>NC_083878.1:101954915-102273934 GCF_032452875.1 Bos javanicus
AAATCTCTCCATTGATCGAGACCAAAACTTTCAGTTACCACTCTCCAAAATGCACGTTTCCCAGCCTAGTGAGGCAACACCCTCAATATTCAAAAAAAGTAACCAGATCAGGATTCAGAAAGTAGAATTCAACAAGAATAAATGGATTAAAAGCTGGTTGTGAAAAAGCATTTGTCTAGGTCTGCAATATCAATATTAAAAAGTGATAGAATTTTCATAAACACACTTCTTCCACTCCAGGACACTGGGTGAAGAGGGAATAAAGCCCCAGAGGAGTACATTCTTTTAGCTCCCTAACTTTCTCCTTCTGTCCTCCACCCTCCAATAAGTTGATTAGAAAGACATACATACTGGAACTTCCTTGGTGATCCAGTGGCTAAGACTCCCTGCTCCCAATGTAGGGGGCCCAGATTCAATTCCTAGTCAGGGAACTAGATCCCACATGCCACAATTAAAGATTCTGGGTGCTTCTAAGACCTGTTGCAAACAAAGAAAGAAAGACATACAAAATGTGTTTATATATCACCTTGGTCCCCTCAATGGGAAATCTTACTTCCACTTTGCTTGGGTCATTTTATTTCACTGCAGTTCAGCATTTCTGTGACTGCTGAAAGATTAAAGATAAGAGATATTACCTATGAAAGCTAAGAGCAGAAGTAATTCTCAAGAGGGACAAGACCCTACTTTTAGAGGCCTCTTTGCTTCTAGTAGGCTTTGAAGCAACCCGTCCCTTTACTTTGTTCTCCTGTTTCTGGATGCTTGTTTTTCACACACATTCAACTCAAGGGTCATGAAAACCCTTGGCCCGCAAGGCAGCAACAGCGCGTTACTTTTTTAGCATGCTCTATTTTCTTCACAGCTGGCATGACTTGATAACTTAAAATCCAAATGACACTCTGAGAATGAAAGGGGCGCCATTAATAAATGGCTTGTAATGTGTACATTCAGTTTCATCACTGTAGCATCCGAGCAACACGAGGGCAGATCGCCCCGTTCCCAATTGTGTTATTATCAGCACCACGGACAGCAACCCACACAGGGTACACTGCGGAGTGGCCCGCAAGGCAGTGGACACAGTGGGAGGTGGCTAACAGGGTGGATCAAATATATCCGATGAAAAACTTCAATGAGGAGCACGGATTTCCCATATGAACATTTGGGGAGAGAGTACTCCAAGTGGAATGTCTAGCTTATGTAAAAACCTTGAGAAGAGAGTCAGACTAGAGTTTTTTAGAAAAGCTGCAAGAATACCAGCGTGGCTGCTGTGGAGAGGATGGATGGGAATGGAAGGAGGGATAAGGCACACCACGCAGGGCCTCCAGGAGGTCTAGTCTTTATCTCAAGGGGACGTGGAAAGCTGCTGAAGTATTTTAAGGGGAGCAATGACTCTTAGCAATAGTCACTTTTTAGTTCCATTCACATTGAATGGTACCTAATATTTCAGGATATTTTTGTTTTACTTTTTAATAGATGATACTTTTACATGATTCAAAATTTGAAAGGATTCATTGAAAAGTCTCTTTCCTCTCTTTTTTCCCAGGAGTCAGGCAGTGTTATTGACTTCCTTTTTCTATTTCTGGGGATGTCTTATGCCTATGGCGTGGGGTAGGTCTTCCCGGCCGCCGCCCCTGACCTCGGACGTGGGGTAGCTCCTTCTGGCCGCCGCCCCTGACCTCGGACGTAGGGTAACTCCTCTTGGCCGCCTCCCCTCGGGCATGGGGTCCTCCCGGCTTCTGCCCCTGACCTCGGATGTGGGGTAGCTCCTTTCAGCCATGCTAAATGCGCCGGTCGCAGCCGCCCGCGCTAGTTACATTTCTTCAAGAAAGCTGTCCATAAGGGTAGACTCCGACGAATTAAAACATTCCCAGTGAAGTTCTCCAGTTCTTGTACTCCGGGATATAATAGTATTTGTTCCCGAACCAGTTTGTGCCTACTTGCTCTTTCACTTCCTTTGACAGTGCTCTCCTAAGGACGCCATCAGAGGGTAGACACACTGAAACCATACTCACAGAAAACTAGTCAATCTAATCACACTAGGACCACAGCCTTGTCTAACTCAGTGAAACTAAGCCATGCCCGTGGGGCCACCCAAGATGGGCGGGTCATTGTGGAGAGGTCTGACAGAATGTGGTCCACTGGAGAAAAGAATGGCAAACCACTTCAGTATTCTTGCCTTGAGAACCCCATGAACAGTATGAAAAGGCAAAATGATAGGATACTGAAAAAGGAACTCCCCAGGTCAGTAGGTGCCCAATATGCTACTGGAGATCAGTGGAGAAATAACTCCAGAAAGAATGAAGGGATGGAGCCAAAGCAAAAACAATATCCAGCTGTGGATGTGACTGGTGATAGAAGCAAGGTCCAATGCTGTAAAGAGCAATATTGCATAGGAACCTGGAATGTCAGATCCATGAATCAAGGCAAATTTTAAGTGGTCAAACAAGAGATGGCAAGAGTGAACATTGACATTCTAAGAATCAGCGAACTAAAATTGACTGGAATGGGTGAATTTAATTCAGATGACCATTATATCTACTACTGCAGCAGGAATCCCTCAGAAGAAATGGAGTAGCCATCATAGTCAACAAGAGTCCAAAATGCAGTACTTGGATGCAATCTCAAAAACAACAGAATGATCTCTGTTAGTTTCCAAGGCAAACCATTCAATATCACAGTAATCCAAGTCTATGCCCCAACCAGTAATGCTGAAGAAGCTGAAGTTGAATGGTTCTATGAAGACCTACAAGAACTTTTAGAACTAACACCCAAAAAAGATGTCCTTTTCATTATAGGGGACTGGAATGCAAAAGTAGGAAGTCAAGAAACACCTGGAGTAACAGGCAAATTTGGCCTTGGAATACAGAATGAAGCAGGGCAAAGGCTAATAGAGTTTTGTCAAGAAAATGCACTGGTCATAGCAAACACCCTCTTCCAACAACACAAGAGAAGACTCTACATATGGACATCACCACATGGTCAACACTAAAATCATATTGATTATATTCTTTGCAGCCAAAGATGGAGAAGCTCTATACAGTCAACAAAAACAAGACCAGGAGCTGACTGTGGCTCAGATCATGAACTCCTTATTGCCAAATTCAGACTGAAATTGAAGAAAGTAGGGAAAACCATTAGACCATTCAGGTATGGCCTAAATCAAACCCCTTATGATTATACAGTGGAAGTGAGAAATGGATTTAAGGGCCTAGATCTGATAGATAGAGTGCCTGATGAACTATGGAATGAGGTTCGTGACATTGTACAGGAGACAGGGATCAAGACCATCCCCATGGAAAAGAAACGCAAAAAAGCAAAATGGCTGTCTGGGGAGGCCTTACAAATAGCTGTGAAAAGAAGAGAACCGAAAAGCAAAGGAGCAAAGGAAAGATATAAGCATCTGAATGCAGAGTTCCAAAGAATAGCAAGGAGAGATAAGAAAGTCTTCCTCAGAGATCAATGCAAAGAAATAGAGGAAAACAACAGAATGGGAAAGACTAGAGATCTCTTCAAGAAAATTAGAGATACCAAGGGAACATTTCATGCAAAGATAGGCTCGATAAAGGACAGAAATGGTATGGACCTAACAGAACCAGAAGATATTAAGAAGAGGTGACAAGAATACGGAGAAAAACTGTACAAAAAAGATCTTCATGACCCAGATAATCACGATGGTGTGATCACTCACCTAGAGCCAGATATCCTGGAATGTGAAGTCAAGCGGGCCTTAGAAAGCATCGCTACAAACAAAGCTAGTGGAGGTGATGGAATTCCAGTGGAGCTATTTCAAATCCTGAAAGATGATGCTGTGAAAGTGCTCCACTCAATATGCCAGCAAATTTGGAAAACTCAGCAGTGGCCACAGGACTGGAAAAGGTCAGTTTACATTCCAGTTCCAAAGAAAGGCAATGCCAAAGAATGCTCAAACTACCGCACAATTGCACTCATCTCACATGCTAGTAAAGTAATGCTCAAAATTCTCCAAGCCAGGCTTCAGCAATACGTGAACCGTGAACTTCCAGATGTTCAAGCTGGTTTTAGAAAAGGCAGAGGAACCAGAGACCAAATTGCCAGCATCCGCTGGATCATTGAAAAAGCAAGAGAGTTCCAGAAAAACATCTATTTCTGCTTTATTGACTATGCCAAAGCCTTTGACTGTGTGGATCACAATAAACTGTGGAAAATCCTGAAAGAGATGGGAATACCAGACCACCTGACCTGCCTCTTAAGAAATTTGTATGCAGGTCAGGAAGCAACAGTTAGAACTGGACATGGAACAACAGACTGGTTCCAAATAGGAAAAGGAGTACATCAAGGCTGTATATTGTCGCCCTGCTTATTTAACTTCTATGCAGAGGACATCATGAGAAACGCTGGGCTGGAAGAAGCACAAGCTGGAATCAAGATTGCTGGCAGAAATATCAATAAGCTCAGATATGCAGATGACACCACCCTTATGGCAGAAAGGGAAGAGGAACTAAAAAGCCTCTTGATGAAAGTGAAAGTGGAGAGTGAAAAAGTTGGCTTAAAGCTCAACATTCAGAAAATGAAGATCATGGCATCTGGTCCCATCACTTCATGGGAAATAGAAGGGGAAACAGTGGAAACAGTATCAGACTTTATTGTTTTGGACTCCAAAATCACTGCAGATGGTGATTGCAGCCATGAAATTAAAAGATGCTTACTCCTTGGAAGAAAAGTTATGACCAACCTAGATAGCATATTGAGAAGCAGAGACATTCCTTTGCCAACAAAGGTCTGTCTAGTCAAGGCTATGGTTTTTCCAGTGGTCACATATGGATATGAGAGTTGGACTGTGAAGAAAGCTGAGCGCCAAAGAATTGATGCTTTTGAACTGTGGTGTTGGAGAAGACTCTTGAGAGTCCCTTGGACTGCAAGGAGATCCAACCAGTCCATTCTGAAGGAGATCAGCCCTGGGATTTCTTTGTAAGGAATGATGCTAAAGCTGAAACTCCAGTATTTTGGCCACCTCAGGAAAAGAGTTGACTCATTGGAAAAGACTCTGAAGCTGGGATGGATTAGGGGCAGGAAGAGAAGAGGACGACAGAGGATGAGATGGCTGGATGGCATCACTGACTCGATGGACATGAGTCTGAGTGAACTCCAGGAGTTGGTGATGGACAGAGAGGCCTAGCATGCTGCGATTCATGGGGTCACAAAGAGTTGGATATGACTGAGCGACTGAACTGAAATGAACTGAACTTATGCCTATGGAAGTGTGTATATATATACACTTCTATATACAGGGTTAGATCCCTGGGTCAGGAAGATCCCCTGGAAATGGCAACCCACTCCAGGATTCTTGCCTAGAGAATTCCATGGACAGAGGAGTCTGGTGGGCTACGGGCCAAAGGGTTGCAAAGAGTCAGACACGAGTGAGCAAATATAAATAGAATATACATATATATATATTCATGTATATTTTTCTACTCTCTTGTTTTAAAAAATGATGAAAGTACACTTCACACACTCTTCTGTATCTAGATTTTCTCACGTGATACAATATACCTGGGAGATCATCCTCATCAATTGTATATATTAGTTTGGCATCTCTCTAAAATTGTTTCCCCCTATTTCTCATAATTTATCTTTTTCTGTGAGACCAATTAATGCATTTCATCTAAGTCTTTAGACCATTCTTTTCTAAATTGTCTTTCATATTCATGGACGTTCTTTTCCCCATCTTATCTCCAAATAAGTTTGGGAAATGTCAGGTTAAAGGAGGATAAGTAAGGTTTTGCATTTTTGTTTGTTTGCTTGTTATATGACTTCTCTGAACTTCAGTGGGCTTTATTTATTTTAGTATTTATTTATTTATTCGACTGCCCCGGGTCTTAGTTGCAGAATGCAAGATCTTTTTTAGTTGCGGCGTGTGGAATCTAGTTCCCTGACCAGGGATCAAACCCAGACTCTCTGCAATGAGAGCTCGGAGTCCTAGCCACTAGACCACCAGGGAAGTCCCTCAATGGGCTTTAATGTCCAGATTGACTCTCACCGAGGGCATGTCGTGCAGCTTTTGCCAGCTGTACTGGATTTTGAAACTCTTTCCCCAAGCATTTCCGGGAACTGAAGGGAGCTGACAAAAAGGCATTGAAAATGCTGCCTCAGTCTCTCTCTCCCTTGGGGAGTAATGGATAAAGGCTGACTAGTTCCTGCTATTCAACTCCCCTCCTTTCGTACTTGATGCTGACAAGTACTTTTCTGTTAAGAATTTTCCTCCACACAGGTTAGAGTCCAATCAGTTGGGTTACCACTTTCTTAGTCAGTCCTTGGTCACTTTGATTAGATTTGAGTGTTTCCAAGTCAGCAAGGCATTCACAGGTTATTTCTCAGAGTGAGTAAATGTCTATGTTTATATCTTCCATGCTGATTCTTACCAGCTTCTTGCTGTAGAGGGTCTTCAGCTCCAAACTTGGAGCACCTTACTCCACTCCCTAATGACTAACTACAGACCAAAGGGCTTTGGGTTCCACCTCCCCTGTGCTCTCTACCCTACAGCCTCCCCAGCCCCTATTCCCAGATTTGATCGTGAAGGCTATTTTATTGGGCACCAGTCTCCTTTCTCCAGCATAACTTAAAACTCTTTCAAGTCAGAAACTGTTTTCTTCTTCTTTGCATGTCCTATACCAACACCCCCCGGGACAGTGCCAGGCACACTAGAGTTGATTAATATTTAATTGCTTTTTTTATTATAATAACTTTATGGGAGAGGGTTGTTGTCATAGCTTCTCTATCTACACAGAGAACAAAAAAGATGTATTGCTCAATGACAACTCTGACCTGGCGTGAAGCAGGCACTTGGCAAATGCCAAGGGACACAGATTGCCTATCTAGTTGAATAGTCATGGAACTAATAATTGTAAAGGCTGGGTATTTTTTTCAGGGTTCATAGAGCCTGACTCCCCTCACTTTACTTAAAAGGAAGCTGCCAAAGAGGGTCATATCTTACCCCAGTTCACACAGAGCTGAGACTCGAGTCCGGGTCTGCTGTCCTGCCCTGGATATCTGTCACTGGCAACGTTGCCTTGTTTGTAAAATGGGGTTGATGATGCTCCCCTTGTAGGACTACTGGGAGGTCCACTCAGCTGACAGGGTACACGCAGAGATGCTGCAGAAAACTCTTGAGAGTCCCTTGGTTTGCAAGGAGATCAAACCAGTCAATCCTAAAGGAAACCTACCCTGCATATTCTTTGGAAGGGCTGATGCTGAAGCTGAAGCTCCAATACTTTGGCCACCTGATGTGAAGAGCTGACTTATTGGGAAAGATTCTGAAGCTGGGGAAGATTGAATTCAAAAGGAGAAGGGGGCAGTAGAAGATGAGATGGTTGGATGGCATCACTGACTCAATTGACATGAGTTTGAGTAAACTCTGGGAGTTGGTGAAGTATAGGGAAGCCTGGCATGCTGCAGTCCATGGGGTCACAAAGAGTCAGACGTGACTTAGGGATTGATCAATAACAAGAGTTCTTAGTGCAGAACCTGGAGCTGCTATCGCTCAATGTATGGTGGTCATTATTGTTAAGCAGATGTCCTTCCACCCAATACCGTGTAAGCTGGAAAGAGGAAGGCTGATTTCTCTGCATTTCTAATGGCTATCAGTCTCTTACACTTAATAATGCCCTGCATCTGATGCCCATTTGATGCACATTTGATGATGACAACCAAGCAATCTGATTGCTGATGAAACTTCCATCTCAAAACCCCCGGTGAAACTGACCGTGTCCTCTTCTTAAGGACCAGAGGGTTGACTCTGAAGGAAAACAATTCCTGCATGACTTTATAAGATAAGACTCTAAACTTCTTTCTGCCTCAATTTCCCCTGTTGGCTGACTGAGCTGGGTCTGAGGAAGAAAATGCAGCAAGCCGTGATTGATGGATTCATTAGGGCTTGGAAGAGGTCTCTAGTCCTCAGATCCAAGCATTGTTATTTAAAGAACACTGATGGAAGAGAGGAGTTGGGTATTCAAATCACCCTCGGAGGACTGACAAGGGAGCCAGTCATCGTAGGGCTTTAGAGAGCTAATTCCTTACTTCAGTATTTAAGATCTTCGAAAAAGCTACATTCATCTTCCATGAAGGAAAAAAATGTTCTTGCTTCTTCCTGCTACCTAGAGATTATTTAGTGCTCTGATATTGACACCGCTTCTGTAGAAAGATTTAAAGATAAAAATGCAATGTATTCAAGTGCTGATCATTTTTCATTGTCACTTAGTGACAGTACAGCCTGGAGTCAATTGCTGCAGATTTATCTTTTGTGATATCGATTGTGTGAATGTGTGCCTAAGCTGTTTGCAAGTACCTGCTCCATCAGCGGCGGGGCGGGGGCGGGGCCTGCAAGTGGTGGGCAACAGAGGTATGAGAAAGAGGGAGGGGGCCCAGTGGGGACACCTCCCCTAGCTTTCTGCTGTACCAGGGTCTGGATGAGCATTGCCAAGAAGGTCCTGGAAGAGAAGGCTCGAGACAGATGGGCCAATATGTGCCTGGGAAATGACCTGCTGTTTAATCATTGTGTGAAGCCCCTGAGGTTCAAGGGACAAAAAGATCCAGAAAAATCTGTGTCCTGAAGTGAAAGTGAAAGTCACTCAGTCATGTCTGACTCTTTGTGACCCCAGCGACTATAAAGTCCATGGAATTGTCCAGGCCAGGATACTGGAGTGGGTAGCCTTTCCCTTCTCCAGGGGATCTTCCCAACCAGGAATCGAACCAGGGTCTCCTGCATTGCAGGCAGATTCTTTACCAACTGAGCTACCAGGGAAGCCCTAATCTGTGTCCTGAGGCATATTAGAAGTGTGCAGAGGACTTCCCTGGTGGTCCAGTGGTTAAGAATCCTTTCCTGGTTCGGGAAGATTCCACATGCTGCAGGGCCACTATGCCCGTGTGTCGCAGCTACTGAGCCCTCACACTCCGGAGCCTGTGGGCTGCAGCGAGAGAAGCCCCCACGGCGAGAAGCCCGCAGACCACAACGAGAGAGCGCCCCCCGCCGGCTGCAACTAGAGAAAGCCCGTGTGCAGCAACGAAGACCCAGCACAGCCACAGATAAAAAACTTTCAAAATATGTTTATTTATTTAGGTATTTATTTATTTTGCCATGTTGGGTCTTAGCTTGGATTCAGTAGCTCTATGGCATGTGGGATCTTAGTTCCTGGACCAGGGATCAAAACCACATCTCCTGCATTGGAAGGCAGGTTCCTAACCACTGGACCACCAGGGAACTCCCAGAAATAATTTTTTTTTTTTTTTTAAGTGTGCAGAGCTGGATTTTTAGGCTTCTTTGACATTCATCTCTCTTCCCTAAAGTGGTCCACAGCTTCCCAGTTTGGGAGGCAACTGAGCCCTAGCCCAAACACACTTTTCTTCATAATGACAGCGATGTCATTTACGGAGCACGTGTTACCCACCAGGCTCTCACTGAAAGTTTCCCTGCACCCTTTTTACAAGGAGCAACCCCCAGGAGGCGGTGGGGGACTGCAGAAGTTGAAGAGATCGGTGGTCATTATCACGTATCTTACAGAGAAGACTGAACCTTAAGAAGTTAAAAGACTTGCCCCAAACCATCTGCCTTTCCTCAATCATTTTCATCTATCTCATCTCCCTGGCCATCTTTCCTTTGAAGCTTGCCCCAAATCTCATGAAGTCTCCCTATTAGGAAGTGATTCTCACCAGACCTCAAGCCCTCAATTAAAAAATAAATGACACTGGAATATAATTAAAGAAGAAAAGTCAGAAAGAAAGAAAAGCACTGGGTTAGAGTTAGGAATGTAGAACTCTAGATCCAACTCTGCCACTAGCTTATCTAGTGACCTTGCTACTTAACTACCATGAACCCGTTTCCTCACCTGTTAAACAGAAATGAAATGATACATTTCCTGTCACACAGGGTTGATATGAAAGTATCCTGAGATAAAAGCATCAGGTGCTATTGCTCTGCTCACTAGTGTAATAAAAACTTCCTGAGACAGTGAAATGGAGCAGAGCCCTATGGTCCTTCCTCTGCCTGCATTTTGTCTGTAGAAAACTTTAGTCAAAGAATAAGTTTAATCAGAGAAGTGAGAAATGAGGAAATAAAGGAAAACAATCAAAGGAGGCTAAATAATGGTAATGTAGTCACTAAGCATAGTTAGGAGAAGGCGATGGCAACCCATTCCAGTACTCTTGCCTGGAAAATCCCATGGACAGAGGGGCCTGGTGGGCTGCAGTCCATGGGGTCGCTAGGAGTCGGACACGAATGAGTGACTTCACTTTCACTTTTCACTTTCCTGCATTGGAGAAGGAAATGGCAATCCACTCCAGTGTTCTTGCCTAGAGAATCCCAGGGATGGGGGAGCCTGGTGGGCTGCCGTCTCTGGGGTCGCACAGAGTCAGACATGACTGAAGCAACTTAGCAGCAGCAGCAGCAAGCATAGTTAAGGACCTTTAGCTCTTTCTCCCATCCAAGTACTAACCAGGCCCGACCCTGCTTAGCTTCCGAGATCAGACGAGATCGGGCGCGTTCAGGGTGGTATGGCCGTAGACCCTTTAGCTCTTTCTCAAGGGCTATAGATAATATTCTGAGCCATATCCTGTGACTTGTCTTATAGATGCTGAAACCCCAGGTGGAAGAAGTTAACTATAGGATGACCAGACTACACCCAGGACTTGAGCTGCCACAATGCCGAGAAGTGGCCACGAAGAAATGGGAACAAATGGACCCTGGAACTAAAGATAGACTGTACCTACAACAACCAAGATGACTCTGGTCAGACCACCAATGGCCAGTCTGAAGATGACTGTGCTATTTCTGCATGTAACCCCCTTAGTCTGGCACCTTCCCCTTCCCAGCTGCTGGCACCTGAAATGAAGCAAACTTCCCCTTCCACCAACCTGGCCTGTTTATTGGTTTTTGAGTGGCAAGCGGTAACAATAGGACTAAGGTCAGGGCCTTAGTCCCCGCTCTTTCGGTAACAAGAAGACTAAGGTCAGGGCACCCTCTTGGTTCTGTCCAGATGGATGTGTCTTCTAGGACAGGGGTTCCCCACCTCCCAGATGTAATGCCTGATGATCTGAGGTGGATCTCAATAAATGCACAATAAATGTAATACACTCGAATCATCCCCAAACCAACCCCGGCCCTCATCTGCAGAAAAATCGTCTTTCCTAAAACCAGTCCCTAGGGCCAAAAATGTTGTTCTAGGGCAGTGGAAACCTCCAGGCTTTAGGGTTTGAATCCCTCTGCCATCTCTTGCTTGCTGTGTGATCCCAGGCAAGTCATTTAACCTCCCCGACCCTCAATCTCTTTATATGTACTGTTGAGATGGTTATTCCTGCTTCACAGGGCAGTTATGGGGACAGGAGAGCACTTGTGTAGAGTCTTGGGAGGGGGTGCCCAGTCCAATGGGACACACGTGGAAAATACAGAAGATACCAGAGGCTCTCGGATGGCTTTCGTATTCAGGGCCTCTGCTCTCTGCCCACCCATTCCTGGCTTCCTGCTGGCTCCCACGTGCTCTTCCCCAGATTCCCCACACCTCTAGCCGTCACTCCTTAGGTCTCCTCGTGGCTACAAACCCCATCCAGCAAAGATCTGCTTGAGCTCCACTTCAGGATGGCTGGACCATCCTGGCTGTAAATGCTGGGAATTTCTAAGAAGGCTGACCTCTCACTGGCAGAGAGCTTTCCGTTGAGATGTAGTCTGCTGCTGCTGCTGCTAAGTCGCTTCAGTCATGGGAGATGTAGTCTACACCACCCGTTTCTAAATTTCATGAATCATACCTCCTCTGACCCAGCTAACCATTCCTCCCTCCTCCCCAGGACTCTCCATTTTTCAACAGTGGTCCACTCATTTCATCTGGCTTTGCTTTTGATGCTTCAAAGTCAACCAGGAAGTGAGGACCCCACTCCTGTCCTGCCCCAGCCATGGACACTGAGACTTGGAAGCTGGAGGGTCCATAGGAATGATTGGGAGTCCAGCTCTCTTATTTTACAGATCGAGAAACTGAGGCCCCAGGGAAAAGAGATGGTCTCAATAAAGTTTCAAGATCAATATTTTCAAGACGGTTTGGCCCTTGGGATATAAATCCATAAAAATAGAAATAAGCCATAGGATTCTATTGGATAAGATAATGCACAATTACACACATAATTACAGCCATGGTTAAGGTCGTGGCAGTTTAATACTGTTTCCTGAGCACGTCCCACTGTTGTGGAAAAGGGCTTCCAAGCCAAGTGCTTTAACTCATTCAATCTTCATAGTAATCCTAGGAGGCGGGCACTATTATCTTCATTTCCCTGTGAAGACTGAGGTTTAGAGAGGTTACGTAACTTCTCCACGGTCACAAAGCAAACTAGAAGCAGACCTGGGTTTCAAATCCAAGTCTTCCTAACTCAGAGTCCATCACTTCAATCTTGATGACATCTGAGACTGGAAGTCAGAACAGCGGCAATAAAGTATGCGTGCTAAGCCACTTCAGTCCCGTTTGGCTCTTGGCGACCCCGTGGACTGTAGCCTGCCAGGCTCCTCTGTCCATAGGAATCTCCAGGCAAGAACACTGGAGTGTGTTGTCATGCCCCGCTCCTGGGGATCTTCCTGACACAGCGACTGAACCCAAGTGTCCTGTGGTTTCTGCATTGCAGGTGGATTCTTTACCACTGAGCCACTGGGGAAGCCTGCAATAAAGTATAAAGAGGCTCAAATCCCAAAGATGGGAGGAGAAAAGTCAAAGAGCTATCTTTGGGGAGCAAGCCTCTTGACTCAGGCATCAAGGAAACAGGCAGGGCCATTTGTTGAGTTGTCTGTTCTGAACTGGGAGCGTCCTGGGCACAAGGATGGGGCTTACTCTTCTTTGTCTTGGAGCTTGGAACAGAGAAGGAGCTCAATAAATATTTGGTTGAACAATGAATGAAAAGTTTGGAAAATAACTTTACCAAAGGGAAGACTGGGGGGGAAAAGGAGCCATGCCTCCCCCGTATTGCACACCTGGGAGAGTAAGTGTGCGGCCATCGCCACCGACAGACCTCAAGTATAAACAACTGGCTGGGATGCTGCTCAAGCTGTGGTGTCAATTTTCTCGTGCATAGTGGTTTAAGGTCACGGCCTAGGGTGTGTGTGTTAGTGGATTGGTCACGTCCGACTCTTTGCGACCCCATGGACTGTAGCCGGCCAGGCTCCTCTGTCCATGGGATTCTCCAGGCAAGAATAGTGGAGTGGGTAGCCATTCCCTTCTTCAGGGATCTCCCCAAACCAGAATCAAATGCAGATCTCTTGAATTGCAGGTAATTCTTTACTGTCTGAGCCACCAGGAAAGTCCCTAATAAAGTCATTAAGAGTTACATTTGCTGAAAGTTTACCAAGAATCAGATCCAGCACTAAGCACTTTACGTGAACTATTTTATTTAAATCTCATGTCAACTCCCAAGAGTGAGGTGCCGTTGATGTTCCCACTTTACGAAGGAAAGAACTGAGTTTCAGAGAGGTCAAGTGATTTGCCCAACGTCACACAACTAGTAAGAGCTGAAGCTTGAACTTGAAACCCAGTCTGCTAATTTCAAAGGTCTATTAACTTGAAATTAACCAATTAATTCAACATTATTGTCTGGCTGTCCTTCTCATTAAATTGCAGACTTGAGACCCAAACAGCCATCAGCCTGGGAGCCAACACTTGAAAAATATCATTCTCGCATCAGAACTTGACAATGATCTACATCTTACTTTCTTGATCTTGTTATTCATCTTCATCTTTCTAGATCTCTCTCCTCACTTCTTTAATCACTGCTTGTCACCTGCCGATCTCCTGGACTATTTTTTTCCTGTTTTTTTGGGGGGTGGGGAGGAAGGTGAGGGGTGGGAGGAATTTGTGTAATTGTCTAGAAGATGTCTTCTCAGAAAAGAATATAATCACAACACCACCCTCATCCCGATTCCTTTAGAGGTAGGTGGTCACTGGAGGACAAGTATCATGTTCACTAGAGTCTAAGTTCCAGAAGGACACGGCCCATGTCTGCATGGATGCTGGTACCGCAGTGGACGCTCACAGAATACTTGCTGAACAAAAGAATTTTATATCTCCAGTGAACAGAAATGGTACTAGCATCTCCACACCGGGTGAGATGCCTTCTACAGAGTATCAACCTCCTGGATTTCCCCGTCTTTGCAGATCATTTCCAGAAGCTGTAATTTCTATTTCTTTGGTCCAGAAAACCACAAAGGGCCATCTGCTGGGTCAGCCTGACTGGCCCTCTTCCACTTACCTTCCAGGGGCCAAACGTTCCCGGTCCACAGTGCCCTCCCAGTGGATAAAGATTCTGGGAAATGTTTGTCTAGTCTCCATGAAACCAGGAAGATGTCATAAAGGAAATTCCCTACTGCCCAGTAAGGACCCTTTCCCATGCAGAAGTTTTGGGGCCCAAGTGACCTGTGCAGCCCTGGATGGAGGCCTTGGAGCCCATGAAACTCTGGGGGAGCAGGGGGCAAGGGGACCCCACCATCGGCGTGTGTGTCTTCTTTCAAACATCCTCCCTAATCTTGACCATTTCCCCCCACATCTCACTTCAGCTGAGGTTGCTCTCTGCCTGAACCTCTTTCAGCATTATTTTTGCATTGTTCTTCTCCCCAAGGAATATCCCATTTAGACTTCCCTCCCAATTGAATTTGATTTCTCCCTCTGAGCCAAATCTTATTTTTGTTATTTTCCATCGATATCTTTACCCTGCTCTGAGGCCTCTGCATTACTTCTCGGGCCTTCTTGGCGAGAGCAACGCCTCCCGATTAAGGACCTTATGCAAATTTCATTAGTGAACTGTTCACTCCACCTTTCAGATCATTATTAAAGATGTTAAATAAGAGCGGGACAGACAGCAATTCCACACACCTTCGCTGAGACCGCCCTCTGTCATTTATCTTTGGCTTGTGTGTGTGCAGTTCCATTCTCAAAATGAGGTTCTTCTCCATCCTAGGTTGAATTTATTTTGTAAGGAAAGTTTCATAACATATTATGGCAGACATTTTACTAAAATCAAATCTCACAGCTATCCACAGTTCCCCTGCATATATTGTCCCAGCCGAAGGATGGTTTAGCTCGGTGACCTGCTTGCTCTCATAAGAAACATTGCTGGGGACACCATGGTCTTTGGGATGCTTGCTGAGTTTCAGTGAATCTCTCCATTCCTTGGTCAACCAGCTAAGACCATGCACTAAATACCCACTGGATTCTAACTTCCACCGTGCTGGGCTGAGATAATACGGAAGAAGTGAACCTTGTCCTCTAAGAATCTCATAGTCCGCCTAAGCAAACAGAACATTCATATACACATGTGCCCACCACACAGAGAGCTGTGGCCAGGTTTGGGTGTTCATGAATGCAGCATGCAGTCAGTCACAGGCTACATTTAAAAATACTTGACAAGACTTCCCTGATGCTCCAGTGGCTATCAATCTGCCTTCCATCATGTACACACTGCTATATTCAAAACAGATAACCAACAAGGACCTACTGCATACATGGAACTCTACTCCATGTTATGTACCAGCCTGGATGGGAGGGGGATTTGGAGGAGAAACAGTTCAGTTCAGTCGCTCAGTCGTGTCTGACTCTTTGCGACTCCATGAACCGCAGCACACCAGGCCTCCCTGTCCATCACCAACTCCCAGAGTTTACCCAAACCCATGTTGGTGATTGAGTCAGTGATGCCATCCAACGATCTCATCCTCTGTCGTCCCCTTCTCCTCCTGCCCTCAGTCTTTCCCAGCATCAGGGTCTTTTCAAATGAGGAGAATGGATACACATACATGGAGAGCTGAGTCCCTTCACTGTTCACCAGAAATTACCACAACATTGTTAATCAGCTATACCCCAATACAAAGTAAAAGTTTAAAAACAAAAGAAAGAATCCTCTTTCCAATGAAGGGGATGCGGCTTAGATCCCTGGTCAGGGAACTAAGATCCCACATGCTGTGGGGTATAGCCAAAAAAAAAAAAAAAGTAAAGAAAATCTAATAGTACTTGAGTGTAACATGTGTTTTAAAACCTTAATTTTTTATGATGGGAAATTTAAACATGCATGAAATGCAAATTGACTATGATCTCCCAGGCGTTCATCATCCAGTTTCAACAGTTACAACATTTTACCATTCTTATCATATCTCCTTACCTCTCCTTTTCCTTTTTTGGCAGGGGAAGACACTTTAAAGTAAAGCCCAGACATCATATCATTAGCATCAGTAATGACTTCGCAAGGTACCTTTAACAGATATTAAAAAAATAACCACAACAGCGTTATCATATCAAACACACTTGAAGGGAATTCCTTATGACATATTACCTAATACCTGGTCCTTGTTCAATTGTTCCCCCCGATTATCTAAAAAAAGTCTTTTATACAGTTGGTTCCTATGGACCACGTATTGTATTTGATGGACATGCCTCTTAGTCTGCATCATATCCTTTTGAAAATGCCATTTAGCTGTGAAAGAAACTAAGTCATTTATCTTGTAGAATTCCAAATGTAGTCCATCTTAAAGGACATCTGTTATGTAAAATATGAACACAGAGAAAGATCACGAGGAGATCATCTAAGATGAACTAAAGATAAAGTAAGAATGCCAACACATGTGAAACAAGGACCCTTCGAGTTGGACGGAAGCCCGGAGGTTGTTCACACTAACCCAGCCTCCACCCCATCCCTACCCTGTCCCTAAGTAGAGAAGGCTTGTCAGCAATGACCCTGCCAGATGTCCACCCTCTTCATTTGCAAAGGAACTCACTTTAGGATTCTTTTGTATGGCAAATGGTTCCTCTGCAGACAAAAAAGATATATGTATATTATTCAGCTTAGCAACAATGGCAAAATGTATTCATACAGTCTATAACAAACATCTATTAACCGAAGCGTGCTATGTCTGGGAAGGGCTCTGAAGGGAAGGGAAGAGGAAAACAAGGGAAGGGAAGCACAGACAAAGGGGAACAAGTGGGGCTTCCCTGGGGATCCAGTGGTTAAGAGTGCCCCTTGCAGTGCAGGTTCAATCCCTGGTCAGGGAACTAAGATTACACATGTCCTGGAGCAACTAAGCTCTCGCATTGCAATTACTGAGCCCACTCCTGGCAACTAGAGGGTCCATGTGCCACAGCGAAAGATCCTGCATGATGCAAGGAAGATTCTGAATACCACAAGAAGATCCTGAATGCCCGATGCAGCCAAGTAAATAAATAATTTTTTAAAAGAGAGAGGGAGAGAAGCGGACCAGAGGTATAAGGAGATTCCAGCCAGCCTTGGAGAAGTTTAGAGTGGGTGGTGGCTACAAGCGAAAGAAGGCTGACAATGTGGCTCTGCCAGGTGTAAACTCCTCCGTGTCTAAGACTCACGGGTCGCTGGGGTGAGATAGAGGTGAGGCCAGAAGCATAACGGGACTGTTCAACCCCGCTGGGCAGGAGCTGTGCCTCCACATGGAGCAAAACCTTCAACCTTTGAGTCCGAGTCTCCTCCCCACACGCCTGAGTTGACAGCTCTCATCTTAAGGGTCGTTGAGCACGTGAAGCCAAAGGACAGCGGCGTCTGGCGCTTGCCAGGGCTCTGCGGGGAGAACTGTGTCATGTGCCTGGCAGGGCTCAGCTTAGTCAGTCTGTCCCACGGCAGACAGACGACCTGTTCTTTCTGCCCAACGGCAGGTCGTCGCCTGGGGAAACGCTATCACATTGATGGGTTCTAGTCACAGGTTGATCGAGGGTGGGGTTGGGGTTGGGCATGAAACCAAGCGGGGAAAGGGAGCAATTTGTTCTGAGTCCTGCGGGGAGGTGGCCCTGTGGCTGCATTCCAAGCACGGGCGAGTGACTGGAGAGCAATTCCTCTGTCTTCTCTGAGATATCTACACCACATTCACATCATCTTGCATTTCGAGTCTCAGCTTTACCCAGTATGATTTTCCCAAAATAGTAGGTTAGGTGATTCCTCCAGGGCCCTCCACGCTCTGCCCTGACGTGCTGATGGAGCATCTGTTCACCCTGAGGGAGCCAGGTGAGGGGAGAGGCTGGGGGCCTCCCCTTCCTGTGAGTCCCTCTCAGAATGTCTGTCACTTTCTTCCACAGCAGCGCGGTAACCTTCATTCTCTCAGCCTTAAGATGGTGGGGGTGGGGGGGCTCCCCTCATAGCTCAGTTGGTAAAGAATCTGCCTGCAATGCAGGAGACCCCTGGTTCGATTCCTGGGTTGGGAAGATCCCCTGGAGAAGGGATAGACTATCCACTCCAGTATTCTTGGGCTTCCCTTCTGGCTCAGCCAGTAAAGAATCCACCTTCAATGCAGGAGACCTGGGTGGGGAAGAGCCCCTGGAGAAGGGAAAGGCTACCCACTCTAGTATTCTGGCCTGGAGAATTCCATGGACTGTACAGTCCATGGGGTCGTATACAGTCCATGGCATCCTAAAGAGCTGGACACAACTGAGTGACTTTCACTTAAGTCAGGGAAGAAGGACCTCGGCCTTCCCCTCCCCACTTTCCCTCCCTCCCGCTCCTCCACAAAGGGATCTAGAAGGAAAAGTTGAAAGCCTGTGTAAAGGATATGCGTCTATCACAAGACAGCCGCAAAAGGGATACAGGACGATGCTACTGGCATCATCTAACGTTGACCAGGGCTGATAATGCTTAATTCCTCACTGTTATCAAGACTTAACTCCCAGAAGTCTTCAGTCCTTGTTAATTTCAGCGTTCTGTGAAAACAAGGTCAGCGCAGCAGCTGTCGGGGTATGGGGGGCCATGTTTCCCTCCCCTCCTCCTTTATCAGCAGACTCTCCACCCCTCTGCTCTTCCCTTTTCCGTGGCTAGCCCCCAGCAGATGGTTTGGTTTCAGGAGAGACCACCAGAGACGCAACAAAGCTGTTCCAAGTCCATTAGAAACCCATTATTTAGGATGACCGCCCTGCTTCCTCCCCATTCTCTCTCCCCTGACCACGGAGATCCCATATCAGGAAACTCGGTGTTTGGTTTCCTGAGGGGAAAAAGCCTGTCTGCCTCCAGAAAATGACTCCACAGACCATCTGATGTCAGGATGAAAGTCTTCCTGTTTGGATTCCTGGGAGCAAAATCACTGCTTGCACTCCTGTGCTCCGTCGCTTGGTCATGTCCAACTCTTTATGACCCTGTGGACTGTGGCCCACCAGGCTCCCCTGTCCGTGGGATTTCCCAGGCAAGAATACTGAAGTGGGTTGCCATTTCCTAAGCCAAGGGATCTTCCCCACCCAGGGATCGAACCTGAGTCACTTTCACTCAGCACTGTCTCAATTCCAGACTCACCTGGCCCCCAACAAGAATTCTCCAAGTCCTGGCAGGGGAAAGAACCCAGGAAGGGAAGCGATTTCTGAGTCCTTCAAAGCCGGTGATTCAGACACAATTCTCCCTCTATTGATTTCTAGCAATCGATAACTTTGTTTCAATAAGCAAGTCTCAGAGTCTACCCTGCTCTCCACAAGTCCCCAAAATAAACCCAGCGCTTAGGGAAGAGTTTCCCCTCCCCCTGCTTCTTATTCTCAAAGCTGACTTGAGGTTCTTTTTGAAAGGATTCCCTGCACCCCTTGCCAGCGACCCCCTGTTCCTGAAATATAAAGTAAGAAGCAGCAACAGAGAGCTGATGTCTGTACAGTTAATAAAAACAATGACAGGCAGTCCGGCCCATGGCCTTGCTGAAGATCTGTATATGCTCTTTCTCTCCGAGCAAGGCTCAGGGAGTACTCATTCTAGTTTCTCCAATCACATGGACATTGTTTTAATAATTCAGCCCAGGGGTGGGGTTGTCTCTGCTGGTGAGTGGCTTCAGGGCCTGGAGTTATCAAAATACTAATGTTACCAATTTATCATCCTGGCTGATGGAGTGTCAGAGGTTTCTAGGGAGTTGTGCAGGAGAGGGGGCTGTAATAACCTCCAGACCTTGGCTGAATGGAATCTCTGAGACCGGGAACACAGGCCAGCTTGTCCTGCGTCCCTGGCCTTCCTAGGACCCTAATGAGAAGATGCGCTTAGACCGTGGAGTCAGTTAGACACACATAAACGCACCCTTCCCCACCCAGCCAGAAACCAAGAGCAAAGGGCGAACGGATGGGGTAGCAAACCTGATGATTTGGATTTCTGAAATCTGACACAAGGACCCCCTGAGTGGACTCTGCTTATGGATTATTTCACTGTCTGCCAACATGTGGGATGCGTGGCCCTGGTGGAAAGTGGAAGAGCTTCAGTAGAATTGAGCATGATGTTGAATAACATCAAATCTCAGTGAGAATTACTCTCCTTCCAATTCTTTTTCAACCTCCGCCATTGCTTAAAGGGAAACCTGTGACTCTGGTGCTTCTGCATCTTTCCCGCCTCCCTGATCCCTTCTAATCTCTCTCCTTAACAACTGGAGGTCTGTCCTCAGGCTCCCCCGCTTCCAATGGGAACAGTTCCTTCTGAAATTGACAACATCATTTGGTTTCTGTTGTATCTATTTTTATAGTTACCTTGTTTGCAGCCAGTTGCACTGATTCTCCATTTACCATTGTAATATAAACTTTCTTTTGAAAGCACTTATTATGATGTTAAACATTAGATGATTCAAAACTTTTAAATGAGGGACTTCCAGTGGTTAAGACTCTGAGCTTCCAATGTGGGAGGCTAGGGTTCGATCCCTGGTCAGGGAACTAACATCCTACACGCTGCTTGGCTCGGACAAAAAATACACTTAAAGTTTCTAATTAAGTAGTAAGCTGGGTAGTATGCGGACTTAGCAATACAGGCTCCAGGGACATGGCAGCTCTTGGAGTTTAGGGGATCTGGCTCTGTTTGAGTTGTCAAGGGAGATAAGACCCTGAAAACTATCCCCAGAATGGTGATGGGAGAAGGAATGGGAGCCTGAAGAACACTGCTTCTCTCTTGCCCTCCTTTTCTCCTCCTTTCCCTCCCTTCCCATCACAGATGGGGAGAGCTGTGCTGAACAGACCCCTCCTCCCATCTCCTTGGGGTCAAAAACTCCCTTTCCTTCAGGAAACTGTAATGATTGGTCCATGCGTGGTCATGTGACCCAAGCCAGACCAATAGAAGTCCTTCCCTGAAAGTTTTCGTACTTAAGCTAAGGGAGAAAGTCCTCTTTTTTCTACACTCCCTTAATAAGGAGTTGTAAGGCTGTAGCTGCCGCACAGCTGTTCTTTCTGAGAGAATGGGGCTTATCCACAGAGAGGAGTTGAGAAGGGAGATAGAAATAGAAATCCTTGAATCTGTTCAAGTCCCTGGATTAAGGGAACCCTTTCACCAACCTCTCTGTTTTTGTTGGCTGCTGACCTGAAGCAATGCACGCGTTTTGGCTTACGATACATTTCTCTCATTTGCCTCTAAGAGTTTTGCTGTTGTTGCTTAGTGCTCAATCACGTCCAACTCTTTTGCAACCCCTTGGACCACAGGCCCTCTGGACTTCTCTGTCCATGGAATTTCCCAGGCAAGTATACTGGAGTGGGTTGCCATTTCCTACTCTAGGGGATCTTCCCAACCCAGGGATTGAACCCATGTCTCCTGCCTTGGGAGGCGGATTCTTTACCACTGAGCCACCACTCACAGTGCAAATCAGTGGTTTGAAGATGTGCTTTGTGTGTGATTACTTCTAATCTTTCTAATTCCTGTGGGGGAGGGAAGTGCTGCCTCTAATAGAGCCCTAGCTGATTAAGCACATGAAAAGGTGTTTGGCAGTCACCATGCCAAGTTGCTTCAGTCCTATCTGACTCTTTGCTTCCCCACGGACCATAACCTGCCAGGCTCCTCTGTCCACGGGATTCTCCAGGTAAGAACGCTGGAGTGGGCTACCATGCCCTCCTCCAGGGGATCAGCACCCTCCATATGGGCCAGCGAGAGCGTATGGAGCTGCGGGGCACAGAGGGTGCTCGCTGCTGTGGTCGGTCTCAAGTCACATGGCCCCTGCACTTCCCATAGCACTCCTGGAAAATCTCTGGGGACCAGAATGCTTGCCCTGGCTCTCAGAGTTTCAGGCCCACCAGTTGCATACACGTTAACTGATTTTTTTTGTTTCCTTTTTGAGCGACAGGGGAGGAGGGATTGCATTGAATCTCAGTTTTACCCAGAAGTGCCCATCTTTTGTGGCATATAGGCTGAGGACACAGATTGGAGAGTCTCTCTAGGTCCCTTCTGGGTCCAGGATCTAAGATGTTAGGATTCTTTGTGTTGCAGAGAAGAAGCCAATTCTGACTCCCTGTTGGAAGCTCTCTTTGACTTGCTTCTCGTTGCTTTTGTTATCATAATCATACAGAAGGACCTGCCCCAGAGAAGTCTGCCCCTCGGCTGGACTGTGGACTGAAACTAGGGTGCCTTTGTTTAGAACCCCGTGCACCTGTAGACAGAGGAAGGAAGAAAGAACACGGCCCGGCCTGAGGGCACCTGGCCCGGCCTAAGGGCACCTGTAGACAGAGGAAGGAAGAAACGAACGCGGCCCGGCCTGAGGCTTGCCATTCCAGGAGATGTTTGCAAGGTTAATGGCCTTTTTGTTTTGCTTCCTCACCCCACCTCATCTCTGATCTATGCAAGAAACTGGCACCCTGACCCCATTAAATGGTTATCTTGAGGCGCTAGCCTGCTATCTTCTCGGCCAGCCGGCTCCCGGAAAAAAGTCTCTTCCTCGCCTCAACCCCTCGTCTCTTGGGTTCACTGGCCTGTCATGGGGCGAGCAGAGCGAGCTTGGACTCAGTAACGTTTGCACAGAAGCGACCTTCTCCAGGTCCACCCTGCTCCGGGAATGGGCTCCCCTTCCTCGGGGCTGGCACAGCGAGAGGGCAGTCATTTCTCCCACCCAGGATGCTCTGAGCACTGGTCGCCACGGTGGACAAGGCTGTTCTAAGTTGGCAGACTATGCTGTCCTGGCCTAAAGGATGGGCCTCCCTTCAGTCTCCCCGGCCCCTTCCCCACGGGCTTCTCAAAAAGAGACCTGGGGAGGCGAAGATTCTGTGGGATTTGGCCTGGCACCCCAAGCTCGTGGAGGCGACCTCGGGTCTCCTTGCCACCCTATCACCCGTGACCGGGAGTGTGTTCTCGCTCCACCCTTGACATCACGTGCCCGCCACACACTGAGTCCCTTAAGCTTGGCCCCAAAGGCTCATTCTAGCCTTGGAAACTCTTCCGTGTACACCCCACGCCCCAGTTCCCAGGCTGACCTTCAGGCCTCCTCATTCTGCCAGCGACGCCAGCCTGACACAGCCCTCTGGTTAGCACCCCTCTCGGGTCAGAGGTTCTGAGCTTCTCACCACCCCTGGGGCTGTAACCGGGGCGTAGGTAGTGGTCTCCTGTAGACCTAAAACATGACAGACAGCTCCACAAAACAGGCCAGCGTCTTCCCCTCCTGCCAGTCAACCTTAGTTCTGGTAGAGGCCACACCCAGCACACCTGTTCTGACTCACCCGGAACAGCTCCAGGACACCTTCAGAAACAGGTCCCTGAGCTGGGCCGGGCCACGCCAGAGCAGCCAGTTCCAGCCTCCAAGACAGCTGACTCCCCGATTTGTTCCGTTTGCACAGGCATTTGGCTAATTTCAACCCAGAGATATCATGTCTGGAGCTCCCGAAGCCCTTCTAGAGTATTCCAGCCTGCACTTAGTCAATCTCCCTTCCCTTGATAAATACTTCATCTCCTCCCTTTAGACTGCGATTGCGCTGATTTGTGTAAATCCTACGTTATAAAGTATTCATACTGCTTGGTGCTGGCAGGGGCCTTTCTCCAGCTTCCTGGCTCTGTTCCTTCCCTGAAGGATGAGTGACTGGGCGAATCATGGCCAGTCGTGGCTGGGCACTGCCCTGGGCACCCTCCCTCCTTCTCCTGTTCAGCCCGGTCCCAAAGGTGTTCACTAAGCACACGCTGTGTGCTCTGAGTTATGTGTTACGAGGGGTCCAAAGGCGAACAGAAGGTGCACCACCCTTGGCGACACTAGCATCCTGGTGGGTGAGGCAGGGCTAGAAATGAGAAGCCCTACCTGGCCGACAGTGATGAGTTGTGAGGAAGACACAGACAGAGTCATTCTTGAGTCCCAGCCTCAGGAGAGGTCAGAGAGGGCTTCCCGGCGACATGGCGTTTGACCCTGGGTAGCATCAGGGCGCACGGAGAGGAGAGGAGGTGGCAGGAAATAGCGGGGGCAAAAGTGCAGGGCAGGGCAGGGGAACTCAGCATTGTGTGCTGGAATAAAGCCTGTCACATGATAGACGGCTGAAGAGGTGGATAAAGGCCACGGGATTTCCTTTTTATTTTAAAGCCAGTGGAGGGGGAGGGGAGGGGGCAGCGAGTGGAGACAAGAACATTCTGGGGTCATTCCAGGAGGAGAGAAGGAAACCAGTTCCTTTTCGTTGCTGCTGTCTTTGTTGTTTAGTCGCTCAGTTTTGCAACCCCATGGACTGTAGCCCTCCAGGCTCCTCTATCCATGGGATTTTCAAGGCAAGAATACTGGAGTGAGTTGCCATTTCCTCCTCCAAAGGATCTTCCCCACCCAGGGATTGAACCCTCGTCTCCTGCATTGGCAGGCAGATTCTTCAGCACCGAACCAGTAGGGAAGCCCCAAACTTGCTCCTACTAAGCATTTATCCTGGGCCAGTGTCTTAGTTTCCTGTTGCTTCTGTAACAAATTATCCCACTCTTAGTGGCTTAAGCGACGGAAATGTGTTATTTTACAGTTCTGAAGGTCAGAAGTCCAAAAGCAGTGTCTGTGAACTAAAATCAAGGTGCAGACAAAGCTGAGTTCCTTCATTCCTGGCCTTTTCCAGCTTCTGGAGGTCTCCCAGCTTCCTTGCCCAATGGCCCTGCAGCACTCTGACCTCTGCTGCCCTCAGCACATCTTCCCTGCCTCCGACCCTCCTGGTTACACTGGGCCCACCCAGATAACCCAGAATAATCTCCCCACCTCAAAACTCTGAATTTAATCATGCCTAGAAAGTCCCTTCTGTTGTGTAAAGAAACACATCCATAGGATCCAGGGATTAAGACAAGGATATCTTTGGGGGGGGGCATCATTCAGCCAGTTGCAGGCAGGAATTTATAGTCTGCCTCACTTAGCTCCCGCTCAAGCGCACCAGGCAGCTATTATAATTCTCATTGTACAGGTAGGGACTGGGGTCTTGAACGTTAATAGCACTTGGAGGTTAGTTAGTGAGAGGTTAATGTGGGATTTGAACTTGCCCTGTCTGACCCCATGGGGACTTCCCAGATGGCACAGTTGGTAAAGAATCCACCTGCCAATGCAGGAGATGCAAGAGATGAGGGTTCAGTCCTTGGGTCGGGAAGATCCCCTGGAGAAGGGAATGGCAACCTACTCTGGTAGTCTTCCCTGGAAAATGCCATGGACAGAGGAGCCTCATGAGTTACAATCCACGGGGTCACAAAGAGCTGGAAACGACTGCGCTTGCACACACTGTCTGACCCCAGAGCCCGTTCACTTCCTGTGCACGCCAGCACCTCTCATGGGATGCTCTGGATCAGAGAGGATTTGCTGTGGGCGTATCTTTAGACCATGTCACTAGGAGCTCTGATGGGAGGTAAAGGAAACAGAAGTGAGATAAACTCCGCATAAAAGGGACGGGGGAGGGGGAGATGAGAAGTACAGCAGAGGGACAGCGAGGTTTGGGCCCTGTATTCACTGTGGGGTGAGGGACCCGGAGCAACTGGACCAGAGTCTAAGCCTGGGGACCTCGATGCTGGAACATCAACAGGACCGACAGCAGGAGCAGGGAGAAGGCTGAGGATGGGGCTTGGAGGGAGTTCTTGGTCGTTTGGGGCCAGATGGAAGGGCCCGGAGGCAGATCAGGGCCGGAGGTGGAGCCTGGGCTGGAGACAGAGTTCTGATCACACAGATGCACTCAGGCCCCAAAACTTCTGCTTGGGAAAGTTATGGGGTAGAAGGGAATTTCCTTTATGAGGTCATCTTGCTTTCACGCAGGCCCTGAGATGGAGGCTGGGAGTTGGGGATAGAACCGGGGGAGGGCATGGAGGTGGGAAGCAGCAGAGAGACAAACTAAGGTGTCATGAGGAGGGGATGGGGGCTGGCGAGGCTGGCAGACAAGGGGACGCGGCGGCACCAGACCAGGGGGCGCACCGTCAAGAGGGGAGACCCATTCCGCCACTGATGGACGTTGGGCTGCTTCCAAGTCCTGGCTGTTGTGAATACTGCGATGAACATATACACAGTACATGTGTAAAAGATAACTAATAAGAATCTACTGCATGGTGGGAGGGGGGTTCAGGATTGGGAACACGTGTACACCCGTGGCCGATTCATGTTGATGTATGGCAAAACCAATACAATATTGTAAAGTAATTAGCCTCTAATTAAATAAATTTAAATTAAAAAAAAAAAGAATCTACTGTATAGCACAGGGAACTCTGTTTGTCTGGTCTTCTGTGATGACTTATAAGGGAATGAGGGTCTAGAAGAGAGGGGATGTATGTGTATGTATGACTGATTCACTTTGCTCTCCAGCAAAAACTAACACAGCATTGTAAATCAGCTATATGCCAAAAAAATTAATAAAAACGACAACAATAGAAAGGAGTGATCAGCCACCACAAACACCAACCAAAACTCGTGGGTTTGACAACCAGTAAGTTACGAGCTGCAAATGTGTGGGGACCTTCCATCACCAGCTCTCAGGTGGTCTTGGGAAGGGCTGTGTTTTATGCTACCTGGGTCAGGCTCAGGCTGGAGACTGACCCAAACTTTGAGAGATACTTAAACTCAGAAATGAACCTTCTTGGTGGGGGATTGGGATGGGGCTGAACAAGCTACTCACTTCCAATGGGTAGAATGAGGCAGAAGTGATGCGCCTTCAGAGGCTAGATCAGAAAACAGGCTGTCTCTCTCTGTCTCCATCTCTCTGTGTCTCCATCTCTTTCTGCTCCGAACTGCCCAGTAAGAAATTGGATGACTCTGATGTTGGACTGATGCTCCAATGCTTTGGCCACCTAATGCAAGGAGCTGACTCATTAGAAAAGACCCTGATGCTGGGAAAGATTGAAGGTGAAAGGAGATGGGGATAGCAGAGGATGACATGGCTAGATGGCATCACCTACTCAACGGACATGGATTTGAGCAAACTCTGGGAGATAGTGGAGGACAGAGGAGCCTGGCGTGCTGCAGCCCACGGAGTCGCAAAGAGTCGGACACAACTTAGCAACTGAACAACAAGAACAATGCCGCCATGCCAAGGAGACCAATGGTGGGCACGCAGGGAGACAGACGCCCCAGGTGCCCTGGATGTTTGAGAGAGAAGTGTGAGTGGGTGAGACTCTGGAAGCCTCCAGTTCCAGCCACAGTCTAATCACACGGCTGCCTGGGACCCTGAGCCAAAACTGCCCGGCTGAGCCCAGTCAGGCCCCAACCATAAGAGACCACAGTCTGGTTTTCATGCTGTGTAAGCCTCCAGGGTATGGAATGTTTTGCTAGGCAGCATCGGGTAACATGGGTCAAGGATGCAGTTGGTAGTTTGGGATGGAAATTTGGCAGAGGAAGCAAATGTCTGCTGGCAGGAATTCTGTTCCAAGTAGCCCATGGTTATGGCTGATTGGAGCTGGGATAGTGAAAAAGAGGATTTGTGTCCTGGCACTTGGACATTCCCTAACTTTACTCTGCGCCTCCTCCCTCCCCACCACTAGGACCCCACCCCCACCCTGCCCACCCACCACCAGAGACACCACTGCACCCAGCCTTTGTCATCTTCTTGAATCAAGTCTCCTTCAGGGGAAAAATCTGCATTGAATCTGTGTTTTTCCTTGTAGGGCTGTGAGTTAAACCTGAACCTTAAACCTGATCTCTTCTTTTGAAAGGAAAGCTTTTACTTCAAGATAAAAGGACTGAAGAGACCATTAAGCAGAGAGGGGAGGAGTGTCAGAGGCTAAGGGTAGGGTCAGCACTGCCCTGGAGTCAGCTCCTCAAGGCTGATCACTTAATTTTTAGGGATTTGGTGAGCTGGTTGCTGAACAGAGTCATTATTAAAAACTAAACCACGAAAGCTTATCTTTAAACCAATAACATTAAAAAGCAAAGGTAACTATTACTGAAAACATCCCTTTGTAGCTCTTCACCGTATTTTACTATTGCCTGTGCCCTTGAGTTTATTTATATCTTTTTCTGTGTGTGTTGGAAATACTGCATCAGGCTGGCAACCCAGCATCTCTCCTTGACCCCACTGTCAGCGACATCAGGTCGGCAGCGTGAAATCAGCCGCTGTGGGGGTATTTATACCATGGAAATTGGCCAACACGACAAATCAGAGCGTTGTTTTTCCTCCTTGAGAACAAGTTGTAAAACCACTTTGATTCTGGGGACACGATTTGGAGACCGGCTTGGACCAGACTGACTCCCCCGAGCCAGAGTTCTCGTAGAGTTCCGTCCGGCAGCCCGTGATGTCCCGTGACATAACAAGACGACATAGATGTTCTCACCCAGGCCTGCGGAGCCGGGTGTCCCCTCCTTGCCCTTTAGTTTAGTGTGATGGCTTGTTCCTCTGGGCTCCTGCGAGCCGTCTTGGGCTGTGAGTTCAGCCCTACCCCCCACAGTCTGCAAATACAGATGCTCTGGGATCCTCACTGAGCCACACACATCGGGCGGGGGGGACAGAAAAGAGGTGATGTCAAAGGGCACAGCCCCCCAAGGACTGGCTCTCCCAACCCTCTCATTTAGGCCTAACCCTCATCATTACTGGGGCCATTTTAGTGCAATGAAACTCACCCCTACTCTTTATTTAAAACGATTTTATTTAAGTGAAGTTCACATAACATAAACTTAACCATTTCCGAGTGGCACTCCCTGGCATTTAGTACATTCATGATGTTATGCACTGACCCCCCCATCTAGTTCCAAAACATTTCTATCACCCCAAACCAGGATCCCTCACCCATTATGCATTACACCCTCAGACCCTGGCGGCGAGCAGTCTGTGTTCTGAATCTATGAATATGTCTTCTCTGGCCATCTTCTAAAAGTGGAATCATACAATATTTGTCCTCTGATGGCTGGCCTTTCTCAGTTAGCATATGTTTCCAAGGTTGTAGCATGTTATCAACACTTCGTTTCTTTTTACGGCTAATTAATATTCCATTGTGGGCTTCCCCGGTGGCTCAGAGGTAAAGGATCTGCTTGCCAAAGCAAGAGACGCAGGTGTTTCCCTGGGTCGGGAAGATTCCTTGGAGAAGGGAAATGGCAAAGTTGGATACGACTGAGCGACTGAACAACAACAACCTCTTTTGGTTACTGTGAATAGTACTACTGTGAACATACGTGTGGGTACTTGCTGTTGTGTCTGTTTTCAGTTCCTCTGGGTCTATACCTAGGAGTGGAATTGCTGGGTCATACGGCAATTCCATGTTTAAGTTTTTAGGGAATCTCTGGGGCCCACACCAATTCCCGCCTACTGATACTGAGAGCAAAACATTACTTGACTGGCCACTTCAATCACCACATCCCCAGAGTCACACAGATCATACTGGTGTGAAACCCTGAGCTCCTCTTTAAATCTATCTACCACGTAAAGTGGGAATGATGTCAGAACTTACCTGTTAGGGAGTGTTCAACTTCCTGAATGGTCATGGGTTCACACCGTAATGTCCACGACTGTGGCTGAAACATTGAATGACGGGGCTGGGAGAAGTTTGGAGACCATGTCGTCTGATGGGACAAAGGGCCCCGGGCTGTTCATCCTGTGTGTCAGCTCTGGTAGCGTCTTATTTACCTCCTTTCCTGGTGGCCTTGACCCCGATGGGGTTCTGACCAGGAGGAGCCGGTGAGGGCTTGGTGAGAGTGCCTGCCACCCCTGCTGACTCCTGGAATCCGTTCAGGGGTGAGCTGGCCACCCATAACCACCCTCACCTTCAGCCCCAGGACCCAGCTCAGCCCAGGGAGCAGCACCAGGAGAGGTAGCTAAATTGCGGGGTGGCTGAATTCACTGACCCCCAGAACCTGAGGCCACAGGAAGGATCAGAGAGGGGTTTCCCCCTCTCTTGCTGGGTCATGTATTCCACTGACTTCCAAGCATGGTGTATAGAAGCCGGGGCTCTGGAGTCCTGGGGGATGGAGTTTAGCCCCCCCAGGCAGTGAGGAAGCTCCAATACTTTGGCCACCTGAATTCAGATGTGAAGGCCTGATTCACTGGAAAAGACCGTGATGCTGGGAAAGATGGAAGGCAGAGGAGAAGGAGGCGACAGAGGATGAGATGACTGGATGGCATCCCGACTTGATGCATATGAGTTTGAGCAAACTCCGGGAGATAGTGGAGGACAGAGGAGCCTGGCGGGCTGCAGTCCATGGGGTCACAAACAGTCAGACACAACTTTGCGACTGAACAACAACGAAGCGAGGCCCTGGGCTGGTGCAGAGACCTCTGGGTCTGTTTCCCCCTCTGCAAAAGGAGAGCATAATACAACCAAGTCCATCGTGTTTGAAAGGCTCAATCCTCATGCATTCACATCAATTCACAATTCACACAACAGATGAGCACACCGCCCAGGAAGGGCAGGTGCCCATTCGGTGGTAGATTTAGTCAGTTAGTAATAGACTGTAAGATTGCAGACACCTCTTGACATGATACAGCAAAGTGATAGGGTCGCCATGTTAACAGACCTTGAAAGGGAAAGTTACCTGTGCCGGGAGGCAGAGGCCTGGAACCTTCTGGCCATGTGACCTCTTTTTTTTTAAAATATTTATTTAACTGTGCTGGGTCTTAATTGTGGCATGCCAACTCTTAGTCACAGCATGTAGGTTCTAGTTCCCTGACCAAGAACTGAACCCGGCCCCTCCTGCACTGGGAGTGCTGAATCTTAGCCCCTGCACCACCAGGAAGTCCCACCTCGTTCATATCCTTTCCCTCATAGGTCTCAGTGTCCTTGTCTGTGAAATGGAAGAGAAGGGCCCTGAGGAGACCTCCGAGGCCCCTTCCAGGACTGGGGTGTGAGGATCCCAGGAAGGGTCCTGTTGATGCTCTGGTGTCCCCAGGCCCCCGGAGGCAGCTGGCGCACACTCAGCCCACCCTGCAGGCTGAGACTCACCTCCCCCAGGCTCTCCTCCCCGCTGGAGACGATGCTCCTGCCCAGAGAAGGGTCCAAACAGCTCTCCTGCCACTTGTTCACCACGGACAGGGGAGCGGGGATGGTGGAGAGGCTTTTAAACCTTCCTGGTCGGGGCCAATATTGATTAGCCTTGCTCCTTAATGGGATTCTTCTGCGCTCACCGCCCGCCTCCCTCCTCCAGCCCCCATCACTAGGGCCTTCTTCTCTGAGCCACGCTGCTCCAAAGCCCACTGCTGTGCCGGGGGAGGGGGGCCTGCGTAGGAGGGGGCGCCGGGGGCCTGGGGGCCCCGAGCCTCTGCTTGTCGCAAAGGAGGGCTGATTACTGAGCTGTCTGTCTGAGGCTGCTGACTGGTGGTTGCATTGTTCGGTCAAGTCCTCCGGGAGGTCTCTGGAGCCGGCTGAGCCTCGCTTCCCAGAAAAGACCCTGCAGCCCTTTCCTCCCTCTTAAAGGTCCCCGCAAACTTGTGTGGGTGGTCTCTCCGCAGCGCCGGGCCTGCCTTCTTTTCAAGGCCGAAGAGACCCCAAATATCACTTGTGAATGTTCCCCAATCTTGCTCCTGGGTTTCCTCGTCTTCGGGTAATGATGGTGGTTTTCGGGTCGGCCTGTTGCTATGGAATTCAAACTCATGGCAACTTGGTTTCATTACTCATCAGCCTTTGGTTCCTCTGACTTCCTTTACAATCGAATCAATAAAAATGTCACCTCACCCTCCTCTTTTTAGTATTTATATTTCAGATCGATGTGAGGCCCGAAGCCGTCGATTGCCCTCCGATGAGCTGCAAAAAGGTGCTGAAAACGGCTGGTTCTGAGATGGACCCGGGGAAGTTGCTGGTAAAATGAATCAAGTCCTTTTTCCCACACACAGCAACATTCTTCTTTTTCATGGAAGTATAGTTGATCTGCAATGCTGCGTTAGTTTCTGGTGTGCAGCAAAGTGATCCAGTTATATATATACATGTGTGTGTATATATATATTCTTTTTCAGATTCTTTTCAATTATAGCTTACTACAGGAAGTTGAATATAGTTCCCTGTGCTATCCAGTAGGACCTTGCTGATTACCTACTTCAAATATAATAGTTTGTATCTGCTAATCCCTAGCTCCTAATTTATCCCTCTCCACCACCACCCACCCCTGCTCTTTTTTTTCACAAAGCAGAAACAGACTCACAGACATAGAAAACAAACTTAAGGTTACCCAAGGGGGAAAAAAACGAGGCAAATTCGCTTATTTCTATGATCGTGATGTCTGCCTCTGTTACCTTCCCGTGGCGTCAGGGGACCGCACGTCCACACCTCGGAGCTCTGAGTCCTGCCGATTTGTGCCCAGTGGTCACCGGTGCACGCAGCAGGCTGGGAAGGAAACTGGCCTTGAGGGGCAGTGCAGAAACGGCTCCTGGGTGGGTGCCCGGTTCCTGGCACACAAAAGAAGCTGAGCTCTCCTGCTCCTAGCTTTTCTGGGATGAAGACCTGCTTTTGCTGGGGGCTTGTAATACTCCTGATGGCCAATCAATACACAAGTTAGAAAGCCCACTGCCCTGGGTGTACATTTCCGATAGCCCCTCCTCTGGCCATCAAGAAAGTGGGAAAGATGGTCATCGCCAACTTGGTACTGGCACCAGGGCTGCTTCCACAGTGATCGGCACATCCCCTAGCCCCGACCCCCAGGCCTGGAAGAGAAGTCGACTGTCTGCAGGCTGGACTTAGGTGTCCACACAGGGACATCTCAATGGGGCCGTGAACACATAGCGTGGAGACCAGAGCCTCATCCTGCTTCCATTCTGGATGGCGTGGCAATGGGGATTAAAAAAAAGATGACTGTCCAGGTACTTGAAGCAGAGAGAAAAGTGTCACAGAGCCATAGCGAAGGGGACAGAGTGGGGTCAGGGAAGAGATCGAGGTTTTCTGTTTGCTTGCTTTTTGTTTGTTTTGGCCTCAAGACATGCAGGATCTTAGTTCCTGGACCAGGCATCGAACCTGGGCCTCCTGCAGTGGAAGTGTAGACTCCTAATCACCGGACTGCCAGGGAGGTCCCTCATGTTTTATTTATTTTTAATTTTTTTAATTAAAAAATTTTTTTTTGGCGGTGGGGCTCTGCTGGGTCTTTGTCGCTGACTTCGAGCTTTCTCTAGTTGCAGAGACAGGGCTGCTCTCTAGCTGTGATGCACAGGCTTCTCATTGCGGTGGCTTCTCTCATTGCGGAACTCAGGCTCTAGTTGCTCAGGCTTCAGTAGTTGAGGCACATGGGCTCAGTTGCCCTGCGGCATGTGGAATCCTCCCGGACCAAGGATCAAACTCGTGTCTCCTGCATTGGAAGGCGGCTTCTTAACCACCGGACCACCAGGGCAGTCCGGATCTTTAGCTGTAGCCTGTGGGATCTGGTTCCCTGACCAGGGCTTGAATCTGCACCCCCTGCATTGGAAGCAAGGAGTCTTAGCCACTGGACCACCAGGGGAGTTCTGGCTCTTTTTAGTTCCTGATTTAGGAAGCAGCAGACAATGGTTAAGAGCGCAGACTTAGGAGTTGGACAGGCCCAAATTCCAGGCCTTGGTACTCTGCTTCCTCATTGTGTGATTTCGGGCAAATGACTTAACATCTCTGAGCCACTGATTTCTCTGTCTGTAAATGAGGGTAATATTAGTGCTTGACTGATAGGATGGTGGCAGGGGTTGTTAAGTGGGATAATACAGGCAGGGTCTGGCCGTCCATTTGAGCCAGAGAAAGTGCTTGGTCCTTTTTAGTTGGTACAAAATTTGGCCCTCGCCCTATGCCAGGCACTTTGAAGCATTTTTCTGTGCATTAACTCATTGGATCCTCAATAATGGGGTAGCTAGCCAGGCATCCGAATAGTTTCTAGAAAATGTCTTGCAAATCTGAGACCTTGACTGGTATCCATGCCAGGTTTAGAGACATTCCTCTCTTTTTTTGGGCTATTACAGTTTTTTTTTAAACTGAGAATTACATTTAATAGCAAATACGGAACACCATGCCAAGTTGAGAGAGGGGGATCACAGTAAAAAGGATGGCACTTATTTTTCTTTTTTTAATTGAAGTATAGTTAATTGACTTACAACATTGTGTTAATTTCAGGTATACAGCAAAGCAATTCAGTTGTACACGTATATATTCCTTTTCCGATTCTTTTCCATTATAGGTTATTGCAAGATACTGAATATAGTTTCCTGTGTTACACTGATGGTCCTTATTAGAGACATTTCTCTTAGAGGGGATGGTGAGGGCCTTATGACTAGAAACGCAGGGGCAGGTGGCCAAGGACTCCTTGCTGGGTGTCGCCCAAAGGAGACGAACCACGCACAGCTCACGTCTTCTTGCCTGGCTGCTCACGCATGCATTTTCTTCTCTCGCCTTCTTCTTTTTTTTTCTGGAGGTGAAATTCACATAACATAAATCAATCATTTTAAAGTGAACAATTCAACAGCATGTGGCCCTTCATGATGTGCAAGCACCTCTTGTGTCTAGTGTCAGGGTGCCCTCACCACCCCTTGGTAAATCCCATTCCTGTTAGCTGTGCTTGCCAACGTCCCCTCCCCTGGCTGCTGGCAACCACCATCTGCTTTGTGTCTGTGGATCTGCCCGTTCTGGACACGGCATGTGAGTGGGGTCAAGCAGTGGCGTGGCCTTTTACGTCTGTGGCTCATTGCACTTGGCATAAGCGTTTGAGGTTCACCCACATTGTACTATGGATCAGTACTTCATTCCTCTTTACAGCTGAATCATAGTCCATGGTAGAGACGACTACCTTTTGGTTACCCATCACCCGCTGACAGACCCCTGGGTCACTCCCACTTTCCACTGGTTGTAAGCCGCGCCACTGGGAAGGTGAGCGTGCAACTCCCATGCCCTCACTCTTTGCAAGGCCTGTGATCCTCAAACCTGCTCACTGCTCTCTGCTTGACTTTGCACATGTCTGTCCACTGCCCATCCCCCACTCCCTTCTGTTGACTCCTACCCACACTTCAGGGCTCAGCTTCACGTCACTTCCTCCAGGAAGCCTCCCTGCTACATCTGGACTGGTTGGTGGTCTCCTATAAACACCGGACCATCTGCAGGCAAACCCTTCTGTACATGGTTGTTTACTGGAGCAGCTATCTTCCCTGATGGCAATGTGACAGCTCTGACCATCACTGCATCCTCAGAGGCCATGGATGGACTGGATGCAATAGACGTATTTCTTTTTTTTTTTTTTTTAAGATTTTTTTTGATATGGATCATTTTTAAAGTCTTTATTGAATTTGTTACAGTAGTGCTTCTGTTTCAGGTGTTGGTTTTTCGGCCATGAGGCCTGTGGGATCCTAGCTTCCCAACCAGAGATCCAACCCGCACCCCTACATTGGAAGCATGGAGTCTTAACCACTAGACCACCAGGGAAGTCCTCATAGTGGATATTTCTAAAATGTTTGTTGAATGACTGCATAACCATCATTTCTACAATGACCAGGTCCTGTGGCAGCTTCCTGGATTTTCTGGGCTGGGAGCATTTGCCAGATCGCAGTGGGGCTCCTTTGAGGGGAGGGGACCAGCTACCTTCAGTTAATATTCCCAGTGGCCCCATGGGAAACTTGTTAATTAAAAATGCAGGATGAAAATGGGAGCAAAGCTGCCATTAAAAATGATTAATTAGAGTCCTGCTCATTATTCTATTTGGAACGATGCTATTAATATTAATGACCCTTAAAAATACTTCATATACAGGCACTTCCTCTTTATTTGTGTCCCTCTTACGGTGTGGTCTTGTCCCTTACCCAGGCTCTCCAAAGCCTGGGTCCTTCCCCCAGATCGTCTCCTCTGGTGGGGGGTGGGCACCAGGACAGAGTTTCTGCCACTCGCTTATTCAGGGACTGTCACCATCATCCGATCCCCAGCCACCTGCGCCAGGCAACACAGTAAGAGCTGTGCCCCGCCCCCCATACCCGCCGGGAAGCAGGGAATATGGGCCTTTGTACAGTTATGTTTTGAAGTTAAACGCCACGGTGGCTTCTGGGGAGGGGAGGACGATGTCTGCCGCCAGGGACATCTTAGGGCGGAGTGTGCCCTAATCAGACGGCAACGGGGGGATGACACAGATAGAATGAAAGGGCCTCTTCAATAGGGAACTGGAAGCAAACCCATCTCGGGAGGGCAGCATGCAGTATCCTGTGCGGCTGCCGTCCTGGGAGCCTGTCAGCTCCATGGCAGTTCCCGCTGAGGGCCACTGGACCACAGCCTGAGAAGCCTCCAATTAAAAACGTTAACCCCCATGCCAGGGCCCCGACCAAGGGTCTGGTCACAGCGGCAGCAGCAGCTCTGCTCTTTGAGGAAGATTCAGGGGAGATCCTGCAAGAAATTGAAGTGGGGGCGTGGCAAGAACTCAGTCTTACCGGTCCTTTTGCCTGTCCCGGGGGGAGCAAAGCCACTCCTGGCACAGCTGCTACTTTCTTATACCCATGGCATCTCAGCCACCCATCTGCCACTCAGGGACGCCTGCTTCTGAGACCAAAGGCATGGCCGGACCCCACTGAGAACTCCTGAGCATGGGGAAGCTGCTCACCGTGCCCACTGGCGCCCAGCAAGGACCCCGCGTACAGCAGGCACTCCATAAACACTTCCTGAATGATCATGTAACATTAAGACCATGTTCCTTAGCTCTGATTCATTATGAGCAAGTCCCAGTTGTCTCTGGAAATGGCCAAGACAGGGACAGAGACCATGTGAACATCATTATGTCTTGGGAGTGAGTTTCTGCAGCTTCCAGTTGGCAGAAATCGTATTAATGTCAGGAATTATCAGGCATGTTTCTTGCTCCGGGTCCAACACACAATACTCACCTCCCTCGCCTCGTTCAATAGAACCGACATTTACTGGGTGCTGGGTAAGCATCCAGGCTTGTTCCAAGGGTTTACTCAATCCTCACACACCCTGGGAGGCAAGCCTGACGGCAGCCTCACTCCACAGCTAGTCAACCGCAAATTAATCAGTACATCCCGAAGAACAGACCCAAACTGGCACCCCCTGCTCGCCACACGCAAGCCTGCACACATGCACACGCCCACATATACACGTGCGTGCACACTATAGCTTCACGGGCCTATTTAGCAACTGGCTAATACAAAAAGTTTATTACAAAGACTCACCTGTTACAAGAATCCCTCACTTTACCCAACAAGGACATCCTGTGTCCTTGACAAAGCTACTGAGGCTCAGAGAGGTTAAGTAACATCCTGAAGTCACACAGCTAGAAAGGAGCAGATTATAGGATGCGGTGTTTGTTTAAAGGCAAAAGTGAAAGTAAAATGAAGTCGCTCAGTCGTGTCTGACTCTTTTCGACCCCATGGACTGTAGCCTACCAGTCTTCTCAGTCCATGGGATTCTCCAGGCAAGAGTACTGGAGTGGGGTGCCATTGCCTTAAAGGCAAACATATTGCAATCTAGACCAGTTGGGATCTCCTTGGATTTGCTGTCACGTGACCCGCCCTTGCCCTTCCCTGGCAGCAAGCTGGTGCTCTCCCCACCCCCTCGTCCATGGCGCCAGGACCGTACAGCTGGTGGTGACGGCTGGGGCACCACTCAGCGCAACCCCTCACCTTGTCGTGTGGCTGCAGTCTCTCTAGACAATCGAGCTTTCTGGTTCTATCTTCAGTCCTCTTTAATTAAACAGCAGCTGTCCCTGGAAAGCAATTGAATTATCCAATTAGGCGCTCCTAACTTGATTGCTATCGTTCCCACAAGGGACTTGGAGACTCAGGTGTTGATGGGGCTCAACAGGACCCAGCATCCCCGAGCAGCGGTGATGGAGGTGACCCCCTCCCGCAGGTGTCTCGGCTGCCATTAAACTCTCCCAAGCGGCTGCTTCTCCAATGCCCAATGGCTGCAAAGGACAGGGGGCTGGCACAACTCCAGGGCCCCCCAGCACACAGGCTGGGCCCCTCAGACCTCTCTGTGGCCCCTACAATATTCAGCTCCTGGATCTAATGATTTGTTTGTGCATTTCATCCAGAAGCTTTCTAGCAGGCATCTCCTGTGTGCAGGCGCCCAGCCAGCATCTAGGCAAGGGAGACAGAACCTGCTGTCACCTGACCACAGCTCCTGGGCACAGCCTTCACCCCGAGTGACCAGGACGGGCACTGCCCGGTTCACCCTGACTCTGCCGGGGCCCAGCTCAGACCTCCACCCAGAGGGGGATTCAAGATGTTACTGTGAACATAAATAATAACCATTCACATAAAATGCTAATGCTGTGTGCGAATATAGTAATAACTCCATTATTAACTGAGTTTCCTATAGGTAGCAAGTGCTGCTGCTGCTGCTGCTGCTAAATTGCTTCAGTCGTGTCCGACTCTGTGCAACCGCATAGACGGCAGCCCACTAGGCTCCTCTGTCCCTGGGATTCTCCAGGCAAGAATACTGGAGTGGGTTGCCATTTCCTTCTCCAGGGGATGTTCCCCACCCAGGGATCCAACTCCGGTCTCTTACATCTCCTACAATGGCAGGCGGGTTCTTTGCCACTAACCCCAGGGATTGAACCCCTGCCCTCTATGTGGAATCTTAAGCCCTGGACCACCAGGGAAGTCCCCCATGTTTTTTGCTTTTTAATTGAAAATATTTCAAATCTAAGCAAGAATAGTAAGATTAATCCCTGTCTGCCCTTCACCTAGCTTCACCAGTTGCTCACTTTTTGCCACGTGTGCTTTATGGCTTCTTTGTCTTCCTTTCTGAGCATACATAATCCATTTTGTGTTGGTATTATTGGTGCTTTGCTGATCATTTTAGAGAAGGATGTGGACGTCATTTCGCTTCACCCATAATTACATGCAGCTTGCGTCTCCTAAGAAGAGGGACATTTCCCTTTCTTTTTTAAAACATATTTTAAATTTTATGGAGGCAAAATTCACGAGACGTAAAATTAGCCATTTTAAAGTGAACAATTCGGTGGCATTTAGTACACTCGCAGTGGTGTGCAACCACCATCTCTACCTAGTTCTAGAACATTTCCATCCTTCTGAGATAAAACTCCTTAACCATAAAGCAACTGTTCCCATCTCCCTCCCGCCATCCCTGGCACCCACCCATCTTCCTTCTGAGGGACCTTCTTTTTAACAGCCTCAGGAGGGTGATCAGACCCAGGAATTTAATACTGATAGGAGACTGCTAGCCTATACACGGCCCACATGCGCCCTTTGCTAAGTTTCCCAATACTGTTCTTTTCAGCAATTTTGTTGCTTCCCTCAATCCAGGACCAAGTCCAAGAGCCCACATTGCATCAGATTCTTCCATCTAATCTTCAGGCCCCTTAAGATCAGTTCCTCAGTCTAGATATGTATATATGTGTATGCGTGTATGCACATATACACATACGTGTGTGCTCAGTCATTTCAATCGTGTCCGACTCTTTGCGACCCCATGGACTATAGCCTGTCTTTGCGACCCCATGGCCTGTAGCCTGCCAGGCTCCTCTGTCCATGAGATTCTCCAGGCAAGAATACTGGAGTGGGTTGCCATGCCCTCCTCCAGGGGATCTTTCCGACCCAGGGATCGAACTCCTGTCTCCTGTGGCTCCTGCATTGCAGGAGGATTCCTTACCACTGAGCCACCTGGGAAGCCCATAATTTCTGTAAATCATATATAGGAAAAATGTTGTATTTACAGAAAAGTTGAAAAGTGAATACAGAGTTCTGTATACTCTCCACCTAGTCTCCCCAATGTTATCACCTCATATAAGAAATTAAAATTTATCGAAACTAACACTGGTAAACCACTAGAAACTGAACTTCAGATTCTGTCTGAATTTCACCTGGTTTTCCCCTGATGTCCTTTTTTCTCTTCTACGATCTAGCTTTGCACTGAGCCATAGCTGTTTTCTGTCCTTCAAGAGGATGGTTGATGTTAATGGGTTCTTTATGTGCATATGTCATTTTATTTATTTTAAAAAACTTTTTGGCCACGCCGTACAACCTGTACCCTTGGCAGGGAAAGTGAGGAGTCCTGACCACTGGACCACCAGGAAGTTCCCACGTGCGTGTCATCTTAGACAGCTCTGTGATGCAGATGTGGCCCTGCCACTCGGGAGAGGAGAGCAAACTGAGACCGAGGTGAAGGGACTTGTCCACGATCCCTCAGTGAACGGAGAGGCAGGACTCGGACCCCTGGCTCTGCCATGCTTTCCTCCTTCTGCATTATGAGCGATACACACACACACATGCTCCCCTCTCACACACACACACACACTCGCTGTCCCTCACACAGACACACACACAGACGCATCGCTTTATGACTGTATTTAGCAAGTGGCCAGTGTGAAATTTTTTCACAAAGCGTCAAATGTTGAAAGAATCCTCGCTTTCCCCAGTAGGGCCATCCCTGAAAAGTTGACTATGAGAGTGAAAGAAAGTGAAGTGGCTCAGTCACGTCTGGCTCTGCGACCCCATGGACTGTAGCCCACCAGGCTCCTCCGTCCATGGGATTTTCCAGGCAAGAGTACTGGAGTGGGGTGCCATTGCCTTCTTCAGGAGATCTTCCAGACCCAGGGATGGAACCTGGGCCTCCCACATTGTAGGCAGATGCTTAATTGTCTAAGCCACCAGGGAAGTCCAAGAATTCACTGGGAGTAGGTTTTTAGCAATGGCTTGCTAAGTGCTTTGCATGTGTTTCTTCACTGGATCAGGAAAGAATCCTTGGTGGAAATGTGTTATTATACCCATTTCATAGATGTGAAAACTGAGTCACAGAGAAAGGAATGGACTCATTCTAAGTCAAATAGCAAGGTCTCTTAGATTAGCTGGGATTCAAACTCAGTTCTTTTTGTTCCTGCTGCCCCATCCATACCACTAGCCTCGACTTACTTTCAGATCTAAAAGACCCCTGTTGTTCCTCTGCATAGGAGCCCAGGGGCCCTTGGGGATAAGGGGTGAGACAGCCACAGGCTCCGGGGTCTGGCCATTCGAGGATGCTCAGTCTCCTGCCGCAGGGGCTCCAGTGCCTCCTGAAGCCGGTTTGACTGATACAGGGCAGCCGGTTCATTTTGTCATCACACAAACATGCTAATCCTGGGGCTCCACTTTAATAACGGGTCCAGCTGGTTGGAGCTTTTCTTTCAGCGAAGTGCGAATGCTGTTGCCATGGAATGCAGCCTTATACCCAGGGAGCAGGAATTACCGGGAGGAGAAGCCGCTCTGGGTTGTTTTTCCCTTTCTCCAAATTTCATCTCCCTCTGTGTGTTTCACGGCCGATTTTCATCTCAGTCTGCACAGAAAACTGGCACACGGATGACAGTTTGACTCAAGACGTTCGACTTTCCCTTCCCCGCTCCCCATATGTTTACAAGCCACCCCTTCTGGGGCGGGAGGGGGACGAGATGGTTATTCTCCCCACCCTGTGTGAAAATAACATCCAAGCAGAGAGTGCAACGGGATTGGTCCAACACCCCAAACATCAGCTCCTCTGTTTCAACAGGATGGTGGTCCCCAGACTGCTGTGATGCCACCCCTAGCTCCTGCTGAAACTTGGTTTAAAAAGTCTCTTACCGTGGAGAACTGACTTGTGGTTGCCAAGGACGAGAGGCGTGGGGGAGGGAAGGGTTGGGAGCTTGGGATTAGCAGCTGCAACCTAGTGTATACAGGATGGATAAACAAAAATATCCTACTGTACAGCACAGGGAACTGTATTGAATATCCTGCGGTAAACCATGATGGCAGAGAGCATGTACATACGGGTAAGTGAATCACTCTGCTGTACAGCAGAAATCAACACATTACAAATCAACCATATTTCAATAAAATTTTTTTCATAAAACATTTTTAAAGTGCCTTATGAGAAAGATGTGGCTTCCCAGGTGTCGCCGTGGTAAAGAATCTGCCTGCCCATTCAGGAGATGCAGGAGATGAGGGTTCAGTTCCTGGGTCAGGAAGATCGCCTGGGTAGGAAATGGCAACCCACTCCAGTCTTCTTGCCTGGAAAATGCCATGGCCAGAGGAGCCTGGCGGGCTACAGTCCATGGGGTTGCAAAGAGCTGGACAAAACTGAGCACGCACGCACCACAAGGAAGATGGGTTGAGGGCCTTGATCAGGTTTGTTCTGGCTTGGTGTGTACGCAAGTGAGTGCGCCTCTCCAGCCGCGTGGTGCATGGCGGCCTTGGGGAGGCTGCGGTCCCGGGGGCCGCTTCCCGATAGCTGGGTGACCTTGGACCAGTGACCCAACTACTTTGTATCTGAGTTTTCTCCTTTGTGAACAAGGAGGAGCAAACGGTCACAGTATCAGTAGGCCAGTGGGTATCGGGATGATGCTTATAAAGCCCAGAGCCTGGCAGAAACCAGCTGCCTGGTGATGGGAGCTGGTAATAGCATCACTTCTTCTTCCTGTGACCACTCTCTCCTCCCTCCTGTGACAAAGCAGGTGGGGGGATGTGAGGGTGGAGAGGTAGGGGAAGGAGTAAAAGACTCAAATGAGTCATAAGAGGTCCCTGCCTTAAAGTTCTTCACAGCCTAGACAAGAACGTGAGCCATATGTCCAAATAGCTACGATGCAAGTCAGATCGTGACCATAATGCTCACAGCCTGTGTCTGCCGAGCACTCACAATGTGTGCGTGTACACTCCGTCGCTCAGTGGCGTCTGACTCTTTTCGGCCCCATGGACTGTAGCCCACTAGGCTCCTCTGTCCATGGGACTTCTCAGGCAAGGATACTGCAACGGGTTGTCATTTCCTCTTCTGGGGGACCTTCCCAAGCCTGGGATTGGACCCATGTCTCCTGTGTCTCCTGCGCTGGCTGGCAGAGTCTTTACCGCTGAGCCATCTGGGATAATACAGTGTTTCAGTCGTAGCTGATGAACCCTTGTGGTCGTTGTTTAGTCGCTGAGTTGTGTCCGACTCTGTGACCTCATGGACTGTAGTCCGCCAGGCTCCCCTGTCCGTGGGATTCTCCAGGCAAGAATACTGGAGAGGGTAGCCATTTCCTTCTCCAGAGGATCTTCCTGACCCAGGAATCGAACCTGGGTCTCCTGCCTTGCAGGCAGATTCTTTACCGACTGAGCTATGCGGGAAGACCTAGAGATGTCGAGTAACGCACAAAGACCTCTGCACCTCCTATCAGAATGCTGAGATCTCTCAGAGTTGTGATTATCCAAGTCTACATGTATCTGCAAGAGCTGACACTTGAGACCATTCTATTCAGGAGACAGAAAGTGGGGGTGGGGGTAGAAAGATGGGCTGGGGGTGGGGACAAGGAGGGGAGACAGAGGGAGAAGAAGCAGGTGCATGCACTGGCAAGAACTAGAAGGAAATTTGATTTTAAATATTCCAATTAGCAACTCTACTGGTCCTATTCATCTCCTAATTACTCAGCTTTACCTTTGGGCATGGGAGCCCTCCCACTTCTCACTTACTGCTCGTCTGCTCAAGCAGCACACAGGGAAGCCCCAAGAACACTGGAGTGGATAGCCAGCTCCTTCTCCAGAGGATCTTCCTGACCCCAGGATCGAACCCAGGTCTCATCAGCAAACATTTACTGAGCACCGAGTATATGCTAGGCACTGGGAAGTCTGTCAGCCCAGACTGGCAAAGCCTTCCCAAGTGGAGCTTGTCGACCCGTGGGGAGCGTGGAGGAGGGGCATCAGTCACCTGGGAAGAATCAAGAGGGCTCCTGAGAGTGTAAACAGAGGCTCGAGTGGGAGCTGCAGGGTCCTGGGTCCTCCATCGTGCTTGCATATCACCCTCCCAACCTGTCCGAGTGTTATGAAGGTAGAACTAGCTCAGTCATGTTCTTCCTCATTCCCCAGACAAGGCACACGGGACAGTCTCAGTGGGTACTTGCATGAACAGCCATCACTTCTTAGCACCTGCCAGGGGTCAGCCCTTGGCACTCACAGCCATTTTAAGGCCGATTGGTTGCTATTCTTCTTTTCAAAGATGAGGGGACTCAGAGAACTGACATTTCTCATGGGGAAGCTAATGGATGGTAGAGTGGGGACTTGAACTCACACCCTAAGTCTCATCCCTTTCAGACCTCTTTCCATCAGCATCTGCTGCCCTCTGGACAGCCCGAGGCAGGCAGAGGCTTCTTGGAGTCAAGAGGGCGGTCAGGAGTCAAGAATCTAACATCTTGTGATGCTGAAACTCAAGAGCCCCCTGACTCAGCATGGTATTAATAACCGTGGCTGGTCCCTGGAGGATGACTCTGCCAGGGATGAAGACAGCAGCATTGTATCCACCCGCCCTGCCGCCCGGGGCAGCTCACACACCGCCGGTACTCACCTTGTCTCTCCCCTCTCCTGGCCGGAGGCTTCCTAGAGCCGACGCTGGTCCGCATCTCCAGCCCCCAGTACAGAGCTCGGCATGCAGTAGGCACTCATGAATGGACGGCTGGATGGGTAGATAAACTGATTCCCAAATTTCCTACAGCAGCACTCCCAGTTCCTCTCCCTACTTTATCATCTGTGGAACTGCATGTAGCACGTGTTCAATAAACGCCGTTTGCTTGCTTCTTTTTTTTTTTTTTTTGCTTAGTTCATTTTAAAATTCACCCTCAATTAGAAGTACTCCCCAAGCATCTATTAATATTTGTGTCTGGTACAGTTCTGGGCTCTCTACAGGCAGACAAAGGCTCATGCCCACACTCAGGGGATGGACAGAGAAAATGCGAGGTCCACCCGTCCTGACCCCTCACACCCTCCTCTGCCAGACAGGCATGACAAGTCCATCACCAGACAGCCATGACTAATCGATCATAGCACTGTGTGTCCCGATGACCTGGGATTTCCTTCAACACAGCCCTCTGGGTGGTCCCTATTGCCCATTGAGATCGGCCCCTGACTCTGCCCCTCTACGCTTCCCCACCCTGGAGTCTATTTGAGCGAGAGCAGAAAGGGCAACCAGGGGAAAGGTCCCTCCTCTATGAGCAGAAGTCTCAATGTCCTCTGGTTATTAAATGCAGAGTGGTGGGTGGTTTTGGCTGAGGAGAACCTCCCAGTGACAGGAGAGGATAGACTCTGAAAGGCCCCCTCGACTCTGTGGGTGGGAGCTGCACTCTGAGAAACCCACGGAACCGGAAGTCATCTTCCTGCCCTGCTGTGGGGAGACCCCAGCGTGGCCAACCCAAGGAGCTGGACCCTGAGGGCTGACACCCCTAGAGGATCCTGGGGGACAGTGGAGAACCACAGCAGCCCAAACTCTAGGCTCTGTGTATATGTGGGGGATGTATAATCAGCAGTGATAAGAATAGTCAACCATCGGTGGGCCAGTCCAAGCAGGTGCCAGGTGAGTGCAGGAGTGCAGGTAGCTGCTGGGTTGGCAGGGGGGCGGGTGTCTAGAAGTTTCCAAGGAAGGGTCCTGGCTGGGCTGGGAAGTGGGGTGGCAGGAGTTCTCCCAGGGCTTAGGACTGGTAAATGCACGAAACATTTCAATATTTCAACAAACGGCAGAGACCATCCTCACACAGGCCAAGTGAAGAGCACAGCCCTGCGTGGGGACACCTCGTGCTAAGAGGGTCTTTCTAGAGACCACCCTGTCACATCTGGCTAAGGAGTTCCTGTCTGTGCCCAAGACCCTGCAGGCGGGGAGTAGTTGGTCTGCACGTGCTGGCCCCTTTAGCTACCCAAGGAGGCCTCCCCACTGTGTGCTGTAGAGGTGTTTCCAGAGCCGTCTCGGTCCCTTTACCCGCACCGCCTCTGCCTCCCTTGTGACCAGGCTCGGGTCTCACCTGTGTGTACACGAGGTGTGTTAATGTCAGGCTTCTAACAAGCCCACTCCTGACGTGCATCTCCCCTCCCCTTAGGCACTTAGCACTCTGTTGATCATTTGGGAAACATTTGTGGTGGGAGAGCTCAGACTTCTGCATTGGGAGGTGGAGGTTTATGTGAAAAATGTTAGAGCTGGAAGGACCCTGGGGCAGCACCAGCTCAACCCCCTCACTGGACGGTGAGGATCCTGAGGCCTGGAAAGAGAGACCCAGGGCTCAACCAAGAGCCCCAAAAGTTCACAGGGAACAGAATTGCAAGGAGAAGCTCCCCAGTTGGGGGTTGTATGTGTGTGTTTTGGGAGGGGGTAGTCAAGGCTGTGGAGTCAGGGGGTCTGGGTTTGAATCCCAGTGAGACACTGGAGCCAGATGTTCCCCTCCCTGAGCCTCAGTTTCCCCATCTGGAAGGTGGAGGCAGATAAAAGTCCCTCCCCCAGAGCCTGGCACACGGTCTGTTGTCAGTCCACGGAAACCCCAGCAGCATCCTGACCTTGGCCAGGAGCAGTGGCTGCACCATGAAGACCAACAGTGAGCCTGGGGGTGTCGTGGAGGCAGGCTTGGAAGACAGGGGTTCGTGTCTCCAGCTTCATCGTGGACTGTGATTTAAGCTGGCCTCCAAGGAGGAGCTCAGTTGGATCGGGGGCAGGGGGACATCACCCAGTTTGACTTGGAATTACACTCCTTTTGGTTTCTGGTGTCCCCCTAGCTTAGCTGTCTCATGAGTTCAAAGCCAAAACTGGCCTCTCCCATTTGATTTTGGATTTGGTTTCAGGAATTAGCAGGGGCAAGATGAAAGGAAATCAGATACGGAGCTTTTGTTTTTCCAGATTAAAAATAAACAAATATGTAATTCAGGGCATCCTCCATGGGGTGGGACGCTAGAAGCCATGTCCTTCCAACGATCAGGTGACATAAAAAGCAAAGCGCTGGGTCAGGTGACCAGCCGGCTCACCTTCCCAGCCCTGCACACCCCGCACTTACGGACCAATCATGGAAAAGGAGCGAGGTGGGACCAGGAGGCAGAGGAGCCAAGGAGGACCCCAAGGTGAAGACAAAGGCTCCTGAGGACCCTGAGGAGTTGAGGAGCCCTCCTGGGCATGGACATCCTAGAGGTCACGGGTGACAGCATCAAGGTCAACAGAGGGCAGGGAGCAGGGCCAGCGACAAGCTCTCTCCATCCATTAGGCCAAGTGCCACTAAGCGAGGAATCAAAGCTGGTTCCCAAGACCAAGAGTCGCACTCGATGAGCAGCTGCAGCTGGCTGGAGGGCCTCCACCCGATACCCTCCTTCGGGCAGAAAAGACCGACCAAGAGGTTTAAGAAAGAGATGCCGTCTCCCAGTGTCAGTCCCTGAAAGCCCAGACGTGGCTGGTTAGGAGCAGCCCCTCTCGGCAGGACCCAGGCCAGGAGCCGAGAGCCACGGTCGTAGGGCTCTCAGAATTCAGGAGTGGATGGCGGAGAACTTTGTATGCCATGGCGGCCTCCTCGCGGTGGACAATTTAATGAGACAATTGTTGCCTGCGACACGGCTCGTGTGCCTGTGCGTGTGACCAGGAAGGAGGGAGTCAGAGGGAATGCCTTTCTGTTTATTTCTCTCTCTTGCTGAGGGTTGTCCTTCAGAATTTCCAGTGGCCTTTGGTTATAGGGCCTCCTGCTCTCAGCCTGCCCACGTGGGCGATCGTCTGCCCCAGGCTTTGCCTGTTGGCACGTGGTGGGGACCGGAGGGCAGCCGAGATGCTCAGAAAGCCACTCCATCACCCTCAGCTTGCCAGGAGGCGTGGGTGGGAGAGGGCAGGTGTTTCTATAACTGGGTGAATTGTTCTTGCGATCAGCACATGTCTGAGAGGAAGGCCCAGCATCTGCTGCACCCAGATCACCTGTCCCGATCACCTGCCAGGTAAGAAAGAAAAATGCTTTCCTCTACACAAAGAGTCAGGGGTCAGAGCAGGAGGAGGTCTGCAGGAGACCAGGGGTGGGATGGGGCTGGGGGGCTTCTTCCTCACGCTGACAGTGCGTTTCCCTCTTTCCCGGCTGGGGTGCACCTTCCCCCACCCCCCAGCAGCCCCTTAAATTGCCTGCAGGCCTGGGAGTGGGGAGGGACCAGGTATAGGATTCTACCTGTGAGGGTGGGCGTGGCTCCTTCCTCCACTCCCCAGCTCTCCTGCCCTCCCCTACGCTGAAAGCTGGGTAGGGTGGGTGGTGGGGATACACCCCCCAAAAGCGGATTTATGAGAAGAGATCATGGGGAAGAGAACTGGGCTGGTATCCCCGTGTATTTCCCAGACTTGACGAAGCTTGTGTTTTTCTGACGCGGAGCAGTGTCCTCTGCTGGGCCACAGGCTCCCAAAGGGCTTTGGACCCTCCCTCATCGCTGGACAGAGGGCCTCCTCAAAGGAGATCACCAGATCAACCATTGATGGAGCACTTGCTCTCTGCCAGCATGGAAGCGTTCATAGTGTTTCTCTGTGAATGCTCCCCAGTGCTGTTCAGTCACTCAGCTGTGTCTGACTCTTTGTGACCCCATGGACTGCAGAACGCCAGGCCTCCCTGTCCATCACCAACTCCCGGAGTCTGCCCAAACCCATGTCCATTGAGTCGGTGATGCCATCCAACCATCTCATCCTCTGTCATCCCCTTCCCCTCCTGCCTTCAATCTTTCCCAGCATCTGGGTCTTTTCAAATGAGTCACCTCTTCGCATCAGGTGGCCAAAGTATTGGGCAATGCTCCCCAAGCCCCAGGATACAGGTGCTGTTGTTGTGTTCACTTGAGAGATGAGAAACCGAGGCTCAGGCAAGCAGGAGTCCAGGTCTGGGTCCCCATGAGCCTGGGTCTTACTTTTCTTGGCGCTCATGGTTTGAACTTGTCTCCTATCCTGAGGGTTCAGACGTGCCTCTGAAGCTACTGTGGCTCCTCCAGTGTTTTTTGGCAAGCCTGCCAAGCTGGCACACTCACACTGGGCTTACACACGTGGGCTTATGTACATGCATGTGCACAGACTCACACACACACACTTCCCCAGACCTTCCCCAGACTCCACTGCCTCAGCCTGACAGTATCTGGCATGTAGTAGATAGTAAGTACTTAGTAAACCCTTGGGGTTTCCAGGTGGTGCAAGTGGTAAAGAACCCACCTGCCAACGCAGGAGACATGAGAGACACAGGTCCGATTCCTGAGTCGGGAAGATCCCCTGGAGGAGGGCATGGCAACCCACTCCAGTATTCTTGCCTGGAGATTTCCGTGGACAGAGGGGCCTGGTGGGCTACGGTCCATGGGGAAGCAAAGAGTCGGACATGACTGAAACTGCTGGGCTGCACAGGCAGCTTGATGCCTGTGACACGGATAATCTATCAGATTTGTGGGGTGCTGTCACACGGTAGGTGCCCTGCGGGGAGGTGTGCCCTGAGATCTGCGCTGGCAGGGTCAGCACAGTGGCCTGCCCCACTGACAGAGGGAAGCCAGTGCTCCTCTGCACACCCATCTCCCAGCCACTCAGGGGCAGCAGATAGTTCTGCCCGTGGGGCCTGTGGACCAAAGGCCGGCTGTCTGCAGGGAACACCGTGGGGACCCACCAGGCTGAAACCCTGGTGGTCTGCGCCCCCAAAAAGACGGGGGGTGGTTGGGTTTCTTCTTTGTAGCAGCCACCCCTCCGGTAGGAGCCAAGCAGCTTTGCTGGGAGGAGCTGGGCTCCTCCTCCTGGGCTGAGCCCTCTCGTGCCAGGCTGCCTGGGGCTCAAGAACAGGACCATCCACATGGAGAGGGAAGGGCACCCAGCCAGGCTTCAGGGGGTGGGGTAGGGGAGACGCCACAGGCCAAGGTGGGCATCCCAGTGCTGGCCCCACATCCATTCAACAAAGCCAGTTCTGATCCCCCATTTCTTGCTTGCTGTGTGCCCTGGAGAAGTCACCGAACCTCTCTGGTCCCCAGGTCTTCTGCTAACAAGTGTGGTCTGCAACACCAGCTCCCTACCAGAACCACTGGGACGAAAACCACCCTGGGAGAGTCAGCTCAGGACAGAGCGCAGACCCCAGTGAGTGCGGCCATGAGGCCTGGGTTCAAATACTGCCCCTGCCTTAACCCCTAACTGACTCCCCCAGGACAGACGCCTCCATCTCCATTCTCTTCAGAACAGTGGGGCAGACAAGAGCATCTTTCCCGGGGTAGGGGCATAGCAGACGTGTGAGAGTATCCATAAGTGCTGTGCACCAGGCCTGCTGTGCACCAGGCCTGCTGTACAGTGCCGGAGCCACCCTGTGTTAAGCCCTTTCTAGAAGCCAAACAGGCTTCAAGCAGTAGCTCATTAAACCCTCACATCAAGACCAGGCGCCAGATGCTATTATGATCCCCATTTTCCAGAGGTGGCAGCTGAGCCTGGGCAAGGGGAGTCCTTTGCCCAAGGTCACACAGCTGGAGAATGGTGAGAGTGGGAGCCCAGGGCAGCTTGATTTTGAAGCTCCAAACCCCAACCGTGACTATTCCAAGTGCTCGTCTAAGATCCGAAAGGAACCCTCAAAGTTGACTGTTCAGCCCATTTTACAGCTGAGAAAACTGAGGCCTAGAGAGGGGAAGAGATTAGCCTAGTCACAGAGCAGCTGCTGCTAGAACCAGGCCCGCGACTCCCACTACTCACATTTACTGAGCACACACTATGTGCCAGATTTGAAGTGCTGTATATGTATCACTGCATGGAATATCTTCTCAAACAAAACTCAATTTTAACTGAAGGAAAATTGCTTCACAATATTGTGCTGGCCTCAGCCATAGATATACATGTGTCCCCTCCCTCTTTAACCTCCCTCCCACCTCCTTCCCACCCCTCTAGGTGGTGACAGACCCCTGGTTTGAGTTCCCTGAGTCATACAGTGAAATCCCATTGGTTATCTATTTTACACATGGTAGTGTCTACTGTATGTAAATTTTACAATAACCCCAGGAAGAGAGAGATTTTAATTAACGCCATTTTTCATTTGGGTCAACTGAGGCAGTAGGGCAGTAACTTATTCAAGGTCACACAGCTAATTAACAGGAGAGGGAAGACCCCCACCCAAAGATTCAAGCTCTAGAACCCTTGTCAGTGCCACTGGGGGTACCAGCTCCCTGCGGAGCCCAGGCTGGCCTTGCCTTGCAGCCGGATCCTAGGCAGACTTACAGCCAAAGGAGTGGGGTTGGCAGGGTTCCTGGGGCGTGGCCACCATGAGGCACGGCAAGATGAAGCAGAGTCCCCAGCTGGGTGAGGCGCTGCCTGAGCCGGAGACAGGCACAGAGCTGAGGCTGGTGAGCTCAGTCTGCCCCCAAACCCTCAGCCCCCTGCCTCTGCAAAGAGAAGTTTATCCAACAAAATGCAGGCGAGCTAGGAACACGTCTTGCTTTATATGTCTCTTGTTGTAGGCAGCGCACATCTTGGGAGAAGCGTGGATGAAAGGCACCATATAAAATGCAATCAATTATGAATCACCATTACTGAATTAATCACATGTATGATTAATACAGTAATAATAATTAATGGGAGTATGGTCTGGAGATTAGAGCTGAGAACTGGCCAGGAGGAGTCGGGGTGCTTCTTAACAGCCTCTGCCGCTGCCTGGAGGTGCTCCCCTGGGGAATGCCCTGGCCTTGGGTCTTGGTCTCTCCTGCCCCTGGCCCCGCCTTGGCCGTGGAAGTCAGGGGCCCAGGAATGCCTCCAAACCCATAGACGGTCCTGGGCTAGTTCCCAGGCTCTTACCACCTATTTCCAGCGCATTGCAACTGCTCAAGGTCAAGGGGACAAATCGAAATCTTGGCCTGGCATAACCGAGAAGGGAGTGAATCAGGTGAAGGGTGAGAACGTGCTGGGGGTGGCTTTTGAGCTTACACGACTTTAATCAGTGGTGTGAGCTCGTTTTATCTGTCTGTCCTTTAGTCTGTGTGCATCAGGGTTTGCCTTCTCTTGGGAATCCCCGGAGGGGCTGGACCTCATCTGTTACCGCGCATTGCAAAGCTGGGAGATCATTTCTGAGTGTGACTTTATAATTTCCTGTTACTTGTCTTACCCCATCCAAGCCTATTTTCTCATTGTGAAGGAGTCAAACAACACAGAAAGAATATATATGTAATAAAGCATGTCATTCTCCATCTCTCCTGTTCCTACTTTGGTGTCTTTATTTTAAATACATGTATATGTACATATCTATCTATTCATCTGTCTGTCTGTCTGTATCTGTATACATATCTCCTTTGTTTAAACAACATAGGTGGAATAAAATCAAATGCATTATTCTGCAGATGTTTTTTAATAGTAGATTCAACATTCACAATTTGAATTTAAACTGTGCAATAGAGCCAAAACTCCATCAACAAAGAGGCTGCTGCGAGAGGGGAGCCAGCAATCATGGGTGGGGGGGGCGGTGCACGAGAGATTCATTAACCCTCTCCTGCCCCTGGTGCTCAGCTTCTTTTCATTGCTGGTGAAAGGTCGTTTGTCACAAGATACCTTAATGAAATTTAAAAATGAACATCCCTTGACCACCTGGTCCCTACATGGCTAGAATCCTATTTGTTTCCCATCTTGGAAAAAAAGCACTTTATGAGTCACTAGAAAGGGATGCTGTCTCCCGGAGGTTGCTATGGCCTGCTGTCAGCGTGGCATCATCGCCCGGGGACCACCTCCTGGGGCAAATCCCCTCGTTACGCAGAGGGAGAAACTGAGGCTGGCAGTGATGGCCCCAGGCCATATGGCGAGTAGGGGCGGAGCCAAGAAAAGCCCTTCATTCTGACTCTTTCCATGATTCCATAATTTCCAGGATCTGGAAAAAGGGGAGACTAGAAGACAGGTTTGGGAATGGGTCCCCCAAAAAGTCTGTCGGCATCAACCCACTGGAGAGGCAAGGGGTGCTGGGGAGAGGAGGCTGCAGAGACATTTTAAACACCGTCTCAGTGGCATATGGCTTTGCACGTGGGTCACTTAAGCCATCCAGGAGATAACAGGAGCACACCCCAGGCCCCCGCCGCGTTTAGGTGAATCACAAATAAGAAGCAACTTCTCCAGTCTCGTTGGCTGTCCTGACAGCATCCAGACTCGGGTGATGGAGGAGCAGGGCGTTTCCCAGGAATTGATGACCCTGCCTGGGGGCGACAGCAGGCCGAGGGCCGGCCCGGGTCGTCACTCACCCTGCCTGGGTGGGAGGCCCACAGTGTGCCCTTCGCTGCTGCCTGCAGGCCAAAGGCTTAAAAATCAAATTGCTGAGATGTGTCCTCCTCCACGGAGCTTCCTCCTGCTGGACGCTTTAAGGCCCAGGGAGCAGGTAAGAAGGGGCTGGCAAGCATCTGCTCTCCTGGACAGCTTTGGGGGAGGGAGCGGGGGAGCTTCTCCAGTGGAAGGTCTTTGAGAGCACTTTCGGGAGAAGGCCCTTGATGGCCTTGTCTGCTCCTTGGAAAAGGAAAAGACTCACCATTCACATCTCACAGATGGGGAAACTGAGGCCCGGAGGCAATCTGTGCCTCACGCCCCAAGTTAACCAGCAAGTCAGGGAGTAGCAGCAGAACCCCACGGGGGAGCCCAAGAGCCCTGCCTCCCAGGCCAGCGTCTCCCTCAGCTGTGTGACCTTGGGCAAGTTACTTCACATCTCTAAGCTTCATCTATTAATATAACTTGGGACTTGACTAATAGGAGTTAAGTGCCAGGCCTGTGGGGAAGAACCAGTGGATAAGACACACCAAGCGGTTTGCATGGATCCTGGCATAAAGCAGGTGCTCAATAAATGTTAAATGATGATTATGACTATTAAAGCAGAGGACAGTCTTGAATTCCATGTCCACTCTGCAACAACAGGCTAAACATTACTCAGCAGCACAGCCCCCTCGGCCAGCTTGGGGGGAGCCCAGAGGAGGGAAGGGTTAAGGCTGGCAGCGGGTGGGGCCCCCGGGGGCACACCTTGCTCTTATTCCTGACACCCTCCGTGACCTTGGCCCAGTCCCTCCTTCGCTCTCTCTCTCCATCCTCGGGCTCTTTGTTCCTGATGCTTCCCAATGGCAGAGCCGGCTGCCTGAGCTGCAGTGAGAACCCACCAGGAGCGCGCCAGGGAGCATCTGAAAGCCACGGGTGCCCCTGCAAGATGGAGACAGCTCTCCCCACAGGCCTGGGAGGCAGCCCGGAAGGAAACCTCCGGGGTGGGGGGCTGGGGGCGCTGAAGAGCCCCAGGGGGCTGCCCAGTGCGGCCAATCCCTAGGGCCTCTGCCCTAGGCCCCTGCGGGAGTCCTCCCACGCCCTCCTCCCAGTCTCGCCAGGGAGTGAGGCCCCTCCTGCCCCCTACTCCGCACTCCCTCCAGAGCTGGCTTGGCTCCGTCAAAAGCAGGGCCCGTCAGGGTGGAGGCGGCGATGTGTCAGCTGGTATTCAGGCTCCGCTTGTGCGCTCAGATGGTCCCCCTCCCCGTCTCCCCAAATCCACCCACCCACCCCTTTACCCACTGCTTGGGGCCTTCTGGGTGGCAGCACTTCACAGAGGGAGACGGAGCAGCAGCCTTGAGCCCCGGGCTTGTTTGAGGGGGGCGGGGGGCGGTGGGGGGCGGACTGACTCACTTGGACCCCTCCCCCAGGGCCGATGGGGCAGCCCCCACACCCATGGGCGCTGGCACCCGGTCGGGCCCCCGAGGTTTGGGGAAAGGAAGCCGCAGCCCCGCGGCGCCTGGCCCGAGCTGGCTGAGATGCGCTCTGTGTGCGGGGACCCGCTGGCCCCCAGGCCGGGAGGCGATGTATAGGTTGCGACCCCCGCCCCCCCAGAGCAGGCTCGCTTCAGCGGCCGCTCGCTGGGACCACCCTGGCCGCGGGCCCGCCGGGACGCCCCTGCTCGCCGCGCCCCTCCCCGGGCCGTGGCGCGTCCCCCGAGTCTCGCAGTATTTCCTTCCTGCACCTTTAAGAAGACCGCTGCTCCGTGGTGGGATGGTGTGTTAAAGCCACACAGAGGAAGTTACGCAGCCCGGATCAGACCGGGAGATAAAAGCCCCGATGGTGATCGTGAGTGATGGCAAGAGGATTTAGCCTCAGCATTAACTTGGAGCGGAGTGCAGGGGGGCAGTGAAGCGCCCGGGCCATCTGGCCCCCGCCGCGCCCCGGGGGGGGAATGCCCCGGCGCCCCGACGAGCCGCCGCGAAGCCCACCCGGGCCGGGGGCTGCCCGGTGCCCCAGCGCGGGTCCTCTCCGAGCCGCCCAGAGGGCCCCAAAAGTTTGCACTTGTTAGCGGCGACCTCCGGCTCGGCCCCCGGCGGGCGATGCGGGCGGCGCGGGCGGCCCCCTCCCCCGGCCCGCGTCTCCGGGACGGCTGCGGGCGGCCCCCCCGGGGGCCGGAGGGCTCCCCAGCCCCGATCTGACAGCCACAGAGGCGGCGGGGGAAGGAGCAGCGGCTCGCAGCCCTCGGCCTTCGCCCCCACCCAGCGCCAGCCGGACGGGGGAGCAGAGCGCCGGAGGGTGGCGGCCTCCGGGGTCTCCGCTCCGGGAAGCCGCTCCGAGCCGGGGTAAGGCGGGCGGGGAGAGCCCGGGAGGCGAGCGGGGTTGGGGGGTGGATATGCTGCAGCTTGGCCAGCCTGCTTTCATTTTTAAAGGGCTTCGGTGACCGCGCAGGCTTTCCCGGGGCCCGGGAGCCACTTAACAGTAGCCCAGCCGAGGCTCGGATGCAAAAGTTATTGGTGGCGACTGCTACAAGAGGAGGACCGGAGTCGCTTGGAGAGGGGTGTGTGAGTGTGCATTTGTAGCAACATCTTAAAGGAGTAGCTTGTCTTTCGGGGCTGGATTTTTCCCCACCAGGGTCTTTTCCCATCGTTTGTGCGAGTGAGTGGGGCGGGAGGGTGGATGTTAAGAGAATGCCTGGATGTGTTTGTGGAAAGGAAATTAACCCTTCCTTCGCGCCGTTCCCCTACCCTGATTGAGTCGCCACCCTCTAGAGCCACTCCAATTTCTGCCATCCCCTTCCCCTCTCGGAAAACTGGGAAAATGTGTGAGTTGCACAGAAAAACTCTTGCGTTCCGGCCGCCGCTAGAAACTTCTTTCGGCGCCTGGGAGGGGTGGGCTGATGGGGAGGATTATGCGCCCGGACCGGCTCGGGGACAGTGTGGAGTGGAACCTGGAGCTGGGTGGCGCGCGGACGGTGGGAGCAGGGGCCGCGGGAAGGCGGGAAGAGGACCGCGGGCTCGCGGGGACCGCCGGCTCCGGCTCGCGAGTAAGTTAGCTGCCTGGGGGCTGGGGGCGGCGGCGGGGTCCCTGCCGGCTGCGGCGCTGGGCAAAAGGATGAGAGTAATTACCGGGCGCTTTGCTCGGCGTCCCCTAATTAAGGGAGGAGGTGCCAAATGAGGGGGGCCCCCCTCGGTGCCCGCCCGGCCTTTATTAAAGGTGTGATTATTAACTGCTCCGGGGCGTACACTCAACTTTGGAAAGACAAAAAGCGACGGAGGGCTTCCTGGGCATGTTGTCGTGCGAGGCACGACGCCTGCAGCCCACCCGAAGCGCGGACTCTAAACCCCTGGGGTCCGCGGCGGGGAGCTGACCCCCACCCCACAAGCAGCCCCGTGCCGCAGCCCCAAACTCCCAGTGGATGCCTCCTCGCGCCCCATCCTCCGTGCTCAACTTTTCGGGGTTGCCTGGGAGCTGAGAGGGCATGCGGCCGGGGGAGGTGGGCACCTGGAGCCCGAGGAGGCTGCCGATCCGGGGCTGGGGCACCCGGCCGCCAGCAGTGGGATGCACGCTCGCGCGGCGGCGGTGAGCGGGTGCACCCATGGGACCGGCCGGGGTTGCGGGGCTGGCGGGTGGTGGGTGGGTGGGGGGGGGGCTGCGATGGTTAGAGTTGGGAGGGTGGGGTGGGACTGGAAGGTGACCCAGACCGCATCTGAAGGTAGATTTCACCCCCTCTTCCGCTGTCCCGCTGGGAAGGAAGAAAGAAACTGGGGTATGGGCTGGGTCCCAGGAGAAAGCCCCAGCGCCCCCTCTCCAGGGACCACCTCTAGGGGTTCCCCGCCCATCAGGCAAGTTTCCCAGGAGGCGAGGGGCCGGACGGCAACTCGGGAGGAGCTTGCTTCGAGCCCAGCCAGCTCGAGAGGCGCTAATTCAATAAGACAGAGAAATCTGAGTTCAGAAATCCTGGTAAAATCTAATTTTCGGGTTTTAATACCCTGGCTATCAGCCCCTCCCCCTCCGCTCCCGTTCCTGAGGACTCTTAAAAGAAAATAAAGCGCATTGATTCTATTTGTTTCTGGGAGCTGCAGTTTCTTAATAATATCAGGTGAAGATTTATTTTCCAAGGAGAAAACAATCTACCGGGACCCAACCTCTTACTCCTGAAATTTCCCATACCGGCTTCTCTCTCCGCTTTCCGCCTCGCTGTGCCGAAGACTCTCGCGTCTCTCCCCCTCCCGTTTTTTCCTCTTTGGCAAAACCCGACTGTAATAATATTCTCGTGCTGAGCTCACAATTCCCTTCTGGTGCCAGCAACGCCCAATTGACTGACTAGTTGTAAACACGTTTATTGCCCCCCTCCCGGGCAGATTTTGTCGTTGTTGGCCCCCGACCCTCACCCCGTTTTCCAGGGAATGCATGGCATTTAAGCCAACAGAACTGCAAAGCAATTAATATATTTGCAAGGCGTGCTGCCTCGTGGATCTGGCGGGCCTCCTGGCCTCCGGGCCTCGCTGCCTCCCCTCGTCCAGCAGCGTTCAGGCTGGGAGCATCACTGCAGATGAAGGAAGCCCCAGGCTGGGTGGGTCCTCCCTGGAAGCAGTGAAGCCTGGCGCCCTGGTGTCCCGTATAAGGAGCGCCCCACCTGGGAGTGAACAGTTGGGAGCCCGCGGCTGGAAGAATTAATTAGGGACGTGCTGTTTTCTGGGCAGCATGAAGCTCAGATAGAGGCATCCAAACCTTTGCCGGCCGGCGCTATTTTATTTTTACTACATTTTCTCAGGTTGTAAAAATAGTCTCCAGGCGGATTCTTTCTGAGAGTTTTCTAGCAAGGAGCACATTCAAGGCCAGGAGGACTCTGTAACACCGTTTCTCTCGAAACTGCCAGAGGTGAGATGTGAAAATGTGTCTCCCTGGCTCCTCATTCATCTCCATCAAGAGCCCTTCAGCCAGAGAGAGGGGCAGGGGCTGCCTTAACGCAGATTTATGATGCCCCCAGCCTGGAGCATTGGGACCTAGGCTGGGGACTCCGCCTGGGGAGGAGCTGAGCGGCCAGCCCCCATTTGGACAGTGTCCCCAGCCCTCTGGTTTGTCGTTTGGGCAGGAGTGTGTTTGTGTCTGGATGGAGAATGGAGGAACATGGAAACGTAGTTAACTCTTCAGGACCTTCTAGATACAATGGCTGAAGAGTCGGTTGAGCGGTGAAGGTAGCATGGATGGTGCAATAGTTTGGGAATGTAGATGCAACAATCAGAGACATAATTACCAGAATTAATAACACACATGGCTCTGCTGTGACTCATTGCAGTAACCTTTGCCCTATTTATTGGCTAAGTATTTCTGGCCAGGATCCCTCACTGGGGGACCAGATTCTCCTGGTGATATATCAAATGTCTGGGAACACATCACATTACTGGAGTCATGTTTTTTTCCACAATGTAATATTCATCTTAGTTATATCTATTTAGGGCTTTTAAATAATTACAAATAGCTTAAAATAGTAAAGCAATAATCATAATGGTGACCTGTTTATAAACATACCCTCTAAGGATGACTGTGAAATTTTGGCCTCGATCGGAAAAATCTAATAGAACACACCATCATCACTTCCGTCAAAGTCTTCAACATCCCTAGTTCCTTACAGTTGAAAATTAAATTCACCATTTCAGAATTTTGGAGACAGTTATTAGCACCTGGTTTGTAACTTTTGGCCACGCGTGGACCATTCTTTATCTGAGCCTGTCCACACAGCCTCATCGACACCTATAATTACAGCTTCATCTCGGCCTTCAACGGTTTTGACATTTTGACTTGTCAGTTGCAGTATTTTAAAGCCACCATTCAGTCTCGGCTCCTGGAGCTGTTTTAGAAAGTCACTGACCCCAAACAGGGACACTTCTGCTGACCCCAGGACCCCCAGAAATAAGGAGAAAGCACATTGCCTTCTTGAATAATGTACCCCATCTCCAAATGTGCTTCTCCGATATTAATGACAATAACCCAGTTTTCTCCGGAGACCTTGCTAATGCAGCTTCGTGTTTTGCACGTTTTGCCAGAGAGCTTTTGTTCTTCTACATCTTTATCCCCCTCTTTCTCTATTTAATTTGTTGCAGGTGTTGTTGCTAATGAGCTCTCTCTTCTCCCTCCCTACAATGAAAGACAAGCCAGACCCCGGGTACCTGGATGGATTGGGAGCTGAAGTCTCAGAAACATCCTGATAAGTTGCCGACGGCTACCAGCCGAGGTCAGCTGGCCCTGTTAGTGCCTGTCCCAACCAAAGCAGGCCCAGATCCGCTGCCCCCCAGGTAACACCTCGGTCGCTTTTTGTGCTCCAGCTGCGTGATTGCTGTCACTTTCAGCCCATATGAAAAGAAATCTCTTTCACTTTGGTGAAAATGCCAAGGTCCAAAATGCCACGTCCAGTCCCATAGGGGGGACGTGTGTGCAGCTCACAGGTACTCCACCTGATTTTGTTTTATCTTTACAACGCAGGCCAGAGGGTGGTTGTGCAGTTGTGTTGAGCACACATCACACATGAAAGGGCCCTTTAAAGAGCTGGATTGATCGGAAGGACAAAAATTACAAGCAATCCGATCCGGCCTCATGCCAGATCCCTGCGGACTCTCTCCGTCTCCCATTTCCATCCACGGTCACAATTGGAGCGTTTGCCTGATTTGATCAGATTCACCTCTGGGGTAGGGGTGATGCCAAGGTGAGGAGGACGCCAAGTTGTGGGCAACTTCTTGATCTGCCCATCAGCACTCTGAGAAACGCCGGCTCTGGGTTTTCCATATCGGCCTCTTGGAAAAACCAAGTTTCCTCGCTGTTTGCAACCTGGCAGAGTCCCTGGGACATCTGGCCTCCGTCGCCCGGTAGATGTGGCTTTTCCATGCTGAGGCTGTGTGCCCCGCCTGAGCCAGCCGCTGCCTCACCAGGCCCCCTGTGGGCCGCGCCCCTGGGGACCGTGCCGCCATGCTGCGCTTGCTGGCCCTCCTCCTGCACTGCCTGGCCCTGGCCTCCGGGGACTACGACATCTGCAAATCCTGGGTGACCACGGACGAAGGCCCCACCTGGGAGTTCTATGCCTGCCAGCCCAAGGTGATGCGCCTGAAGGACTATGTCAAGGTGAAGGTGGAGCCCTCCGGCATCACGTGCGGAGACCCCCCGGAAAGATTCTGCTCCCACGTAAGTCGGCCCCCTGCTGTGGCCTTTGCTCAGGCCAAGTGGGTGGGGGTGGGGGTCTGGGCCAGACCCTTGGGACCCGGATGCCAGGCTGGCTTTCCCAGCCTGTAGGATCAGGAATGTCTCTGTCTCGCCTTGGAGATGCGCCAGAGCAAAGTGTGCCCCGAGGATGCTGGGGTCACGTGACGCCATTCTTTGGGGTGGGGAAATTCTTGGCCTGGTGATCACTGGATCCTCTCCTCTGGGAAAACCACCAAACCACCACCGTAGCCACAGTTGCCCAGCCTTGCAGATAAGCCCCGCCTCCCTTGTAGGAAGTCAGCATCTGGGTGAGCAAGCAAGGTGCTATTTGCAAGCTTGCACTCTGCCCTCCCCCGTTCATCCCTTCAGGGGGACACCTCCTGGTCCACCCAATCCAATCCAGCAAACCATTTGCCAGGCGAAGAGAGGCCAAGCGCCCTTTGTGGGGGAAGGTTTGGTGGACCTGCAGAGGGGATTCGTAAGGGAGGAAGGAAGGGGTCAGATCAGGGTGGCTGGTGTGGATGGCACCCTTTCCGATTCCATCATGATGTGTGGTGACCACAGTGACTGGTTAAGTCAGGGGAAGGGAGGCGTTCAGGTGGTGTCACTTGAGTCTCTAGTTAAAGACGGAGTCAGAGCCATGGGGTACATCAGTACTCCATTAACAGCAACAATAATAAGAGTGGGGGTCATTTATGCCAGTCCCCGAGCATGGGGCTTGAAAGCTCAGTACGAGTCATTCCTTGGAGTCCTCACTCAGTTCAGCTGGGTTGATTCTGCGTCACACAGAGTTTCAGGGAGTGAGCTCTGGACCGGCGGCGTCTCTGAGCTGCTGTCCTCTAAAGTGTGCACACTCAGCACACACTCAGGTCACCCTAACAAGTTCAGTTCACCCTAAAATGCTCCCTGGTGGTCCAGTGGTTAAGACTCCACCTTGCTATGCAGGGGACACGGGTTCGATCCCTGGTCAGGGAACTAAGATCCCACATGCCATGGAATGACTGAGCCTGAGTGCTACGACTCCGGAAGCCTGAGCACTCTGGAGACCGGGCGCCACAACTAGAGGGCCTGTGTGCCGCAAGGAAAGACCCCACATGTCACAACCAAGTCCTGATGCAGCCAAATAAATAAATATATATTTTAAAACAAATAAATAAAATAAAATGCTCAGACTAAGGTCTGGCACAGAGCAAGTGCTACTAGATGGTAGTTATCGTCATTCCCATTGTACAGATGGAGAAACTGAGGCCCAAAGTCACAGCCCAGGAAGTGGTAAAGCTCTGATGCAAGCATCTGGCTCCAGAGTCACTGAGCTGATCTGCCTCCCAAAAGATGCCTTCCACTAGGCAGAGCCCTGCAGGCCCTGGGCCAGGCAGGAAGCTGGACAGGGAAGCCAGGCTGCAGAAGCCACAGGAAGGTCTCGGTGTCATCCTTGGGTGGTTGCTGCCTCCATGTGCCCTGGGGAAGCCTCCAGCGCTCTGGGTTTATGGATGGACTGAGTGGGTGTCCCCACCGGGCTCCTAAGGATGGCTCAGTCCCCTGGGGTGCATGGATCCTATCCCAGAGCAGTCAGCCTGGGAAGGTGGGTTCCCACTGGGATGATCAGAGGTCAGGAGGCTGTCACTGTGGGCGGTGGGCAGGCTGGCCGGCCCCAGCTGGGGAGAGAGGGGGACAGTAAAGGAGAAGGCAGCACAGGGCCAGGAGCCAGGGTCTGGATGGGCCCACTTCACTGAGAACCCCAGGGCTTCGCTGGCTCAGGGATGGGCAAGGGGGCTGGCCCCTGAAGGTCAGGGCCAAGGTCAGCACTGGGGGAGCCCAGCTCTGAGCCACATCTCAGGCTGAGTGCCCGCCCCAGCTCATGTGAGGACTTCTTCACTCGACTCCCAGAGCAGAGTCAACTGCTGCCTCTTGTGTTAGAGTCTTGACTGTATTTCTTCTTTTAAATATTCATTGCGATTTTAATGTGCCGGGGGCGGGGGCATGGGGTGGGTGGTGAAATCTTAAATCACTGGACCAGCTTCTGGTCAAGGCCTGAGGAGTGGGGATGACCATCAGGTGCAAGTCCGAGGCCCTCTCCTGGCCAAGCCTGCCCCCATTCTCACACAGAGAGCCCAGCGCAGCTGCCAAGGTGGGCTGGTCATCCCACCACAGTCCTGATGCCGCCTGACCTGGGTCCTGGAGCCCTGGGCTGTGGAAGGGGCTTCTGTCACCTTCCTGTCCTCTCCTGGGAAGATGGTGAGGAGGGCGGTGTTGGAGAAACAGCATCTCCACCTTCCTCTGCTTGGTGGGTCCTCGGTGTCCCGACACCAACCTGATGGACTTAAATGTTTCGTGATGGGCTGCCATCCACCTCTGCCTTTGATCATGAACATGCAGCCAATGGGTGTGGGGACACCGCCCAGGCTGCTTCTGCAGGGAGGAGGAGGTCACATCCAGATGAATTCAAACCCCCACCCTGCTGTTTACCACAGCTTCCCTGAGCAGGTTCTGTGCTGCTGCTGCTGCTGCTGCTGCTGCTGCTGCTGCTGCTAAGTCGCTTCAGTCGTGTCCGACTCTGTGCGACCCCAGAGACGGCAGCCCACCAGGCTCCCCTGTCCCTGGGATTCTCCAGGCAAGAGGTTCTGTGTGTGTCTCATTAAATCATCTCTAGGATGCTCCAAGGTAGTGACCGTTCTAATCCCATTTTAGGGATTAGAAAGTGGCTAAATCCCGCCAAGGTCACTCAGTCTAGAGGGCAGGCCGGGAACTTGTGCGCAGCCAGGCAGGGCCTATGCTTATGCTCCAGGTGGCCCAGCCTTCCCTCTCTGAGCTTCGGCGAAGTAGAGATGCTGCTGCTGAAGGCGTGTCACAGTGCTGGGAAAGGACACAGCCCAGCCATGCGAGTCCCGCCACACAGTAGGTGCTCACGGTGTGGTAGCCGTCGTTTGCTTGTTATTGCGGCTTTTATGCCCTCTGCGGTGCCTGGGCCTTTGCTTCTTTGCCCTACCCCAGCCTTGAGGACGTCCGCCCTGTATCCTGGGCTCAGGGGCGCAGGCGGTTGGATATGTGCTCAGGTAGCCATTAATTCCTCTAGCCTTGGCCCGTGGTGTTAACCAGCCACCAGGGGGCGCCCTAGTGGTACCCAGGCGGCCCTTAGCCCCACTTTAGCCTCAGGATTGCCCAGTGGGTCCCTGTTTCCTGGCATCCCTCCTGCAGTGAGTGCTGGGCCTGTCGCAACATCCATCCAGGTCAGAGCGTGAGCTCTGAAGTGTCCTGAGGGTGCGCCAGGGGCCCGGGGTCGGGGGGCGGGGCGGGGGGGCGGTGGGGATGGGGCGGCGGGGGGAGGCGACTACCTCTCGCAGGCTTCAGTGTGCAGACTCTCCCAGCCTTGGACTCGTTGTCCTTCCGCAAGGCCACCTGAGACCTGAATTGTAAATTCCAGACCGGTGAGGAAGGGGAGGGAGGAGGAAGACCAAGATAAATGAATAAATAAAAACCTATTGGCTCTAAATGCACAATGAGAATTAATAGGGCTGAGCTCTCAACCAAAGATTCTCGGGCAAGGGCGAAATTTCAATGAGGGCTGCGGGAGACGGCGGGCGGCCTCCCACCTCTGACTCCCAGTGCCTGGCTAGAGGGGGCCAGCCTGCTGAGTCTGCAGGGCCAGAGAGAAGGAGGCAAAGGCTTCTCGGCCTCTTGCAAGACCCCTTGAGGATGGGGAGCAGTCCCACGGCGCTCTGAAAGAGAGGTTGCCCACCAACCTGCACAGCCACGAAAGGAAGGGGGAGACCTTGTCCTTGTGCCTTGAGCCTCAGGAGAGAGATGGTGAGGAAAGAGGGCTGGGGGCACAGACCAGGCAGGTGATGCTGAAAATGGCCCTGCAGCTGGCTGCCCACTCGCCTCCCGAGGTGCACCTTGTTAGAAATACCGGGTCCTGGGCAACACCCGCCCTCCAGACCCTCGGAGCCAGAAGCTGCATTTTAACAGGAAATTCAGGTAATTCAGATGCACACAGGGTACGCTCTGAGGAACACTGCTCTACATAATCCGTCAGCGGTGGGTGATACTTTTTATTGATGATGAGCAGGCAAGAGGCCTGTGCTTCCCATGGGACCTTTGCAGAGTGGGGGTGTCACTACCGCTGAAGGAGAAAGGCAGACAGCAGGAGTGGGGGTCCCGGAGTGAGGGCTGAAGCTGGGAGCTCAGATTCCTGAATATTGGAGACCTGGTGGGAGGTTCCAGAAAGGTGTTATGATATCCAGACAAAAGCTTCAAGCTTGGAATCCAAAGACCTGAGCTTGCATCCCGGCTTTGCTGCTTATGGGCTGAGTGATCTGGGGCAAGTCTCTGAGACTCCGTTTCCCCACCGGTAACAGGACGTGGTGATGGCTGCCTTGCCCGTCTCTCCAGCTTGCTGGGAGAAGGAAGTGGTTCTCTCAGTATATCAGCAAGTGCTTAGAGAGTGCCAGTTCTCTTCTAGTGTGAGCCTTTGATAGTGCTGCTGATCCAGTCTTGAGCATCTGGACTTTTCCATGGTGAAATAGGTGAATGTTAAACATTTCATCTAAGGAGACTTCAGCACACAGAGACGCCAGGGTCTTGACATACAGGAAAACCCAAAGCACACGTGTTTCTCAGAAGCTGCTTTGCCTTCTCTGTGCCTCAGTTTACCCAGATGAAGAGCCAGTGGCCCCCCATCCCTCCCCCAGGGAGTCTGCTGGGGTGATAACTCAGGTGGCAGGTGGGTCCTGGAGACCTCAAGCCCCTCCCCACTGTGACACTGAACACCACGTGCAATCAAGGTCACAGATGCCCCGCCTCCTGCCAGAATGTGATGAACTCTTGCAAATCTAAGTAGACAATGAAAGAAACAGGGCAGGTGTTCAGGGTGGTACCCGACTAACACTGAGAGGGTGAGATGGACACCTAGTGTAAGGAGCCTGCAAAGGATGAAGGCACATCCCGCCTCCCCCAACCCCCTGCCCCGCCCATCCCTCCCAGCTCCAGCTTCCCACAAAGTTTTCCCACCTCCTCTACCTGGAATGTCTTCCTTGCTTCCTTCATGTCTAACCCTTTTGTGTTTACCTAGATAACCCAGGCTCCTTTTTCCAGGTTCAGGCTGGAACCCACCTTCTCCAGGAGGCTTTTCCTGACTCCCTAGCCCAGGAGGGTTAAAACACCTCATCTGGCTGCATCCTTGTCACCTAAGCTCACAGATGTGGCCTCCTAGTTAAGAGCTCAGGCTCTAGAGGCAGAGACAGAGAGGTTGGAGTCCCCTGCTGTGTGACCTTTGGCACGAGGCTTAACCTCTCTGAGTCTCATTTCCTTAAATAGGACTATTGATAGAATGCACGTATTGATGCTCAACGCACGCTCAGTACTCTAGGCCTGATGTTTGCCTCCCTCCTGGGCTGGGAGCTCCTGGAGGCACGGCTGCCTTGTTCATCTCCGCATCCCTCCCTTTTGGTTCAATCAGTGCTCAGCAGGCATTTACTGAACCAATGGATGGGTGAGTGGAAGGACAGTGTGGTCCAGGAAGGCTTCTCGGAGGAGGAGAGATTAGGGCTGAGTCTTATGAGAAGAATTAGGGTTTCGATGAGGACAGAGGAGGCACCCAAAGACTCTACTTCTGCCCCATTTGCGCCCCTGTTCTGTGAGGTTTTCAGTCAGCTGATAGCAGGAGGTCTGCACAGCTCTGTCCTTAAGCAGGAAGCAATTTTGGAAACTGAGCTTCACCCAGCTCTTAGTTAAAGCCGCTCAGTCTCTTGAAACGCCCGAGGCAGGTCCCAGCCTGGGACAAGAATAGTTCCATGCATGACATCTTGTTGCTTGGTGAGGCCTCCTTGCTGGGGGCGGACGAGTGAGAGGAGGGGGCAGCCCTGCCTGCGAGGGCCCCGTGGGTGAGATCCTGGCCTCCTACTTTTTCAAGGGAAGGAGTTTGGGTCCAGACACCCCAGGAGGGTGGAGGGCGGAGCCTCTGGACTGCCTAGGGGAAGGGAAAGGGCTTGGAGGAGACATCGTTCCAGAGTGTCAGACTTAGAGCTTCCAGAACTTTCCAGTTTATGCACCCCACCTTCCCCAGGCTCTTCTGCCTCTCTACATCCCCTGGCCCTGACTTTTATGCTTCAACGCATGTTTAACACAAACTGCCTCAAGTTCCACGTGTGACGACGAAGCAGAGGGTGGATGGATGGACAGGCAGGCGACCCCAGCTGTGGATGAGAAGTTGAGGTTCGGGACGGGGCGAGTGGGGGCTCGTACTCATCCCTTTCTGGGCTGTGGGACTTTGGATAAGTCCTTCATGCTCTGAGCCTCGGTTTTCTCATCTGAAAAGTGGGGTGACGCAAAACACAATCTCAAAGGCTGGTTGTCTGGGTGAGACGAGACAAGGATGGAAAGCCCCTCTCTGGGAGCCTGGCAAAAAGTGAATGTTCCCAAAAAGGGATTTTTTTTCACCCCTGGTCTAGAATTTAGCTTGAGAGACACAAGGAGTAAAAGTAGACATTGACAGAAGAGGAGCCTGGAGCACAGTGTGTAAGTGTGCTGTGGAGCACACGCCAACGGCCGGCAGGGCGGCAGGGGCCAGGGAGCGGTGGGTCAGAGCAGAGAGAGTGAAGGGTGGGGGCTGGGCGGCGCCGGACCCCCGCAAGGACAGCCCCTTAGCCAGGTTTCCCCAGCTGTGGGCGAGGCTGCCACTGTGCCCTGGATGGAGAAATAGACCAAGGCTCCCAAGTCCCACTGTTGGTGGAGCTGGGATTCAGCCTTCTCCGCCTGGCCAAGGGTGTCGGGGGAGGAGGGGAGGAGGAAAGGAGCACTGGGCAGGCAGAGACCAGAGGAGGCCCACAGGGCACGCAAGTCCTGGGGCTGGAATGGAGCTTGGCAGGCTCAAAGAAGCAGGTGCCAAGCTGCAGCCCCTCCCCCTTACCAGCCAGCCATCACTACCCCAGAAAGGGGGTCCGGGCTGTGTTCCTGACCCACAGCCCAGACCCCAGGCTCTCCTGCCTCAGGCCTGGCCAGGGCCCACTGGGCCCACGAGGAGGCCTGGCTCCTTCCTGGAGGGAACCAGAGTGTTGGAGAAAGTACAACGGCAGACGATGCATGGTTCTGTTCAGCTTTGGTCTGCAGGTTCTGATTTTTTTTTTTAATCATCACAGCAGATTTGCTTAAATATATGAAAATGTGTTTCTGATTCCCCAAGCACACACCAACTGCTGGCAGGGCGACAGGGGCCAGGGAGTGGTGTGTCAGAGCAGAGAGAGTGAAGGATGGGGGCTGGGCGGCGCCGGACCCCGCCAGTCTCCTCGCGGCAAGGACAGCCCCTTAGCCAGGTTTCCCCAGCTGTGCAACGAGCTTTGGCTAGGTTAACCACTTCATCCAGCATCGCTGCGTGATCGTAGATGCCTTCTCAGAGTTTGGGGAAAATCTATGCCGGAGTTCAGACTTGGTCAAAACCTGACAAAACGGGGGGCTCCAGTGCAGATAGAGGGGCTCTGAGTGCGTTTCCTGTGCTCAGCGCAGCACTGGGATTTTTTATTTCCAAATTCAAATCCCTTTATTACAGTATTCTATTAAAGGAAAATCAAAACAAGGAAAAACAAAGCTGAGTGCTAAAGATATAATTGTACGTCACATCATTTCCCTTTAGTGTTGGCTTCTAAATTCTTTAAAAAGAAATTAATTGAAGTGTAATTGACACAGAACGTTGTATTAGTTTTAGGTATACAACAGAATGATTTGATATAGGTACGTATTGCAAAAGAGGGACTTCCTTAGTGATCCAGTGGTTAAGACTCTGCCCTTCCCATGCAGGGGGCGTGGGTTTGATCCCTGGTTGGGGAACTAAGATCCCACATGTGGCCAAAAAAACAAAAAACTATTACGAAAGAATTACCACTCTAAGTTTAGTTTATGTCTGTCACCACATACTCACAGTTACAATTTTATTTTCTTGTGATGAAGGCACTTTAAAAATATTTTTTAACTAAAAAAAATTGCAATGATAGTCACATAACTTGAAATTAACCGTCAATTTTTTTAAAGTCGGGGTGAAATATATATAACATAGAATCTGCCTTTTTAGCCGTTTTTAAATATACAGTTCAGTGGCATTTAGCGTGTTCACAATGTTGCACAACCAACATCTCTATTTCCAAGACATTCTCATCATTTTCTGAAAGGAAATCCCATCTCTATCAGCAGCCGCTCCCCATTCCTCTGTCCCCAGCCCTTGGCAATCAGTAGTCTGCTTTCTATATCATGCATTTGCCCATTGCAGACATGTCATTTAAACGGAATCAGACAAGGTGTGACTTTTAATCTGGCTTCCTTCACTCAGCACCTTATTCTGGAGCCTCATCTGTATTATAGCCCGTCCCAGTACCTTGTCCTGCTTTCTGGCTGAGTAACATTCCATGGCGTGCTCGACCACATTTTGTTCATGCCTTCATTAGTTGATGGGCATGTGGATTGTTTCCACTTTTTGGCTATTACGAGTAATATTGTTATGAACATTTATGTACAAGTTTTTGTGCGGACACATGGTTTCATTTCTCTTGGGGCTATACCTAGGAGGGGAATTGCTGGGTCATATTGGGCTTCCCTGGTGGCTCAGATGGTAAAGACTCTGCCTGCAATGCGGGAGACCTGAGTTTGATCCCTGGGTTGGGAAGATCCCCTGGAGAAGGGAATAGCAACCCACTCTAGTATTCTTGCCTGGAGAATTCCATAAACAGAGGAGTCTGGCGGGCTACAGTCCACGGGGCCACAGAGAGTCAGACACGCCTGAGAGACCGACACAGGCACACACGGTAATTTTAGATTTAAGTTTCTGAGCAACTGCCAAACTGTTTTCAGAACAGTTGCACCATTTTACATTCTTACCAGCACTGTTACAAGGGGTCCAATTTCTCTGTGTCCCTGCCAACACTTGTTACTTTCCAGTTTTCTTTTTTATTATAACGGCTAACCCAGTCGGTGTGAACTGGTATTGCATTAGGGCTTTGATTTGCATTTCTCCACTCCAGTACTCTTGCCTGGAGAATCCCATGGACGGAAGAGCCTGGAAGACTGCAGTCCATGAGGTCGCTAAGAGTCAGACACAACTGAAGCATCTTAGCAGCAGCAGCAGCAGCTAACTAATGATGCTGGTATTATGTTCTCATGGGCCATCTGTACATCTTCTTTGGACAAATGTATATTCAAGTCTTTTTGCCCAGTTTTTTATTGGGCTGTCTTTGGTTGTTGAGTTGTATGTGTTTTTTAATATATTCCAGATACTAAATCCTTATCAGGCGTGTGATTTGCTAATATTTCCCCCACTCTACAGATCATCTTTCACTCTCTGGATTGTGCCCTTTGGGGTTTCTTGTTTGTTGTCGAGTTTTCTTTTTTCTTGGCCGTGCTGGGTCTTTGCCGTGGCAGCATTTGGTGGCTAGCCTCCCAAGAAGTGCCTGAGCGGCACCTTCAGGGCAGGTGTGGCCTTAAGGTCACAGTTTGCTCTCTGGCCTGTGAAGGTGCACTCTCTGCCTGGGTGCAGCCTCCCATGACCCAGTCTTGCTCAGAGTCGGCTCTCGTAGGCCTTGGGGCTTCTAAAGGCCTCTGCCCCGGCCCGCCCACAAGTCATGGTTCTTGCCGTGGCAGCGCCATTGAAGTGGACCAGAAGGGGATGTTTGTGGCAGATGGGCCAGGCCAGGGCAGGAGGCAGGCTGGTGGGCAGAACGTTAGGGATCGTGGCCAAGTCAGCCTCGGTGGTCACTTTCCACTGTCAGGAGCAGGGTGTGTGCGGCCCAGTCCTCAGCTGGGAGCTTCAGGAGCTGAGAGCTGGGGACACGCTTGTGTGTCTCGTGTCTCACCACCTGCTAGTGTTTTTTCTCCCCGCCCCATATTGCAGGATTAGTCTGCTCTCTCCCGAGACCTCCCTGTGCTCCAGGCATCCTGCAGAGCACTGTGCATAGCATTTGTGTTTGTCCACAACACTGGGACGGGTGTATTGCAGATGAGGAGAGGGAGGCTCAGAGAGGCGAGGAGAGGGAGGCTCAGAGGGGCAAAGAGAGGGAGGCTCAGAGAGGCGAGGAGAGGGAGGCTCAGAGAGGCGAGGAGAGGGAGGCTCAGAGAGGCGAGGAGAGGGAGGCTCAGAGAGGCGAGGAGAGGGAGGCTCAGAGAGGCGAGGAGAGGGAGGCTCAGAGAGGTGAGGAGAGGGAGGCTCAGAGAGCTGCAGAGACTTACCCAAGTTTGCACAGCAGTGACAAGGCCAGGACCTGTCTCTGGGGCCTTGGCCACTGTCCCATGCTGCCTTGTCGAAAGTCTGACCGGCTGTCCATGGGGACCCGCGGTCACCTCACCTCTCAAGGTCTCATAGGTAGGAAGGAATTAAATCCAAGTTTATGGGCCCCTCAGATCTACGCCTGGGGCTTTCAGAGCTTCCCTCTCCTATTAAAGGGCCCTGGGCCCATCTCCAAAGACCAGACACCCTTCTCTCACAGCAGTTTGTCCTGGGGGTTTTGGGACTGTTTGGACCCCCTCAGTCTCTCATTCCAGCTCCTTCTGCTGCCTGAGTTGTTCGTCCGACTCCAAGTGTCAACCAGGGAAATGAAATGAAACAAAACCCGGGCATTGCCCCTCAGTTATAGTGGAAATCTGTTGTCAGGCAAAAGGTGGAAAGGAGGTGAATGAGAGATGGAGCCTTGGGTAACCTTGGGACCCTTCATCAGCTGCAGCAGCGCCCCCTCTACCTGAGCCCACAGAAAGCTCACAATGCCTGTTCAAGGGACTGCAGGTCCTCGACTTGTCCCCTCCGGCTGGAGCATCTAGAACTAGCAAAGGCAGGTGACAGCAGAAGGAGAAGCCAGCAGGCCACAGGCACACTCCCGTCCCCAGCCCAGGCACGATCGAGAACCCCTGGCCAACAGCTCTGGGGCCGGCATCATGCTGGGTCTGGGCTCCACACTGGATTGACTGCCAGGGGCTGGGTGCCCTCAGGTCTCGCCCCACTTTGGGATGTAAATTCCCGCCTTCCCCAGAGGGGGTCTGCGTATCCACCCTCCAGGTCACACTGCATCCCCAGATTCTGCTTCTGGCTTTCGGGACTTTGATACTTAGAGAGAGGAAGACGGGGAGGCGTGGAGAGAGCAGTAACATCCCAGGCATTTGGGGACCCAGAGCGGATGGACAAAGGCTGGACCCCACCACATCTCAGCCCCAAACCCCAGGGCAGGGCCTCCTACCCTGGAGGGGTCACAGCCCCTTTGAGAACCCAGGGAGCTCTTCCTAGAACAATGCACACACACAGTTGCAAGTCTCACAGGCTTCCCAGACCACTCTGAGTCCACCCTTGGGCCCCTGTGGCACCTCTGGGAGCCCTTAAACTCAGGAAAACTGCCGTTTGTCTTCTTAACTGACTGGGTCTGTTGTCTGAGCATCTTCTTGATCCACCTCTGCAGACCAGCGGCATGCGTGCTCACTCAGTTGTGTCCGGCTCTTTGCGACCCATGGGCTGCAGCCCATCAGGCTCCTCCGTCCATGGGATTTCCCAGGCAAGAATACTGGAGTGGGTTGCCATTCCCTTCTCCAGGAGATCTTTCCGACTCAGGGATCGAACTCATGTCTCCTGCATCTCCTGCACTGGCAGGCAGACTCTTTACCACTGAGCCATCTGGGAAGCTCCTCAGACCAGCAACAGCTTACATTTATTGAGTGTGTATTGCCTCTCGAGCCCTTGACCTAATGTAGCTCATTGAACCCTCCAGGGACACTTAAGAACAGATCCTGTATTTATATCCATCTTGAATATGAGGAACCCGAGGCTCAGAGAGGTTAAGTCACTTGCCCAAAGTCACACAGCTCCTAAGAAGAGGAGCCTGGTGCCTCCACCCCCAGCTGCCTGGACCCAGTGCCTGGCTCCTAACCAGGCTGCTCAGCTGCCCTGAGGCACTCTGAATCTCTCTCACGGTTAGACTGAGGCGGTTGTTATGTGTGTGTGCTCACGTACACGTGGGCGTGCACTGTCCCTGTCTGCCTCTCCTCCCCCAGCACGCCCTGGCTGCCCAAGGAAGGAGGGCTGGGGAGGAGGGACCGGAGCATTTTGCCCACCCCTTCTGTCCTCTGAGACACCACGGAGTCTGCTAATCTACTTACTTGATAATTCACTTATTTCATGTCTATTGGCGTGCCCCACGTACCAGCTCCGGGGGAGACGAGATGGCTTTGCCTGGAGGAATCTGATCTGTTTTTTTCTGGGGAAGGAGTAGAAAAAAAAAAAAATACACCCAAGAATGGACAATAATGGACCTAAAAATAGAGGGTGGAGGGGACTGCAGTGTGGGGAGAAGGGGAATCGAGGCGTCCGCCTGCCCCAGGCAGCCCTCCCCTTCCCACCTGAGGTCCTCAAGGGACTGGGGACGGGGGGTGAGGAAGGGAAGGAAAGCGGGGCGCGGAGCCAGGGGCCGCCCCATGATGGAGAAATGTCCCATTGCAGGGTCCTCTGGCCTCGACCTTGGCTGCACATGGGAGTCTCCTGGGAAGCCTGATGGTTACTCCCTGGGAGGGACCCTCCCCCGAGGGCCTGATGTGGCTTGTCTGGGGTGCCCCCAGGTGAGTCAGCCTGAGGACCGCTGTCAGGGTGTTCCCACAGCAGGAATGGAGGTTCAGGTGTGGGGCTCTCTTCCTTTAGCTCCATGTCCCCTAACCCTCGGGACAGCCTTCCTAAAGGCCCCAATCCCAGACGGGCAGCTGGGCCTCCAGAGGAGTGGAGGAGGCAGGGCCCAGGGAGCTGTACAGACTTTTGGCTCCGTCCGGGCCCCCCACCACTGGAGTGGTCCGCAGCTGAGCCAGTCAGTGGACTCGCCTGGGGGCTCTTAACATCCCCGCAACCTGCTGGACTGCAGCCCCACCACCTACCCCAGAGTCTCTGGGGTGGGCTTGGGCTAAGGATTTACTCAAGCTTCCCAGGTGGTCCCAGGATACAGCCAAGTTTGAGAACCAAATTTCAGTCTTGCCCAGGACCACACTGGTTCCCTTCCAGCTATAAGCATCTTGTCTTTCAATCTTAAGCATCTTTTTTCACTTTTTATTTTTTTAATTCAAAGGCCAGAGCGGGAGAGAGGTTGCTCTCAGGATTTTTCCTTACATCCAAGCCTTGGGCACCCCGTCCTTGCTCTGGCTTCCTGGGACTTGAAGGGTGCTGGCTCCTGCCTTGTCCTGTGTCCCCAGGTTCTTCCCCTTTCTTTCTGGAAGGAGGCTGCCCAGCCAGGATCAGGGCTTTCCCTGCAGCTGCTAAATGTCAAGAATGCATGCTGGCTCCAGGCCTCCCCTTTGGCCTTATCTCCAGCTCCCCACCAGGCTCCTGGTCCAACCCAGCTCATTAACCCCTCTCTCCCCACGGCTCCTGCATGTTCACTGATCCTGCTACACAGGGCGTCCTCCTCACCGCCCGGGCGGGTCTCCCTCCTCCCGTCCATGTCCATCCGCCCATCCTCTGGACCTGTCCTTCTGAAAGCTCACCTCCTCCAGAAGCCTTCCTGACCCTCCCAGCCAGTTCCTCTCCGGGTTTGTCATCTGTGCCATACTCTGGAGGTCACAACACAGTGGTCAGTGCTCCCACAAGGGGGACTTCCCTGGTCGTCCAGTGGCTAAAACTCAGGGCTCCCAATGCAGGGAGCCTGGGTTTGATCCCTGGTCAGGGAACAGATCCCGCATGCCACAACGAAAGATCCCACCTGCTGCAAGGAACATCGAAGGTCCCACATGCTGTGACTAAGACCCCTTGCAGCCTCACAAATAAATAAATATTTTAAAATGCTTACATAACAGGTAAAAGTGCCCAGGTTACTGCAGATATGACTTTGAGTCAGTGCCTGACCTCCGGGGGCCTCAGTCCCCTCGCCCATAAAGCAGGGGTGATGATGGCAGCTGGGCTGACGTCACTGTTCACGGGCCCTTCTTTGGATCAGCTGTACCAGGCATCCCAACCTGGCCAGGCATCTGAGTCACCGCAGCAGGTTTTAATTGGTTGGTTGGTAGGTTGGTTCACTTTCAATCTGGAGCAGAATTTCCGGTCTTAGGGCCCAGAAATATTCTTATCCCCCTCCTCTTCCCAAGGATTTTGACGGACAGCCAGTTCTGATGACTGCTTCCTCAGGGCCATCTTGCACACAGAGGACTTTAGAGATAGTTGTTGAATAAGTAAAGGAGTAAATGAATGAAACCTTGCCGGCTCAGTCTTGCCACTCCCATTCCCACCAAGGGCTTCATCCATAGAGAATACATTTGTCCAGGCATGCCAGGGACTGAGGCAAACCAGCCACTTCTTTCTCTTTCCTCTACCTGGCCACTTCTTGACTTCTCAGAGACCAACAAGAAGAAATCTAGAAAGTCTTGACTTGTGGCTCTTGTGGCTCTTGGTTCAGGCAGGTTCCATCCGTCTGGGTGCTGCGTCTAGGCCTGACACCACCTTCCCAACGCAAAGGACCTGGAGAGGCAACCCAGGGAGGGGGTCACTCTGCAAACCTTAGTTAAGCATCTTGCACGTGACAGGCCCCCGCCTGCCTTCACAGAGCACACAGTGGGGAGGGCCCGTACCGTAATTAACCAAACAAGTCGCTAAGGAAAACTGACGAGATGCCCGTCTTGGGGAAGGGCATGGTGGGGGCCAGGGCATTGTTGGAGGAAGGGAGGGGTGGCAGACACCTGCAGAGGAGGGGAGGGGAGGAGCTTTGGACAGAGGGATGCAGGTGGGCCAGGCTGAGCTGGTAAGGTTCAAGAAAGGAAGGGGAAACTTGAGGATCCAAAATAAGGTGGGAAGTTGGCCTCAATAAGATCATAAAATGAGCTGTTAGAGTTTTACTTGTGTTTTAATTTTCTAAATTTGTTTGTTTAGGCTGTGCTGGGTCTCTGTTGCTGAACGGGCTCTTTCTCTAGTTTGGGGAAGTGAGGGCTGCTCTCTAGTCGTGGCATGCAGGCTTCTAATTGCGGGGGCTTCGCTTGTTGCGGAGCACCGGCTCTAGGGTGCTCGGGCTTCAGCAGTTGTGGCACACGGGCTTAGTTGCTCCCCGGCATGTGGGATCCTCCTGGACCGGGGATCGAACCCGTGTTCCCTGCATTGGCGGGCAGATTCTGAACCACTGGACCACCAGGGAAGTCCGGTATACGTTTTGCAGACAAAGACATCCGTGGCACAAAGTTCATTTCATCTTCCCTAAACCAAGGGCCGACTCCACACCAGGGAAGCAGGAGGTAGCACAGCGGGCTCTCGACAGTCTATTATTTTCAAGCTTCTAACCCCAGTTCTGCCCTTTTCTCAGCAAAGTGATGTTGAATAGGTTTTCTAACCTATCGGTGCCTCTGTTTCTCCCTTTTGAAAATAATTATGAGACTAGAGGAAAGGAAGTTTCACCCGAAGAATCTTGGTCTCCATGCCTGGACCAGCTTGGGTTTGGAATTTATGGAGAGAGTGCTCTGGGGTGTCGCAGGAGCTGAAACTGGGGGGAGGAGGAGGTGTTTCTCCAGATTGAGTCGGGGCGGGGAGGCCAAGGGGGTGGCAGGGCAGGGGATGGACAGGGCAAAGGTTAGGGGCGGGGGCTGCCAGGCTCAGTGAACATTCAACCTCAACCCACTTGGACCCTCCCGGGCTCCCCTGTTTCACCAGTGTCCCCACCATTCCTGGGCCTCTTTTGGGCCCCATGGCTCTTCAGCAGGAAAGCCAGGGGCAGCTTGCAGAGAGCCGGAGAGGGGCTCTGCAAGGCCCCGGGGTCTGGGGAGGGCGGCTCCCCTGGGCGTCCCAGCCTGGCCCCTCGGAGGGGGCCACCCTGCCCCCCATCCCCACCTGGCACTGACTCCTCCAGGCCACTTTTTTTTTCCCCCTCCGTGATAAAATATTCATGTCAGCAGAGCAGGCCCTCTTTGGGAAGGCTGCCGGTGTCTAGCTTCTGCTTTGCACAAGCTTTTAAAGAGCAGGACGCTTTTCCCTCGCTCTAAGCATTTTCTAAGTCCTGAATCAATAATGCACTTCACCCAGCTTCTCTGAATGCAGCTTTTCTGCCTCTCTGCACCCTCCCACCCTCCCCCCACCCCATCCCTGCTTTCTCCCTCTTTTGTCGTTCCCTCTCCCCTGATGTACTTTTTATTTACTTTTTTAAAACAGCGTTCAACAAAAGCGTTGGGCTGTTTGGGTGGCGAGAGCCTCGGATGGGGAGTGGGGGTGGGCTGGCAGGACGGAGGGAGGCCCGGGCAGCTGCCAGGCGGGCGGCTCCTTGGATGAACAGGTGGAGTCTGTGCGCGTGGGGAGGAGGCGGGGAGGAGCGGCTGAGCCGCCCGCTGGCCCTGGTGGGAAAGCATTTGCGCTCCTAGCGTGGGGGAGGAGGAAGGCCTGGGCTAATCTGCCTCTCAGTCTCCTTTCTCTAATCAATTAGAAACTGTTTACTGCATAACCAGAGAAAACGAGGAGAAATGCGTAGAAGACAGTGGGGCTGGAGCGAAGGAAATATGCAGAGTGCGAGTCAAAATATATCGCCCAACTTTCTAAGGAGCCAGCAGTCCAGATTGGCCTATCTGCTTTTTATAGTAATGAGTTCCCCGTCGTGAGGGGTATGCAAATGAGGAGGTGCCATCCCTCGTCTGAGAGAGATGCCCACGTGGATCTGGTCAGTCATGCGGTACCCAGTGAGGCACTGGGATGCAGTAGGTGACTGCGGGGGGTCCACAGGGATCACCCCAGGCACTCCAGCTGGAATAGAGTTTCCCACCCCAAGCGTTCCTAGAAATCTGGCCGTGGGAAGAATCTACATATGCCCAGGACCAAGTGAAGTCTATCTTTTTTTTAAGGAATACAATTTTGAGTTCCTGGAGAGATTAACCCCTGTCTAGCCAGGGCAGCACCTTGGCAAGACTCCACCCAACCCCCTCTGACTGTTCGGCTGATGGATGGTCGTTCTGGGTCAGTCGTGGTGGGAAGGAGTGTTTGACACTGCATCCTTGCCCCACTCAGGGACAGCTTGTCCACCAGGACGGCCTGATGTCTCAGGTCATCAGGAAGGCTTGCTAGCTGGGTCTGCTGGGGAGGGGAGGAGGATTGAGAGACCAGGTTCCTGCCAGGCTGCTCAAACAGCACCTGGGCTGGTCGCTTCGCACTCCCCTCGGTAACCACGCCCTCCTCCCTGGGTGAGGTCTGCTCTGAGCGTGCTGCAGCAGTGGGATCTAGGAAGGGCAGGTTGAATAACTACTCAACCGATACCATCCTTAGAGCCAACTGTCAAGGATCCTCACCGAGTTTGGGAATATTTATCAAATCAGTGCTGGGGGCGGGAGTGGCAAGGGTGAGCCAGACCTGGCCCCTGCATCCCAGAGTCTAGTGTCAATCACAGAAGGTTCTGGAAGGAGGTAAATGAGGGCAGGGTTAAAGTGAAAGGGGGCCAGGAGCAGAGTGGAGGGCTCATCTCTGCAGAACTGAGATGCCTTTCCTTGGTTACGGCCAGGCCTGGCCGGGCTCAGGAGGTGCCCTGTGACTCTGGGTCCGAGGTGGACCTTGGACCAGGAGATGCCCACCATGGCTGGCCTGGGATCAGGGTCTGGGCTGGGGATGAGGCGTCACTGTGACTTCTGGAGACTCACTGCCAGGATGGATGAGCCCCAGGAAGATGCCTTCCTCTGCCTGAGTGACAGCCAGGCTGGGAAGAAATGGCACCAATGAGAAACAAAACCTGAAACCTCAAGAGGAGCCTCCCTGGCCAGCTGCCGCTCCGGCCCTGAAATAACACGGTCAGTTTCCGCTGATTCACGAGGAGGGAGGGGTGACCTTGCTGCTGTCCAGGGCTTAGTGCTCAGAAAAGGAAACCAAAAAGGGGATGGGAGAGAAGCCTGGAGGATGAGGTGGGGGGGAGTTCGAGGCGGAACTGGGATCAATGAAACCACAGAAGGAGAAGCGGGGTGGGGGTTTGGGGGCAGGCGAGTTAGGAGCCGAGGGAGGGAGAAGAGAATTAGAGACCTCAGGGCAGCTAGAATTAGAACCGGCTCCCAACAGAATCTCCGTTTCCGATTTGTTAATAATTTATCCCCGCTGCAACTTTTCTTACCAATAAATAGGAAATAATTTGTTAAGGAGAATTCCCCTGGCACCCTGGCTTTGTCCCTGGGATGAGGGAGTGGGGGGTGCCTCTGCGTCCTTCCTCCCCGCTGAGGAACTTGGGGCTGGGGAGGTCAGAGTCAGAGCTCGGTCGTTTCGTGAACAGGGAAACCGAAGCACAGACAGGGCCAGGCCCCACCCAAGGTCACAGGCGGGGCTCGGGATCCCAACTCCATGACCCCAGGGGTCAGCGCCCAGGCCCCAGAGAGTTTACCCCCAAAGTTCTAGAAGCATCATCCAAGGAGGAGGGTGGGACGAGCTCCACCGTGGGTTGGCTCCCCTCCGCTTTGGCTCCTGCCTGTTCTGTGCTGCTCTGACTCCCCTAAGCATCCCTCCCGGGACCTCCATGCTCCGTGTCCTTGCCCCAGCCCCCCTGGCCCCGGGGTCTCCCTGGCAGCTCCCCCTCCCCGCCCAAATCCAGCCTCCCACCCAGAGATGCCCCAGCCCCAGCTGAGGTTGATGGGCTGAGGATGAGATTTCAGCCTGCAACTCTGGCAGACAGGTTCAAAAAAAAATCCATCAGCTGCTAAACTGTTCCCTGGGGCCGCCCACACGCCCCGGTGGCACCCGAGTCCCAGGGGAGAGGCGCAGGCCTGGGGCGCCAGCGGCCTTTCCTTTTGGGGGAGGGACATGCTTCCTGACTTGTCTCTGAGCCCGACACCCTGGCTTCCTGTCCCACCTTGGCCACTGCGGAGCTCTGTGACCTTGAGACGTGGCTCAGTCCCCTTCCTTTGCGAAAGGACCCCATTGTCCAGGATAAAGCACACACAGGGCTTAGTGTGGCCGTGGCTTGCCCTTGGACACGCTCCCTACACCTGCTGCCCATGAGCCCTGGCCACACGAAGTGCTCGCCACGTGGTACCGGTATAATCCTCAGGGCCACTCTTGAAGTCAGCATTCTCAGCCTCACTGGACTTCCCTTCACTGGACAGAGCTTCCCTGAGTCCCCAGGGAGTGCCAAGGTCTGGGCTGTGGTGGGGGTCGAGGTGGGGAGGCCACTGAGGCTCACGGCAGTGGAGTGACTCCCATCAAGTGGCCAGTGAGAGGCCAGGCCGCTGTAACTCGTCCTCCCAGCTACCCAGGGCAAAGCCCTTCCTGCCCCACCACTGCTTTGCAAAGACCCAAACCAGCTTTGGCAGCATCCAGCAACGGTGTGATTTAGTTCCAACACGTTGGATGGGAAGACCAGTCTGCATGAAGCTGTTTATTCCTCCTCCTAAGACTTGGTTACAGTTCCAGTGACAGCCCGTCCCTGGGCTCCTTGGGCGCCCAAGTAGCCAGACATCCTCCAAGCAGGTCCCCTCCATTCCTGCTATCCTAAGAGTCAGCTTTCCCACTTCATGGAATTTTTTGCTGGTAGCTTATCTCTGCTGTTTACAACCTCACCTCTGACTCCAGCTGCACCCTTTGTACAAAAAAAAATATCACAGAAGCAAAAGCATTAAGAGATAGTTGCAAAGTCTCTTCATTGAAAAGCCTGGTATGAAATGTTACTCTGTAGCGTGGTTGGTCCAGGAGACTCGTGCTCAGTGTCTGTCAGGAAGTTGGTCTCCACCCGGTTCTCATCTGGTGCTGGTGTCCAGGCTGGCTACCCTCCCCTCGCCCTTCATCTCTCTCGCTGCCCCACCATGCAGGTGACTTGCCTTCGTGTGTCTGTAGCGACGGACGAGCCCGGTTTCCCCAGGATTTTCTCGCTAAGATGCTTGCAGGGTCCAGAGATGACGGGTGATGCTGGGGCCGGCAGCTACTCGGTTTCTCGTCTGGGAAACGGAGGTGACCTACCTCCTGGGGTGTGGGGAGGATGCGGCCAGCTTGCCTGTGGAGGGCCCAGACCACTCTGGCCCCTGGTGGGTACACGGTGACTGTCGCAATCCTCACGCGCTTTCGAGCCCGCAGTCCCCACTGTGTCCACGTCGTGTGCGAGCTTCCCGGCTTCCCCAGGAAGGGTGGGGGAAGGTTGCTGAGAAAGCCCTCAACCTCGTGTACATGAAGCTACTGTTTAATAATAACTGCTACCATTTGGGGACTTTTTCTAGGCATTGCATACAGATTATCTCACATGATATGGGATGAGTCTCAAAGGATTGAGCTGAGACTGAGCCCAAGGCTTTCAGACCCTAAAACCAACTGTCTGACCCCAGAACAGGGGTTCCTAACGGGGGAGATGGGGCTCCATGAGTCCCCTGAGTAGAAAATGTGGTGTGTTACACTTTTCTATAACAAATCCCAAGGCCTTCAGTCAGGGGTAAGATCTGTGTGTGTGTGTGTACGTGGAGATACTCATGAGATGTCTAAAGAAACAAGGACTACTACATTTGATAATTTCAAAGGATGGCTCCAGTGTTATCCTAAAAAGTTAAGGGTGTGCCCCAAACATCGCTGGCTCTTTCTCCCTGGTATTAGGCCAGTTTATCTTGATGGTTTGTTTCATCATTAGTTAATCTGATCTCATAGAGCTGAGTGGAAATGTGCAGACTTAGGAGGCTGGCAAGAGCTAGCCCTCCAGCCGGCCCCTCCCTCACACACAGAGCCGTCAGCCATCAGACGCCGCAATGCTTAGGGTCGGGGGCTTGGGCTTGCCTCCCAGGCTTGCTCCTTAGAATCCTCCCTGGTGCAGAACAGGAGGAAAAGGAGAGCGTGAGCTTAGGAAAGACCATGGGCCACGAAGCCGCCTTCAGCAGGAGGCACCCCCGTTCCCTAAATGGTTAAATGGAATTCCGAGACCTTGGGGTGGGAGGGCAGTGGGAGAAAGAAGGGAGACAGGAGAGGGAATTGTGCTGGCGATGGCTTGGGATTTATTTATTGTACTCGCTCTTGATTAAGCCCGCTCCACAGCAGGCGCGGGGCTGGTAAATACACAGGCTGATGCATTGGTTTCTGACCATCTGCTTCCCGGGGCCGGGGGGCGGGGGGCCGGCGGGCCCGGCAGGTTGGGGCAGCTTAGTGCCCGCAGCCAGGTTGGAGCCCCCGTCCCTTGGCAGAGCCGGCCATGTCCATCTTCCTGATGACAGACAGGCTGGAGCAGTCTTCAGTGGGGACCCCGGGAGGAGGGGAGGGGAAGGAGGGGAGGTAGGGGGGTGGAGAAGGGGAGCAGTGAGGTGTGGTTGATTGACAGCAGCTGGAGGTGGACAGGAATACTCTCAACATTCACTATGAGATCTATTACTATTAATCTAGTTATCTTCTATTAATAACTAATTAATAGGGTGACAATAATAACTATCCCTTGGGCTTCCCTTGTGGCTCAGCTGGTAAAGAATCCGCCTGTAATGTGGGAGACCTGGGTTCGATCCCTGGGTTGGGAAGATCCCCTGGAGAAGGGAAAGGCCACCCACTCCAGTGTTCTGGCCTGGAGAATTCCATGGACTGTATAGTCCATGAGGTCGCAAAGAGCTGGATATGACTAGCGACTTTCACTTCACACTGGTGAGTGTTTACTGAGGTCCAGGCCCCATACGGACGCTTCACCACACTGGCCCAGATAAACACACTAACAACCCCACAATGAGGGAACTAAGTTCAAAGATGAATCAGACAAGGCGGGCTTCCTGGAGAAGGGACATCGGGGATGATTCTCTAAAACCCCAGAAGAGGGAAAGTGGCTACAGGTATAAAAGTCCTGGACTGACCGGGTGGAGTGGACAGGGCACCCCAGGAGACCAGGACAGAGCTATTTTGGTGGAGCCTGCCTCAGCAAACCCCAGGGCCAGCCTGCCCACCGAGGATCCCGGCGGGGACTGGGATCTGGCCCTCCACTAACGGCTTCAAAGCTGATGGCCTGAGGTCGCCGCAGTGATGCAGGCTCAGCCCCTCAGGAGACGAGGCGCCCACACCCCCGGGAGCCAAATGCCTCATTTTAGAGTGTGAGGCTTTAACTCAGATTCAAGCTGCTTTGTTTCTGAGCAAACCAGGGACCTGAAATATTCATCAAAAGAGGCTGCAATTGGTCTGGGGCGCGTGGAGTTCTTAGTGACAGTTTTTCCTTTTAATGAATAGACTTTACTTTTTAGAACAGTCTGAGGTTTACTGAAATGGAGCAGGCAGTCCAGAGAGCTCCGAAGACCCGTTTCCCCACACAGGTTCCCCATTATTAACAGCTCACGTTGGCGTGGCGCCTTTGTTAACCAGACGTGTTGTGATTAACCCAAGTCCACACCGACAGTAAGGTCCACTCTTGGTGTTGTACATTCTGCGGGTTTGGACAGGTGGATCATTTCTCCACCATGACAGGATTGTACTAGAGGGTTTCGCTGCCCTAAAAATCCCCTGGGCTTCCCCATTCATCTCTCCCACCCCGGGCAACCACTGTGTTAGATTTTCAGGCCTCCGGGTGAGTTCACATGGTGGACCAGACCTGGGAGGGTGGGTCTGAACTACCGAGGAGGGGAGCCCCAGCTGGAGGCAGCTGGGCCTGGAAGTGGGCTGCCAGCTTTCGGAAGTGGGGGGGTGGGGAGGAGAGGAAGCATGCAGGAGCTGTGCCCCGCCTTTCCCAGCCAGTGTCCTCCCTACTGGGCCCACCAGGCATGTGCCAGGGACCCGGAAAGGACCTGCCACCAGATGCACCTCCTTGAGAGGGCCCGGTCAACACCTGGCGTGCCCAGGCTGTGGGTGAAGGGGACAGGGATGCTCTGGGGACAGCTCCTGTGACAGACAGACCCCTGTTCCTCCTCGCAGGGTCTTGGGGCCAGGGCTACCACCTTCCCGAGCCCGGGTGGCTCCGTCTGGGGCACGGAGCTAACACTCCCACACCATGCGCCTCGGAGGTGAGACACTAAACAGGAGAGAGATGAGACACTGTGCCCGGCTCCCGGAGACTCTGACTTCTTCCACTGCCCTCCTGTGGCTACTGATTGTGTTGTTCGAAGGGTCGGGAAGGCGTCTCTGTGTAGGAGGCAATTCAAGAGTTGAGAGTGTGAGCAGGAATTTGGAGGCAGACAGAGGGTGGAAGGGCACGTGGAGGACAGGGAACACCATCTGCAAAGGCTCAGAGGCAGAGACACGGGAGGCTTGGAGGATAGGAGTGCTCAGGTCGGAGGCCAGGAATGGTGGCCCAGGGTATGGAGGGAGGAGGTCAGGGCATTGCAGGAAAGAGAGGGCTTTATCCTCCAGGCCGTGGGGAGCCACAGACAGTCCTGGAGCAGTGACTAGCTCCCGCCTTTCTTGCTTGTCTGTGCTTAGAGTAGGAACAGATGTGTTTTCTGGGAAAGCCCTAGAGCTGTGTGTGTTTTAGGGATTTCGGAAAAGAGAGGCTTCCTGGTGCCCAGACCCTGGAGCACAGGCTCTGAGACCTCTGGGCACCGGGGCAGGGGCCGGGCTGGGCCAGGGCTCCCAGTCTCCACCCACCCAGAGGAGCCAGCGCCCACTCTGGTCTTCCCTCCCAACCCCAACTTGCAGGAGAACCCCTACCTGTGCAGCAACGAGTGTGACGCCTCCAACCCAGACCTGGCCCACCCGCCGCGGCTCATGTTCGACAGGGAGGACGAGGGCCTGGCCACCTACTGGCAGAGCGTCACGTGGAGCCGCTACCCCAGCCCGCTGGAGGCCAACATCACCCTCTCGTGGAACAAGAGCGTGGAGCTGACGGACGACGTGGTTGTCACCTTCGAGTACGGCCGGCCCACCGTCATGGTCCTGGAGAAGTCGCTGGACAACGGGCGGACGTGGCAGCCCTACCAGTTCTACGCGGAGGACTGCATGGAGGCCTTCGGCATGCCCGCGCGGCGGGCGCGCGACCTGTCGGCGTCGGGCGCGCACCGCGTGCTGTGCACCGAGGAGTACTCGCGCTGGGCCGGCTCCAAGAAGGAGAAGCACGTGCGCTTCGAGGTGCGGGACCGCTTCGCCATCTTCGCCGGCCCCGACCTGCGCAACATGGACAACCTGTACACGCGGCTGGAGAGTGCCAAGGGCCTCAAGGAGTTCTTCACCCTCACCGACCTGCGCATGAGGCTGCTGCGGCCGGCGCTGGGCGGCACCTACGTGCAGCGGGAGAACCTCTACAAGTACTTCTACGCCATCTCCAACATCGAGGTCACCGGCAGGTAAGGCCCCGGGGGCGACCTGGTTCCTGGGATATTACCTCATAATCTGGAATGTTACGTGATACCTAGGATGTTACCTGGTTTCTGGGATGTTGTCTGGTTCCTGAGACATTACCTGATTCCCAGGATGTTACCTGCTTCCCGGAACATTATCTTGTTCCTAAGATATTACCTGGTTCCTGGGACATTATCTTATGCCCAAGATGTTACCTGGTTTCTGGGATGTTATCTGACACCTAGGATGTTACCTAGTACCCAGGATATTACCTGTTTCCTAAGACATTACCTGGTACCCAGGATATTACTTGATTCCTGGGATGTTATCTTATGCCCAGGATGTTACCTGGTTTCTGGGGTGTTACCTGTTTCCTGGAATGTTTCCTGGTACCTGGGACATTACTTGGCACCTGGAATGTTTACCTGGTGTTACATCAAAGGGGCTGCGTGTATTTTTCCATAGAGGGAGATGAATGGTGGAAGCTAAATGCCCTCCATATAGCCCATGCTACCTCTGGCCACAGGACTGGGAAGTCTGGAGAGAATGGGCAGAGCTGGGCCCAGCTGGTGGGACTCGGGGTGAAGCCTGGTGCTCGGGAGGTACGGTGTAACTGCCCACCAACTCAGTGAGGGGCACTTCACTGTGTCTGGGGGGACCATGAGATCACCTTCAGGCTCTGTGATTTGCTAGAAGAACTCACTGAACTTGGCAAAGCTGTTATATTCCCAACTGCTGTTTGTTACAATTAAAGGACATAGATAAAAATCGGCAGTGGAGAAGGGGGCACAGGGCAGGATCTGAGAGACAACACTGCAAGCTTCCGGCCATCCTGTCCCAGGGCAGCTGTGCAGACAGTGCTTGATTCTCCCAGCAACAAAGCGTGACAACACATGGGGAGTAACCCAGCTAGGGGAGCTTGCCCGAGCCTGGATTTCCAGGTTTTTATTGGGAATTGATTGCATAGGCATGGCTGACTGGCGATATGATTGATCACAGCCCCTAATTCCTTGACCCACAGGTCATGTTGATACAACATGGCCCAAGGTCCCCACCATAAATCACATCTTTATTGTGAACTATGTGGAGTGGCCCCCAGCTCCGAGTAAACCAAGACACTCTTACTGGGCAGACCATTCCAAGGCTCAAAGTTACCTCCCAGGAGCTAGTCAAGGACCACACTTTTCCTTGGAACATGTAGGGTGTGGACAGCTGTCCATACCTGCTGAGTTATTCCTTTGCTCACAGCTTTGGAGAAGGAGATGTTTTGAGGACCCTTTTGGGGGAAGGCAAAAGACCATCATAGGAGGTACAAGCAGCCTTTGATTCCCAGGAACTGTTTAGATTGCAGTTGATAAAACAGTTCCACACTGAGGTACTTTGTTTGTTCGACAGATCATGTGCTTGTTTGTTCGACGGATCATGTGCTTGTCAGTATGAACAAGGCCTTTATCCCACAGCGGAGATAGAACACCCTGCACTCAAGAGCCAGGCTTTGGGAGGCCCTATGGCTCATAACCAAGGGGTCAGTTGTAAAGGGCAGCGGCGCATAACACAAGAGCTCCCTGAGTGTGGTTCCTGGACCAGCAGTGTCGGCATCACCTGGAAACTTGCTGGAGATGCAGATTCTCAGGTCCCATGCCAGACCTGCTGTATCGTAACCTCCAGGGCAGGGGCCCAGGAATCTGTGTTTGAACAAGCCTTTCTGGAGAATTCTGAAACACACTTATGTTTGAGAACCGTTGGTGTGATGGTTGGGAGTAGCCATGCTTTAGCTGATGGCCTGAATCTGCCATAGACTGGCTGTGAGCCTCTGCAGGAGGACTGCTCTGTACCTCAGTTTCCCCATTTGTAGAACAGGAATGATAACAAGCAGGCTTCTCTCCTTGGGCTGCAATGAGTTAAATGTGTTCACGTTGATGAAACCCTTAGAAATACTTTGCACCTGTGTTTATTACATCGTAAGCCGACTCATTGGAAAAGACCCTGATGCTGGGAAAGACTGAGGGCAAGAGAATCGGGCAACAGAGGATGAGATGGTTGGATGGCATCACCGACTCAGTGGAGATGAGTCTGAGCAAACTCCGGGAAGTAGTGAAGGACAGGGAAGCCTGGTGTCCTGCAGCCCGTGGGGTCACAAAGAGTCAGATACAACTTAGCCACTGCACATCAACAATTTAAACTACGTGTTTACCATGTTACGCATGCTGAGAAAGTACTTATTGAATACAATAAATAGTGGTCAAAATAATGGTGTCAGAGAGCTGGGGCAGGCTGAGGAAAGACCGAGTTGAGACCCAGGGGTGTTGGAGCAGAATTAGGGCCAGGGCACATCATTGGCCAGTTTGGGCGGGGTTGCACCAGAGTCCAGCTGGGACAATGTACCTGGGCATCTCTCCACAGCAGGCTCCACGGACTGCCCTTGTACACAGTTACTGATGAGTGCAAAAAATCGTTTGCTGCATGGTATGTATAGTATAATCTCAGTTTTGTGAAATATATGATATAGCCAAACACATAATTTCTCTGTGACTTTAACATTGGACAGAGGTTGACATTGATGGAAAGAGCTCTGTTCTGGCCCAGGAGTACTGTGGATGTAGGGGAAGGCTGGAAGCCTGTGTGCTAACCCCTCACTGTGGTCATGCCTGCGGAGCAGGGGTGGGCAGGAGCGGTGTGGGGCTTTGGCTTTCAGCTTGTGTTTGCATTTTATTTCACTTTGACTCTCGGTGTGGATTCCAGGTGGGCCAAGGCAAAGGCAGGCGATGCTTTGAGGTGGGGTCAAGTTCAAGGCTGGCAGGTGGCAGTGAGCAGGTGCACATGCAGAGGCCTGTGGTTCGGACACCCGTGATTCCTAACCCGCCCTCGCTTGGGGCGGGCTGTTTTAAACCAGGAATGTTCTGGAAACCGTCTGATATATGGTGGTTGTTGTGGAAGCTGGGGGTCAAAGATCAAGTTCTTGCTCCCGCTTCTTGAATCTATGTCCAGGCTTTGGGCCGTGGTCAGCACAGTGACTTCTGCCGGCCCTGGGAATATGATGGTCTGGTTTGCTTAAGACCCTCCCAACTGCCAGCTCAACAGCTTAGCAGTTTGGGGGTGAGAACCAGATCCCCACCCTTTCTGGGGGATGTGGCCTTTTTTCTGTCCTCCTCGGACTGCTGCAGAGGGTTCCTCACCTTCAGGAATCTGCTCAAGGGCCTGCCTTCCACTTTATCAGGCGGCTCAGGCAGGGTCCTGAGGTCTGGGCTGGTGACAGGATCTGGGCTGGATGCTGACAGCCAGGACCGGCCATACCCCTCCTACCTCAAGGCGGGTGAAGGTCATTTTTCTCTTAGGAAGGACTCTGTGATGCTGAAGTGGGGCAAATCATATGTGGGAAGGGACAAAAGGGGCAGAAAAGAATCTCAGCTTTTCAGCCTCATTCAAATCCAGAGGGCTGCGCTGGTACTGGGTGACCAAGGCCGGGGAGGGGCAGGCGGGCAGCTGAGCTAGGTTCCAGCTCCGACCCCTGCACCCCTGTCTGGGCCTCAGTTTCCCATCTGTAACATGAGGATCGGAGCTGCCTGGAGCCCATGCCACCCTGGCAAGGTGGCAGGGCGGTCCCTGCCCAGCAGCTCCCAGCTCCCGTTGGCACCCAGCCTCTGTGGACAGCGGGGATTAGCCATAGTGGTGGTGAAAGCACGCAATCGATTCACAGATAAAGTAAGTACTCTTCAGGTGGCTGGTTGGCAGGAAAGCGGCAACTTGGCTTATCGATTAATTAGGTCTGGTTAGATGGGTCAGCAAAGGGCCGTGACTTCCTCTGCTGCTGCTTTTCAAATTCCAGGTGGGAAAGCCCAGCTGTGCCAGGGAGCCAGAGAGGCAGGATGGGGTGGCAGAGGTGGCCATGGCCTGCCCAGACGATGCCCCTGGTGTTCCTGAGTAGGCACCTGGGGACCCAGGGCTCTCGGGTGCTGGGATTTCAAACTGAACCTGTTCTGGGATTTGCTCAGAATTTTATCACCCAGAGTCCATGGTGCCTCCCCCTATAGCGTGCTAATGATGTAGCTGAGATTTATTATTTGTGATGGGCTCCTTTCCTGTTGAGCAGTGAGCTAAGGACTCACATGTATCTTAGTTAATCTATAGTCATTTGATTCCCCCATGATTAGTAAATCCCTAAGACCACACAAGCTGGAGCTCTGAGCAAGCCGGACCTGATCTCCACCCCCATAGACCTTTACCCACAGGGATAGCACTCCCCTCCACCTCGTGTTTTTAGATAAGGAGGCCGAGGTCAGCGGGCATAGGTAGATCTCACAGCTAAACTGAATTCCAAACAGTCAAGATCCAACCCAAGAGTGCCCAGGCAAGCTCAAGTCTATCTCTGTGGAATCCAAAGGTCTTTTGGTGCTGTGATTGCTTCTAGCCCTGTCACTCAAGTCAGCTATTTCCAGCTTCAAGGGGGACCTGGATGGGAGGGGGAGGCAGGAGCGGGCCTGCAGAGGCACCTGGCTCTGAGCTGGGGAGAGGGCGGCAGAGGGAGAAGCCTGGGCCCCTGGGGATGAGGAACTGGTACAAATCAGATGGTGGGAGGAAGGGGGAGCACGAACCATGGCCCCCAGGGCAGGGCTGGGAGGAAGCACATAGCACCTGGGGACCGCTGTCCACCACCTGCCTCCCCTCCCTGCAGGACCAGGCCAAACAGCCTTGGAGGTCCTGCCCACTCTGGGTCTGAGATAAAGAGAGTGGGGGAGGGAATCCCGCCTGCTCCCATTCCTGGAGGTCTGGGAGAGAGGCAGGTGTGATCTTCCCCTTCTACACAGGGGGAACCTCAGGTGTGGACGGGGAGGGTGGCTGGCTATATTTAAGTCAGTGCGTCTGGGGCAGCATCCGGATTTGAGCAGGAATGAAGTGGTGCTTGGAGCAGAGACAAAGGCCTGCTCCTCTCTCAACACAGTGGTCAAGGGCAGCCGGCCCTGCAGGCAATCAGCTTCAGACAGGCAGGCACACCCAGCCCCACTGCTGAGAGCTCTGGATCCCGTAAGTTTGGGGGCGACACCCAGAGGCTTTATCATTACAAAGTTACTCCCAGGAGTTGGAGATGTGGACCCCCCCCCAGGTCGAAGCATCATTAGACCAACCAGGGTTTGAATCTCTTCTGCATCACTGATTAGCTGGATCACCTAAACTTGTCTGAGCCTCAGTTTTCCCATCTGCAAAATGGAGATATAGTAAGGACCTCACCAGCTAGGGGTTAGGCTTGAATGAAATGATGTATTTGAAGAGCTTACCCTGGTGTCTCATTCCTCTGGCTAGGTGGCTGGAGAGAGGAGGAGAGACCAGTTGTTGCCAGATACTCTGAAGTTGTGAAAGAAGGCACATCGCAGATATATATATATATATATAGAGAGAGAGAGAGAGAGAGAGAGAGAGGGGGGCGGGGAGGGGGGGTAAAGCATCTGCCTGCAATGCAGGAGACAACAGGAGATGCAGGTTTGATCCCTGGGTTAGGAAGGTTCCCTGGAGGAGGAAATGGCAACCCACTCCAGTATTCTTGCCAGGAAAATCCCATGGACAAAGGAGCTTGGTGGGGTTGCAAAGAGTTGGACATGACTGAACACGCATGCATAGATACAGATATATGAAATCTCTTGCTTTTTGAAATACGGTCGCCTACTTCACAATTCTTTGAAAATCCTGTGCAGGGAAACAAGCCACACCTGCAGCCTGGGCAGCTCCCGAGTGTGTCAGTGTGTCCCCTGTGCTCTGGGACGTCCCTGTCTTCTCACTGTCCTGGCAGCATAGCCGCTGCACTCGTAGTATCCCACAGCCCGGCAGGCCGGGGACCCTGGGATCCGAAATCAGGCAAACTCTGGCTAAACAGCCTCCCCGATCCTGCTGACTCTGGGTCTGGGGCAGAGGCAAAGGGAGGTGTTCACTGCCCTAGTCTCACCCCCAGGCCCTGCCCTGCGTCCGAGGCTTCCACCCAGAAAGCTCCTGAAGGCTCCAGGGAAGCCATCCAGCTGGGCCTTAGTCAACCAGGGACAGAAAAAGAAGAGTGAGTTCCCCGTTCCTGGAGGTGTTCAAGTCAAGCAGGGTGGTGGTGGTGGGAGATGGTGGAACGAGTTTCCTTGCATCAGATGAAGGTCCTGTGCACCTGACCTATACATCACTGATTAAGGGAACAGGAGCTATAGCTACCATTTGAGAATTGGGTGGGTGTTGAAATCCACTAACTTCCCCAGATACCACCGGGGTCTGGCTTCTTACCCGAGGCCCTGGGCTGGCCAGCACCCGCCTGGTTTTCCCCCTCCCTTGGCCCCTTCCCCTTTCTTGCCTTCGTGTCTTCTTCCATAAGCATCCTGTCCCTATTGATCACCCAGTAACTGGAGATGGAAGGAACTTAGGATGAGAATAGAAACCGCAGGAGGGAAGAAGGCTTTGTGCACGTTGGTGGGGGGGCGGGCAAAGAGGGGAGGGAGGGACCAGAGAGAGCAGAAGGCGGTCCACTGACTCTTTGTACATTCTAGTCTCTTCCTCCGCTGACCCACAGGAAACACGAGCAGGAAGGGAAGCATGTAGTTCTACTCTATCTGTGCTGACCCTTGTAGCTCTGTGATCCCCACCGAGGCTGGGAGCGGGGCTTCCTCCTTCCATAATGATAACTGTCGTTGCTGAGCAGTTCTGATGGGCCACGTGGTATTCTGAGTCCTTTATGTGTGTTTCCTCATTGATCCTGCCCCATGAGGGGCATCATCCCCAGCATACAGATGAGGAAACTGAGGCTTGGGAAGCTGAGAAGGAACATTTTCTTTCTTTCTTTCTTTTTGGCTCTGCTGGGTCTTTGTGGCCACATGTGGGCTTTCTCTAGTTGTGGCGAGTGGGGGCTGCTCTCTAGTTTCCGTGTGCAGGCTTCTCATTGCAGTGGCTTCTCTTGTTGCAGAGCACAGGCTCTAAGCCTTCAGTAGTTGCGGCACGTGGGCTCAGCAAGTGTGACTCTGGGGTGCTAGTGCACAAGCTCAATAGTTGTGGCGTATGGGCTAAGTTGCTCTGGGGCATGTGGGATCTTCCTGGACCGGGGATCAAACCTGTGTGTGTCTCCTGCATTGGCAGGCAAATTCTTCACCACTAAGCCACCAGGGAAGCCCCTTGGAGACTGAGAAATAGATGAAGGTACCCTGTTAGGATGACTGTTTTCAGAAGCACAGAAAACAGGAAGTGTTGGTGAGGATGTGGAGAAATTGAAATCCCTGTGTGCTGTCGTAGGAGTGTCAAATGGCACAGCCACTGTGCAAAGCAGTTTTTTTGATTCCTCAAAAAATTAAACAGAATTCCCATATGATCCAGCAATTCCATTCCTGGGTATACCCCCAAAGAATTGAAAGCAGAGACTTGAACAGATATCTGAGCAACCATGTTCCTAGCAGCGTTATTCACATGGGAAAAAGGTGGACACAGCCCAAGTGTCCGTCATTCTATGATGGAATAACAAAAATGTGGTCTATATTAGTATTAAGCCTTGGATTAATATTAAGGAAGAGTATTAAGCCTTGAAAAGGAAGGATATTCTGACACCTGCTGCAACATGGATGAACCTTGTGGACTTTATTCCAAGTGAAATAAACCAGACACAGAAGGACAAATACTTTCTGAGTCCATATGTAAAGCACCAGGAAAAAGCAAATTCTTAGAGACGGAAAGTGGAATGAGGTTACAGGGTAGGGGAGAGGGGAATGGAGTTATTATTTAGAGGGTACAGAGTTTCTCTTTGACATGTTGTAAGCATTCCAGAGAAGTATTTTTTAAGGTAATTCCTTTGCTTTGTTTGTTAATTTTATTTTATTTTTGGCTATGCCATGTGGCTTGCAAGATCTTAATTCCCCAAGCAGGGATTGAACCTGGGCCACTGCGGTGAAAACTCGGAGTCTTAACCACTGGACCAGCAGGGAATTCTCTGGAAAAGGATATTGATGGTAGTTGCACAATAATGTGAATGTACTTAATGTCACTGAGCTATACACTTTAAAACGGTAAGTCTTAGATTATGTATAAGGACTCGCCTGGTGGCTCAGTGGTAAAGAATCTGCCTGCCAATGCAGAAGATGCAAGAGATGTGGGTTTTATCCCTGGGTCGGGAAGATCCCCTGGAGGAGGAAATGGCAACCCACTCCAGTATTCTTGCCTGGGAAATCCCATGGCCAGAGGAGCCTGGCAGGCTATGCTCCATGGGGTCACAAAGAGTTAGACACGACTCAGCAACTAACACATGACATGTTATATGTATTTTAACACACATGTACAAGAAGAAGAAGTAGGTGGATGAGTTCCATGTCAGACTGTCCAGGCGCGACTCCTGGCTCAGGGGTGACCCAAGGCAAGTTTCTCAGCCTGTCTGTGGCTCCTTTTCCACCGCCATAAAGTGGAGATAATACCATGGGGTTTAAATAAGATAAACTACGAAGAGGATCAGAGCCATGGCTGGCAGGAACAGGCAGTAAGTGCTTGGGTCACCACTGCGTCGGTAAACACCAGGATTGCACACTCCAGAGGTCCTTTCAGGGGCCTGTGAACTTTCAGGAGGGTGGGCTTTAAGGCTCCCGGTCTCCCAGAAGTACATACTAAGTGCTGTGTGGGTGTGCAGTCGGCCCAGCGGAGGGCCCTAGTTTTTATTCCAATTCCAAGGGGGTCCATGATCCCAGCACGTTTGGAGAGTCAGTTTCGTGTTTTACTTTCTATTTTTTCAACCCAGCATGTATGTTCCCAGCTCATTAGGGGCAGAGATTTGGTGAGATGCAGTTAACACCCTGTAACCAAATCTGCCCAGCCTCCTGAACTATTGCCTCTCACCAAAGACAAGACATGCGCAATACTGCCGAGAAATGGGGTACAGGCAGAGCCGTGCGGAGGATTGCGGGGGTGGGCTCCACTGCCAAGTCCAGGAGGCGGACCCAGGGGGCATTTGGTGCCTTTGGGCTGCCCATCTACCCGGTATGGCCCCACCTCTCGTGGGAGGGGCAGGAAGGGGGTCCTGGGTTTGCCTGGGGTCTCAGAAGATGTGGGGAGCCCTGCAGGTGAGTTAGGAATGGAGTCACTAACAGTAAAGCCTTCCAACAGCCCTGGGGGGAACCAGCACCACCCCCCTTTCTCCTGCTGAGTGAGGAGGATTTCCTTCTGAGAGTTTCAGCACCGTTGTAGCACTTCACTCAACAAATATTTTTCAAAAATAAGCCAGACCAGCATTGGTCCTTTTTAAACTTTCTTTACTTATTTTTGGTTGCTCTGGGTCTTTGTTGCTGCAAGCGAGCTTTCTCTAGTTGCAGAGAGCGGGGGCTAGTCTTTGATGCCCCGAAGGCTTCTCACTGGGATGGCTCCGCTGGTTGCGAAGCACGGGCTCTAGGTACCCAGGCTTCAGTAGTCATAGCACGTGGGCTCAGCAGTTGTGGCGTACGGGCTTAGCTGTCCTGAGACATGTGGGATCTTCCTGGACCGGGGATCAAACCCATGTCCCCTGCATCAGCAGTAGGATTCCTATCCACTGAACCACCAGGGAAGTCCCCAACAAATGTTTCTAGTGGGCACTTGTATTAGTTTCCTAGGGCTGCCATCCCCAAGTACCACATGTCAGGTGCACTTAAAACAATAGAAATGTATTGTCATGGAGTTCTCGAAACTTGAAGTCTGAAATCAAGGTGTCGGCAGGGCCATGCTCTCCATGAAACCTGTTGGGGAGAGTCTGGCCCCTAACTGCGACAGGGAGCCAGCATCTTTGGTGTTCCCTGCCTGTAGATGGACCACTCCATCCTTTCTGTCTTCGTGTGGCGCCTTCTCTCTGCTCTTCTGTCTCCAGAGTGTTCTCCATGTGTCTTCTCTTCTTAGAAGGACAGCAGTCAGATTGGACTAAGGGCTCATCCTATTCCAGTATCGCCTTATCTTAGTTTATATCTTGATCACATCTGCAAAGACCCTATTTCCACATCAGGTCAGAGTCACAAACACCAGAGGTTAGCACTTCAATCTGTCTTTCTGGGGGACACAATTCAGTCCATAGCAATATGTATTATGTGTCCAACACAGCCAGGCGCTTCATATCCAACAGCCCCACAGGGTTTACAGTCCTGTAGAGAACCAGAAATGAACAAGCGAAACCACCATGGGTGGCTCAGGTTGCTGGGAAGGTAGCAAACAGGGAAGAACAGGAAAGGTGGCTGGGAGGGCTGACCTGACGCCAGGGCTCAGGTGGTGGGGGATGCCCCCTATGGAGGCAAGCAGGGCAATTTTGGTCAACGGTCCCCTAAGACATCCACCTGTCAAAGGGAATTACAGTCGCTTCCAGTTTGGGGCAACTATGAAAAGAGCTGCCTTGAACATTCGTGTGAAGGATTGGGAGTGAGCACAAGCTTTCATTTCTCTTGAGTGAATCCCTGGGTGTGGGATGGCGGGTTCATATGATAAGTATGTGTTTAACTTTCTAAGAAACTGTGGATCAGTTTTCCTGAGTGGCTGTCCCCAAAAAGGAAGACAGAGTTCTGTTTGCACCTGTTGCTGTGAGATGCCCTTGAGATCGGAGCCTCTGGACAGCCAAGTCTGAAGGGCAGGCAGCACTGGGCACCAGGAGTCCTGGGCTTTGCGATGACAGCCGACACCACCAGAGTGTGTGAGGCTCCAAGACAGAGGAGGAAGATGAGGGCTGACTGGGGATGGAGCCTGGGAAGCCAGACAGTGAGGGCAGGACACGGAGAATGAGGAGCCATGGGGGGAGAAAATCTGGAAGGACAGTGCCCCAAAGCCCAGCAGGAGGCGTGGGTAAAGGGGGCAGGGGCATCAGTGTCCAGTGTCACTATGGGGTCCAGACAGAGGACAGGAAGGTGGGTCTGTAGACTTAGCAATAGGGATATCAAAGGTGGTCTTGAAGGGGCAGGTTTGGGGGAATCGGGAATGAAGGCCAGGTTGACTGGATTCCAGGGTGAATGCAGAACATTTTTAATGAGTAAGGAGTAGGAAATAAAAAAGGCACTGCTGATAAGGCTTTCAAGAAATTTGATCCTGAGAGGGAGCAGGGAAACAGGACATGAGCTGATGGGGAGTCTGGGGGAAGGAGAAGATTCTTCCTGAAGAGAAGGAGGGACCACAGCACCCTGGGGTGCTGACAAGGCAGAGAGGGGCAGCAGGGGAATGTGCTGGAGAAATCAGTCAGGGGGGGTGGAGGGCCTGGGAGGATGGAGGGGGCTCTGCCACAGTGTGGAAGGAGAAGCCAACAGGGGCAGGCTGACAGTCAGTAGTTAAGCCAGCAACCTCCCCCCCGCAGGGGAATGTGCTGGAGAAATCAGTCAGGTGGGGTGGAGGGCCTGGGAGGATGGAGGGGGCTCTGCCACAGTGTGGAAGGAGAAGCAAACAGGGGCAGGCTGACAGTCAATAGTTAAGCCAGCAACCTCCCCCCCTTCTTACATTTCTAAGGATCCCGTATCCTCATGGCAACCAAGAGCAGTCATCCTCCCGGCTCTGAGGTCTCTCTGAAATGAGTCAGTGGCGGCCCACCTGGGTGTCAAAGAGAAGCCTGCATTTGAATTCAGACTCTTTCATTTGCTAGTTTATGACCCAGGTCAAGTCTCTTCAATTTCCCTGGGCCTCAGTTTCCCCGTCTGTGAAATGGGACCCTGTCGTTTTGAGAACCGTTTGAGAATCGCAGGTCTTCAGCTCAAGACCCAACGACATGCAGCAGGTGCTCAGGAGATGGGTGCCCCTGTCACTCATAAGGAGTCAGTACGTGGTCAGGGGAACCAAAGCCCCTTTCTACGGATACCTCGCTCACGTGAAGGACCTGCTGCAGCCGAGATGAATCCCTGGATCTGTGCTCCTGGCCGGCTCTCTGCCCCACCTGCTTCATGAGTCATTGGGTGTGCAGCAAAGAGAAACTTATTTTCATGTTAGAGGTAGTGACCTTGGAAGAGTGTTAGTGCCAACAGCATCTCAGGGAGTGTGGAGGACCAGGCAGGTTCCTGTGCCCCGCCCCCAGCCTGGTGATCCGCAGGATCTATGTAGCTGTAACCGGGGCTAATGAGGCGTGGGCCGGACATACAGGGCCGGGCAGGGGAAATCCAGCTGGGGAAGAGGCAGGTCAATTCCAGGCTAATTGCGAGGTCCTGTTCCGCTGCTGCCCTGGCTTGGCTGCCTCCCTGCCCCTTAGCAGAGGGAGCATGGGCAGGGGGAAGGGGGTGGGCATTTTGAAGGCTCGCCGGCACACCGCCCACATCAAGCACACTTCACACTCACTGGTGCTCCCTTGTATGTAGCCCTCCAGGCCGCACGCGTGCAGCCCCACCTACACACGGGAAGCTGCTTCCACAAGCATCAGTCACAAACGCATCCCACGCCCCACCGCCGCCGTGCACCCCGGCTCACAGAAGCCGACCCGGAGGACGGAGCTGCGGCTTTCTCAGCAGCCCAGGGTCATCAAGGAGCCTCGGCCGGCCTGCTCCGGCCTTGGGGAGTCCGGGGGGCCTCTCCCCGCGTTTGCAGTTGCCTCCTTCCGCTCTGAGGAAATGCCTGCCTCTGGATTCCCCCCTTTTTTTTTTCATTGAAGTATAGTCGATTTACAACATTGGGCTGGTTTCTAGTGTACAGCAGCGCGGTTCAGTTAGACGTCTGTATACACGTTTTAAGCGTCTTCTTTCTCATTACGGTTTCTCGTGGGCTATTTAGAGTTTCTCCCAGGATACTGAATGTGGTCCCCTGTGCTGCACGGTAGGTGCTTGTTGTTTATCCAGTCTATATATAAAAGCTTGCATCTGCTCATCCCGAACTCCTACTCCATCTTCCCCTAAGCCCCTCCCCTTCGGCAACAAGTCTGTTCTCTCGCCTGTGAGCCTGGTTTGGTTTCGTAGGCAGGTTCATTTGTGTCGTATCCGAGACTCCACGTACAAGTGGTTTCGTCTGGCATCTGCCTTTCCCTTTCTGGCGTGGTGCGGTCATCTCTAGGCCCATTCGTGCCACGCGCGGCGTAACTTCGCTCCTCTTCTCTCTGAGCAGTGCTCCGTCGTGAACGTCCACCGCATCTCCTTGGTCCATTCCTCTGTCGACGGACGTTTAGGTTGTCCCCGTGTCTCGGCTGCTGTAAACACTGCGTGGATCTTCTTGACTTACAGTTTCATCTGGGTATACGCCCAGGAGTGGGATTGCTGGCTCATATGGTAGCTCTATTTTTCGTTTTTTAAGGACCCTTCATACTGTTTTCCATAGTGACTACACCAACTTACATTCCCCCCAACAGTGCAGGAGGGTTCCCTTTTCTCCACACCCTCTCCAGCATTTGTTACTTAGAGACTTTTTGACAATGGCCATTCTGACCAGTGTAACCACCTCTGGATTCCTACCCAGCCCAATCCCTGGTCCGTCAGCCTGAGCATGTCCTACGTGGACCCATCACCACCCCTGCCCCCCAGAGAGGGACACACACTCCATCAGGATCTTGCTTGGGGAGATGACTGGCCCGCCCCCTTCCACGCAGAGGTTTTCTCCAAACCCAAGCCCAGTCACGCCACTTCCCGGAACAGCGCCCTTCAGGGGTTCCCTGTTGACCTTAGTAACTCCGTCCGCATGGGCCACAGACCCTTCCTCCCACCTCCCTGGGTGTGCTGGGCTCTGTGTTCTGGCAGGTCAGCCCCCTGCCCACAGCAGGGGCCTCTGACTTGCCTCTGAGCTGTTCCTTCTTCCTGGGACACAGCCTGCACACCCGCACCCCTGCTGCATGGCAAACTTCCCATTCCTCAGGGTTTGGCTCGGAGAGCACCTCTCTGGGGCCCCCAGAGGCTGGGATCCGGGTGGCCCTCCTCTCTGCCCGCTTCTCGGGCTTTCTAGAAGAGCAGCAGTCCTACTGTGCTATCCCAGCTGCGTCCCCTTCCCCACCCCGAGCTCCGAGCTCTGTGAGAACAGGATCTGGGTCTGTGTTCCTCACCTGTAAGACTGTAAGGCCAGCACCGAGAACCCGGGAGCTGGGCTGTGTATTTGGGGAATTCACTGATGAACGAGTGAACTTATTTACACAAACAGATGGGCCTTACCATCAGTAATCCTTTCAGAGAGGGGCACATTTGGAATCTGGGAGCCAGGAGGTGGCGCGACAGAACCAATGGGCTTGTGGACACCCACCCCGTCCCTCCAGCCCCCCTGCTTCCACCAGCGCACCCAGCGCACCTCGTGTTTCTCCCACCCACCCCAGCACCCACCCCCCAACCAGGTCTGGCCCTTCCCTCCAGGGTGCTGGGCTCTCCCACAGGCGAAGAGATGACATTGCTTTAGTCCACCAGCCTGGTCACACGCACACCGTGTCTCCCCCAAGCCACACACCCGAGTCCCCCCAGCACCCTTCTATCCGCTTGCTGCTGGCCGAGGAGCTGCCTCTGGCCTTATAATGGGTAATAGGATTTATCAGTGGACTGGAGGAGGTGATGTCCGTTAAAGCACTTAATACAAGAGGACTTCGCACAGAAGCCCAAATCAGATTTGGCCAATGAACTCGATTGCGGGCCCGACTGCGTTCCAGGAGACCCAGCAGCCGGCATTTATCCACATCGCCCTGAGAGCGCCGGGTCACGCCGGGCAGCTGAGGTCTCGCACACCTGCACCCTGCGGCTCGGCGCTCAGTCTCCCCTCTTCTTGGGGTCTCAGGCCCTGACTCGCACTTTTTTGACCCAGATGGCTCAAGTTCTCCGGCATCTAGGAGCCCTCTTCCCGATAATACCCTAGTCCTGCCCCCACTCCACAAATTCTCTATGAGCCCAGTATCCCTTACAGGGATCCCCAACTATCCTCATCACTCGTCACCTCTTGTACTTTATATTTTGGCCGTCACACTGTTTGGCTTGTGGGATCTTAGTTCCCAGACCGGGAATTGAACCCAGGCCCTCAAGAGTGAGAGCATGGAGTCGTAGCCACTGGACTGTCAGGGAATTTCGTAGTTTATTTTTATTTCTTGGCCACACTGTGCAGTATGTGGGGTCTTAGTTCTCCCACTAGGGATCTGACTCTCGCCCCCTGCATTGGAAGTGTGGAGGCTTAACCACTGGACCGCAGGGAAGCTCCCCCTCATCCCCTCTTGATCCGTCCTCTCCAGGCATTTCTCCTGACCACTGCTTGCTTCCTTGACGCATGCGTCTCTCCCTGCTGGTGTGTACCAGCCAAGAACACAGTCTCTCTCTTAACCCCCTAAAGGTCTGACACCCCCAGGCCACAGCGATCCATCACAAGGGGACTCGGCCCCTGGGGCGAGTCAATGAGAATAGTCATGCACAAAGGGGACACTTCAAAGAATGGCCATTAGCCAGCAATGACCCCGAGATCCAGCCATTGGCCTTGGCCACCAGCTTCCTGGGGGGCACGGCCCCTGGACCACATCTCTCGCGCGCTCCCAGCCCCCTCCCATGGCCTCCCATTCCTCCTTGGGGTCCAGGCCCCCAACCCCAGATGCACGAGCCCTTCCACGAGGGGCGTGCCCTTCTCGGGGTCAGCCTTCTCCCCCACGTGTCCACCCTCACCTGCTAACATCTCCAGGCCAGCGGAGGCGTGGGGTTTGCTCCCCTGTACACCCAACAGCCCACTGCAATCTTTCTTCCCAGACAAAAGAACAGTCTTTCCCCGGAGATAAATGCTCTCTCTGGCAAGAGAGACGGGAAGACACTGCTGCTGGCTTTAAATAGAAGTTTGTTTCTAGCAACTCTAGCCTTCAAGGTGTCAGAAATACGCCCATCCTTCCCCAGAAGGCTGCATATGTAATGACGTTTGGACAAGGGGGAAAAGAAGTGGGGGAGGTGCCAGGCAGAGGGGAGCGGTTACCAAGAACCCCCGGGGTCCTGGGCTCTCCTGTGCGCCCCCGACCTGGGCATACCCGTGAGTGCAGGGTTGATGGTTGAGGGGGGCCAGCCCCGCCCCGTCCTCCCCTCCCACTTCCAAGCACCCAGGTCTCTTGTTCACCCAAACTCACTGCTTCCCCCTCTTTCCCCCAGAAACCGATGACATCACTCATTCTGGTCTTTCCGGCAGCCAGGAGTTGACCTACATTCCTCCGCCCTCCTGTCTGGGAGGCTCTCCAAACCCCCGGCTTCTCTCACCCTGAGAAGGGGAGGGCCCAGCTCACGATTTTCGTGGCGCCCCGGTGCCAAGCCCGTGTCCAGATGGCGCTCCCGCCAGCAGCTCCCGGGCACTGCCTGCCCCTCCCTGCGGGGCAGGGCGCGCTGGTGCCTGGCCCGGGCTGGCGCCCCTGCCGTCCTGACAAGAGCTTCGTGCTTTGAGCGGCTGTCAGGCCCCCAGCCAGGCCTGGCGGGTGGACGGGATGGGGTGAAGTCCGTGTGTCAGTCTCCTCCTGACAAGAGCAGGGCCCGTTTCCCTGCGAACTTGGGTTGTGTGTGATGGCCTGCTCCAGGAGGTGAGGCTCAACCCCGCCTCCGGTCCCTCCTGGCCCTCCCCTGGGGCTCGTTAGGGACTCATCAACTGGAGAACAAGAAAGGACTTAGCGATTTAGGTGGGGAGGCAGCTGTGCCCCCCTCTCTGGAGGGTGGGCGGGCAGGCAGCCGGACCAGCTTGCGGTGGGTGGGTGGGCAGGGATATCCCAGGCCAGGCCTTGAAAGGGATCGGGGGTCGGGCGGAAGCCGTGGTTCACCGTGAGGGTGAGCAGGGGTGGCAGGTGGGGCTGCCAGATGAATGCAGGCTGCGGGCCAAACCCGAACTTGAGAGAAGCCCCAAGTGTTAACAGTGCGCTTAGTGCGAGCGCGTCCCAGTTATTTCATGGGACACGCGGGCGGAGCCTGTTTTATTGCTTTTGCTTTATTGAACTTCGAAGATACTGTGCTTTTCACAAATTGAAGGTTCGTGGCAGCTCTGCACCAAGCAAGTCAGTCGGTGCTGGTTTTCTGACACCGTTTTCAGGGCTTCCCTGGTAGCTCAGTTGGTAAAGAATCCGCCTGCAATGCAGGAGACCCTGGTTCGATTCCTGGGGTCAGGAAGATCCCCTGGAGAAGGGCTAGGCTACCCACTCCAGCATACTTGGGCTTTGCTTGTGGTTCATCTGGTAAAGCATCTGCCTGCAATGCGGGAGACCTGGGTTTGATCCCTGGGTTGGAGAGATTCCCTGGAGAAGGGAAAGGCTACCCACTCCAATATTCTGTCCTGGAGAAGTCCATGGGGTCGCAAAGAGTAGGACACAACTGAGTGACTTTCACTTCCTTGCTCACCTCAGGTCTCTGAGTCACGATTTGGTAATTCTTGCACTATTTCAAACTTTTATTATTATTACATTTGTTCTGGTGATCATTGATCTGTGATCTTACTACTATGACTCACCAAAGGCTCAGATGAGGGCTAGCATTTTTCAAAATGTAGCATTTCTTTAATTAAAACCTGTACATATTTGTAGATATAATGCTGTTGCACACTTAACAGACTACAGTATAGTGTAACGATTAACTCTCTTTTGGCCACTCAGGGTCTTCGTTGCTGTGCACGGGCTTTATCTGGTTGTGGTGAGTGGGCACTACTCTTTGTTGCGATGTGGGGTCTTCTCTTGTTGCAGAGCAGTTCCTTCAGAAAGCTATTCTCTAAGCCCCCAGTCTTCAAGTGGTTGCTGCTCTCAGGCTTAGCTGCCCCTCGGCTTGTGGGATCTTCTCAGACCTCTGAGCAAACCTATGTCCCCCACATTGGCAGGTGGACTCCCAACCACTGGACCACCAGGGAAGTCCCTGCACATCACGCTTATATTCTTTGAGAAACCAGAAATGTCATGTGACTCCCTTTATTGCTGTATTTGCTTCATTGGTCTGGAACTGAACCCATGGTATCTCTGAGACATGCTTACACTTGAAAATTATTTCCTGTTTACCTGAAATTCAAGTTTAACCAGGGATTCTATATTTTTATTTGCTAAATCTGGCAACCGTAGTGACAGGAGGCCCTTTAGGGAAGCGACTCTAAGACACTGAGCGTGTTCCCCTGGTGGGGGCCCCCAGGGACCCAGAGAAAAAGTCAACTGATGGGGGCATTTGTGCTGGCTGCCAAGAGGGGCTCTAGGGTAGGGTGTTGGCAGGGCAGCTCGGATGAGGGGAGCTGTCCCATGGGGCTGGGCGCCTGTCAGATAAGGACAGACTTTGTTCCTAGGAGTCCGCAGATTCCCACCGATACCACCTGTGGGTCATTACAAGGGCAGCGCGGCTGGCGTGTATGGAAGGCTGGCTAAGTGCCGACCCTGTGCTGAGCACTGCCCCCATGCCAGCCCGTCCTCGTCCTCTCACTGTGCGGCCCTATGGGAGCTGTCAGGTCCCCAGTTTTACCAGGAGACTAAGACCCCGAGGCTGGCCGCCCGCCCCCACGCCGCTCCGGCCGAGGCACCGCCTGGCCTTCCGTGCCCGGTGTTGCGCAGAGAGCTTCTGTGCAGCATCTGCCGCTCCCGTCCTTTCTTCCTCCGTCATTCAGCCCCTCTTGATTAGAGCCCACTGTGTGCTGGATAACAACAGTATGTTGGGCACCCATGAACAACCGAATGTTAGAAAAGTTGAAAAGCTAAGATGTAACTCAGCCTGTCCGTTTGCAACTGGAAGGTCTGAGGCCGGGAGAAGTGACTTGCTCAAGGTCGCCTGGGCAAAACCTGAGCAGGGAATCGGCCTGGCGCTCTGGCTGCTGACTCAGCACCTCTGCCCCTCCCCTACTCCTGCCGCGGTCCACAGGTCAAAGCCCTGGCATTCTGTGATGGGACGGCAGCAGATCCTGAATGGGTGGAGGGGGCACTGCTGGCCAGGGGCAGGTCCCGTGGGCTGGCCGGCCTTGCACTGTCCCTTCTGTTCATTATTAAATAATGCTTCCTGATGGGTGAGCCGAGAGTTGCTGTGTAGCGGGGTCAGGTGGCACAGGCGATGGTTTTCTGGTGAGACTGATGGTTCTCAAAGGTCAAATTCAGAAAGCAGTTCCTTGGGAAAATTGATCGCATGGATGCAGGAGAAACGTCTGGGCCAGAGGTGCAGCCGGGAGTCTGGACCACCTGCCTCGCTCTAGGTGCAGGCAGCGGCTGGTGTTGGGACAGAAGGCAGGAAAGGGAGTTTCTTTCTCCCGCGTTTCCTTGGCCAAGGCTGGGCCTCAGAATTGGTGATGGGCTTGGGAGGATCAGCCCAGCGGCCCTCCCCCCGGCCTTCATCATCCAGGTGGAATCAAGGTAAGGGGGGTGCTGAGAGACACAGGGGGTAGAGTGGTGATGAAGCCCGAGTACCGCACCCAACAGTTCTGGGTTCAGATCCAGCCTCTTCCACCCAGAGGCCTGGGGTGACTTGTGGCTCTTGACCTACCACAGTCTTACTTCCTCACCTGTAGAATGGGAAGAAGGATGCCTTCCAGATTTTCACAGAGATTCAGTTAAGAATGCAAGAATTTTCTCCCACTGTGTGTTTTTCCACTTTTTTCACTTTCCTCATGGCTTCCCCCTGAAACACAAAAGTGTGTAATTTTGATGAAGTCCAGTGTCTCTATTTTTTCTTCTGTGGCTTGTACGTTCGGTGTCATGTGTAAGAAACCATCGTTTAATCCAACGTTGCAAAGATTTACCCGTTTCTTTTTCAGAGTTGTCTAATTTTAGCTCTTGCATATAGGTCTCTGATCAATTTTGAGCTAAGTTTTGTTGATGGCATGAGGTTGAGTTCTAGTACCAGTCTTTAGCATAAGGATATGTCAAATGATTTGTTTACTTACTGATTTTTTTTAATGAATACACTTTTAAATTTTGGCCTCGCTTAGACAATAATATTTCTGAGATTCCCAGGTTTGGTGAATTTGTCCCTTAAAAAATTACTGTGTAATCAAAGTGAAAGTTGCTCAGTCGTGTCCAACTCTTTGTGACCCCATTGACTATACAGACCATGGAGTTCTCCAGGCCAAAACACTGGAGTGGGTAGCCTTTTCCTTCTCCAGGGGATCTTACCAACCCAGGGATCGAACCCAGGTCTCCCACATTGCAGGTGGATTCTTTACCAACTGAGGCACAAAGTAAGCCCCAGAATAACAGAATGGGCAGCCTATCTGTTCTCCAGGGGATCTTCCCGACCCAGGAATTGAACCAGGGTCTCCTGCATTGCAGGTGGATCTTTACCAACTGAACTATCAGTGGAGAATCCCAAAGAAGTCTGCTGCTGCTGCTGCTGCTAAGTCACTTCAGTTGTGTCTGACTCTGTGCAACCCCGTAGACGGCAGCCCACCAGGCTCCCCCATCCCTGGGATCCTCCAGGCAAGAACACTGGAGTGGGTTGCCATTTCCTTCTCCAGTGCATGAAAGTGAAAAGTGAAAGCAAAGCCACTCAGTCATGTCCAACTCGCAGAGACCCCAGGGACCGAAGCCTACCAGGCTCCTCCATCCATGGGATTTTCCAGGCAAGAGCCCTGGAGTGGGGTGCCATTGCCTTCTCTGCAAATAAGTCTAAGACTATATAATCCATGGACTTCTCCAGGCCAGAATACTGGAGTGGATAGCCTTTCCTTTCTCCAGGGGATCTTCCCAACCCAGGGATCGAACCCAGGTCTCCTGCATTGCAGGCAGATTCTTTACCAGTTGAGCTATCAGGGGAGCTGTGTAATAAAAACTAAAAAAAAAACTATTAAACTGTTCTGCAGTTCATACTCACATCTCTCCAACCATCTCGCGTGGTCCACTTTGGGAGATGACGCTGATCACAACGAACATTGGGACAAAGGAGAGCGTAGCAGGGGCTGATACAGGCAGGATCATGAAAGGCCTGCCTGCAGAAGTGGCATTGGGCCTTGAACTTAAAACTCTCATTAGGTGTTAGCTTTAGGAGAAAGGAGCAGAGCCTGGCAGCGCATCCAGCAGAGGGAACAGCATGTGCAGAGGTCCAGAGGAAAGCAGGATCAGAACCGTGGTGGACAGAGACAGCGAGAGACAGAGAGTTGGAGAGACTCAGAGGGACACAGAGAGAGAGCCAGAAAGGTGAAGCCCCACACACATGTGCGCGCACGCACACACACACACACACACAGGCAGGCAGCATCACCCGAGCTCCCTGCACAAGTCAGGAAGTCTGAGAAGCAGGTCCATTGACTGGGTTCTCTTTCTGTACCAGTCCTGGTGGGCCTTCCCCCACGCCGTGTGGGCTCCTCCTGGCAGCCCTGCCCAGCACAGAACTGCTCTCCATACTCATTCCGGGACTCAACCAGGGAGGCAGAGAAGCCAAGACACCCTCTGGGAGATGAAGATGGTGGGAGGGGATGACCAGCGTGGGGCGGGGCAGAGCTGGGGTCAGGGAGAAATGTCTGGATTTGGATCCGGAGTGGGCTTTAAACTGCATGACCTTGGACAGGCTTCTCTCCACCTGTACCTCTCACCGCTGCCAGGCCTGTCCAGCTCTCACATTCTGTGACTCTCATCTATTGTAATTGCAATACACTTCTCAGATTCAGCTGCCCTTTAACAAATTTTTAACAAGCCAAGGTCAGTGTGATCACCCAAAGTTAAGATGGCAATCTTTTCTTTCTGTAGCTGATACCTAAAAATATCTGATCTTCAGGCCAGAGGCATGGTGTACATTCCTGCTTCCACACGGCTGGGGTATTCCTCTCCAGCTAGCTCTGTGGTATGTTAAATAGGAATTCAGATGAAAAAAATGAAAACCTTCCGAGGTCAAATATGTTTTGCCAGCAAACTTCAGTTAGACAACTCAGCAGGTTTGTTTCCTGAAGGACTTGTCAGAGCCTTTGATGTGCTAATGCACACTAGGACTCTGGGTGAAAAAGTGAAAGTGTTAGTCGCTCAGTCGTGTCCAGCTCTTTGTGACCCCATAGACTGTAGCCCTGCAGGCTCCTCTGTCCGTGGGATTTCCCGGGCAAGAATACTGGAGTAGGTAGCCATTTCCTCCAACTGGAGAACTTCCCAACCCAGGGATCAAACCCGGGTCCCTTACGTTGCAGGCAGAACAGCTTCTTTACTGTCTGAGCCACCAGGGAAGCCCTGGGTGGACGGGGCAATCAGGGAGCAGGGTAGGACAGCATTAGGAGAGCATCATATGTGTTGACCAATAAGAGCCAAACACAGAATCTTTCTTTGCCGTGGACCATCTTTGGGTCTAATGTTTCCAGGAAGAAGGGTCCCCGGTGCCAGCTGGGGCCTGCCCAACCCTCTTTGTGCCTTTCCCGGAACCTAGCATATAATAGACCCCCAGTACATGTGTGGTCGTAGGTTGGAGCTCCAGAGAGACAGGGAACAGACTTTCTCAAGCTCCGTTTATTTCAGCTTTGTGCTGCAGTAAAGCCTGACAGGACCAGGGGGCGAGGAAGATGAAGTTAAAACAGCATAGACTTTAGCGCCAGCTGATGCGTCAGAATTCTAGTCCAGAGAATTCAGCGGACATCTGTGGCCCCAGGAACTGAGAGTCGTGAGCATCACATGGAGCAGTGGCTTCCCAAACAGGACCCTGATAGACCTGCTCCTCCTCCTGAGAGGAAATACCTGTGTGAGTTCAGGAACCAGCCTGGCCTGATTTCAGGTTTTCAAATCTCATCTGTTTTCTGCTTGCTGTAGAAGATGTAGGAAACATGCAAAGTGACAAAGAAGGAAATAGAAATCATTTACAATCCCGTCCCCTCCCTCCCTAGACAACCGCAGGAGTACCGAGATGTGTTGTCCTCATGTTTCAGGTTTGAGCTTACACACAGTCAGAAGCTGACTGTAGTCTGGTGTGTGTGTGCATGCTAAGTCGCTTCAGTCGTGTCCAACTCTTTGTGACCCTGTGGACCATAGCCCACCAGGCTGCTCTGTCCATGGGGTTCTCCAGGCAAGAATACTGGAGTGGGTTGCTATGCCCTCCTCCAGGGGATCTTCCCAACCCAGGGACCATACCCAAACCTCTTAGTCTCCTGCATTGGCAGGTGGATTCTTTACCATTAGTACCACCTGGGAAGCCCATAGTCTGATAATAATCTGCTTGGACTGCCATAATGGAGTCCCACAGAGTGTGGGGCTTTAACTACAAACATTTATTTATTCTCTCACAATTTTGGAGGTTAGAAATCCAATATCAAGATGCCAGCAGGGTCAGTTTCTGGTGAGACCCCTCTTTCTGGCTTGCAGATGGTCTACTTATCACTGTGTCCTCACATGGTAGAGAGAGCTCTGGGGTCTATTGCTCCTCTTATAAGGGCACTAACCCTATCGATTAGGGCCCCACCCTTCCGACCTCATTTAACTTTAATTCCCCCTCTAAGGACTCTGTCAGACATGACTTGCTCTGTCATGTCTGACTCTTTGCGATCCCATGGACTGTAGCCTACCAGGCTCCTCCATCCATGGGATTTCCCAGGCAAGAATACTGGAATGGGTTGCCATTTCTTTCTCCAGGAGATCTTCCCAACCCAGGGATTGAACCCAGGTCTCCTGCGCTGTAGGCAGATGCTTTTACCGTCTGAGCCACCAGGGAAGTCCAAGGACTCTGTCTCCAAATACAGCTGCATTGAGTGTCAGGGTTTCAACGTATGAATTTGAGAGTGACACGGTTCAGTCCATAGCACTATAATACACACGATTTGGTGCCCTACTTTTTTACAATCCATATTCTAACCCACATTCACCTCTTGGACTCCAGAGCTGGATATCTCTGAGTTCCAGTCCCAGTCAGTTTTGGGCAGCCCTGTGACTCTGGGCCAGATACTTAATCTCTCAGAGCCTCCGTTTGCTCGTCTTCAAAGGGAAGGTGACAGTGATACCAGCTCTGGTAGCCATTCAGAGGCCAAATGAGATGCCCATTGGCACACAGCAAACACTAATTTTGGTTTTTTTCATTTGTATTAGGAACATTTCCCAGGGCTTGAAATAGCCTCTGACAACGAAATGTTTAGTTGCCAAGTCACGTCTGACTCTTTTGTGACCTCATGAACTATAGCCCAACCAGGCTCCTCCATCCATGGGATTTCCCAGGCAAGAATACTGGAGTGGGTTGCCATTTTCTTCTCCAGGGGATCTTCATGACGCAGGGATCGAACCCAGGTCTCCACATTGCAGGCAGATTCTTTACCGCTGAGCCACCAGGAAATAAATATTTAATGGCTTTATCATACCCCATAGCATGGCTGTATCTAATTTCCATAACCATCCTGCAAGATGATCTAATGTCAGAGAGAAGTTATAAGAAGGAAGGTGGGGACTTGTCTGGTGGTCCAGTGGTTAAGACTCTGAGCTTCCACTGGCAGTGGGGTGTACGAGTTCAATCCCTGGCCCAGGAACTAAGATTCATCATGCTGTGCAGCCCAAAAAAGAAAAAGTTCTTGAACTGAATTAAAATGAAAATGCAACATATCAACAGAAAATTATTAAAAAATATATATATTACAAAAGGCAGCTCTGACATTTCTGAAGCCAGCAGGCAGCAGGTTAACTCAGAGCTGCAGGGCTGCTAGAAACCTGGCAAGCAGCTCCCCCCGGTTTGGGATCCTTGCCCTGGAAGGGCAGCCTCACAGCAGTGCTCCAGTCAGATGGAGACAAGGAGGGCAGGAGTGGGTGGGGGCAGTGAGAGCCAGGATGAAGGGTCTGGCAGACAGATTTATGAGGCGGAAAGATGCAGGAAGTTAAATATTCATCATGTGGATAAGCAGAGGCTAAGGGGGGACGCTCCGTCCAGGAGGAGCATCGCTGAGTGGGAGGCGAGGTGTGAAGAGGAGGGGAGTTGTGAGCTGAAGGAGAAATGCTGGGTAAGCTTTTGGGAAACAGTCTTAGAGACGCTGGGAGCCAACGATGGGGAATGTTGCCCACTCTGGGCATCACTGGTGGGACGCAGGTGCCTCCACCCTCGTCCAGGCCACTGCCCTCTGCTGCCAGCTGGGCACAGCTTCCTCCCTGCCACCCCCCACCCCACCGTGCCCCAGCTCTCATCTCCCAGACAAAGCATCCTCCATGGAGCTGCCACAATGACATATAAAACACGGGCCAGAGCAGGACACCTCTGACCTTCCCCGGGCTTCCAGAACAGATTCCAGCCTCCATGTCAGGTCTGGCCTCCTCCACTCTTTCATCTCATCTCAGGCCTCATTGGTTGAGCTCTTCTTGGCCCAGGGATGTCTTCCCTCATGTTCTTGTCTCCTCCAGAAGGTTCTCCCCTCCTTGCCTGAGTAACTCTTGATGCTCTTGCAGGTCTCAGATTTAAATTGTTCTTCCTGGAAGCCTATCCTGCTCCCCGCTCAGACTGAGACCCCACGATCCCCTCTCCTTTGTAGAACACGTGGGCGCTGATGACAACTGACGTTGATGTTATAATTAAAAAGATTGGCATAATTATCATTTTAAGATTGTGTCTCGTGGAGTTTTAGGTTTACAGAAAACTGAGTGGGTTGCACAGAGGGCTCCTAATACCTAGGTTATTCACATCTTGCTTTTCTGTGATGCCTTTGTTACAGTTGATGAACCGATACTGACATGCCATCGTCAGCTCAAGTCCACAGTTGACATTAGGGCTCTATCTTGATGCTGTCTGGGTTCTGTAGGTTTTGACAAATGCATAACGTCATGGGTCCACCATGACAGTGTCATACTGATCACTCCACTGCCCTTAAAATCCCTTGGGCTCCACCTATTAATCAACCCCCTGCCCCAACCCCACCACTGTTCCTTGTGTCCCTGCTGGATGCTGTGCTCCATCAGAATAAGGACCCCATCTGCTTTATCAACCACTGTACTTACCATTCCCAGCTCAGAGTCTGGCACATAACAGGTGCCCTATAAATATTTTTCTTTGCTTATTTTAATAAAAAGAAAACTCTACCAAACATGTTATTCTGCTTTTTACAAATATTGACAATTTATCTTGGAAATCTTCCCATATCAGAATGTAGAGCACTCTCTCTCTCTCTCTCTCTTTTATTACAGAGGTTTTCCAACATGCATACAAAAATAGAATCTACTGTAATGAACTGCCACATACCTGTCACCCAACTTCAGCAATTAACTCATAGCCTTTCTCGTTTTGTCTGCATCTCTCCCCATGTTCTCCCTTTCTGTGTTATTCTGAAGCAGATCCCAGCCATCAGATCATTTCATCTGTAAATATTTGTGTGTCTCTAGAGATAAGGACTTTTAAACACACAATCACAATACCATCACTGCAGTTAATAAACATTAATTTAACACTGGGTGTCCCTGGTGGCTCAGACGGTAAAGAATCCACCTGCAGTGCAGGAGACCCAGGTTTGATCCCTGGGTCAGGAAGATCCCCTGGAGAGGGGAATGGCTACCCACTCCAGTATTCTTGCCTGGAATTGTCCAGAATTCCATGGACAGAGGAACCTGGTGGGCTACAGGCCATGGTGTTGCAGAGTTGGACATGACTGAGCAACTAACACACACACAATTTAATATCACCAAAGGTAGTCAGTGTTCAAACTGTCTCACAAATACACTTTGTTTATCTGAGTTTAGGGGTTGTTTGAACCAAGGCCCCGATGAGGTCCATTGCTGCCTTTGGTTGCTTTGCCCTTGAGGTTTTTTTTAATCGGGGTTCCTCCTTCCTCTGTATCAAGTTTTGCACCCCTTGCAATTCATCAGTCCTAGGAGCTATGTCATCACTTCTGGCTTTTGCTACAGCATCCCCCCTGGTGGTGTTTAGTTTGTTTCGCTGTCCTCTGTATTCCCTAATGAATTCCTAGCTGATCCAGAATCTGCTCCAGAGCGTTGATCAGATTCAAGTTCGATTTGTCTTGACGAGACTACTGCAGGGTGGGCTGTATCCTCCCACTGGGAAGTTTTTCTCTGGACGTCTCTGTTGCTGCTCCGTGCCCACAGCCATCCATTCAGTAGGGGATGCTGCATGACGACTTTCTAATTCTATCTTTCCTTCTTCAATCAGCAGCTGGACTGCTTCTATAAAAAGAAACATCCCCTCATCAATTGTTGGTTACCTGGAGGTATGCTTTATATAGGACATGCAAGACAACTGCTTGATTCTTTCCCTTTATTTACTGGTTTCAAAATGATGAGTTGCCTATAAATATTTGAATGAATGAATGAATAATACATGTATGGATGAATTGACAGGGTTTTGGGAATCAGGGCTTCTTTCTGCTCTCAAGGGCACGGGTGTGGCCACAGCCAAGAGCAGGGATGCCACCTGAGGCCAGGGTCAGGTCCATGCAACCAAGGGCAGGTAACTCTTGCTACCTGTCAACCACCATGGTTGAAAGCCATGGTGATCAAAAGCTGTGTTACTAAAAATACAGCATCTGGGACAACCCCGTGAGAGGCAGGAGCCAGGGGCACCTCTTTCTGGAAGGACTCAGAATGGTGCATCAGGGGTACTTGTCCCAAAGGAGAGTCTTGGCAGGTTGGACAGGTGGCCTCAAGGGTCCCTTCCTGGCCACCCTGACACTCTCCCAGCCTTCCAGGGAGCCGGAACAGCCCGCTTACATGCTCACTGATGCCTTGCCCCCTCCATGTCCCCCCAGGTGCAAGTGCAACCTGCACGCCAACCTGTGCTCCGTGCGTGAGGGCAGCCTGCAGTGCGAGTGTGAGCACAACACCACGGGCCCTGACTGCGGCAAGTGCAAGAGGAGCTTCCGCACGCGGTCCTGGCGCGCCGGCTCCTACCTGCCGCTGCCCCATGGCTCTCCCAACGCATGTGCGTACACAGACTGGCCGTTGCACTCGGGCACCCCCACCCCTCCCCACCTCAGACCAGCAAGGCCATGGGCTCCCCCAACCTGCAGCCTCAGGAGCTGCGGATCTCATCCCAAACATGCATGCACACACACTTGCACAAAGGTGTGCACACAAACATGCATGCATAGACACGTGTGTGAACACATGCCCACACTCGCACAAAGATGTGCACACATGAACATGCACACATGCATGCAGACTCACATGCACACACACACAGGTGTGCACATAGATCTGCGTGCATGCACACACATGGGTGTGCACACACATATGAACACACACAAACATGCACACGTGCGTGCACACATACATTTGTGAGCTCTTGCACAGATACCCAAAGGTGTGCACACAAACCACTGACACACATTTGTGAACACATGCAAAAAGGTATGCATACAAACATGCATGCATGCCCTGACATATGTGCACACACATGTGAACACAGGGGCACGCCCTTTTTAACCAAACTCCCAAGTGCCAGGCCTTGTCATCAAGACCCTCTAGCATGCCTGCATCCTGCTGGCAACCTAAGATGAGCTGACTCAGCATCCTTCTCACTGACCTTCCCCTTCGTGACCCCCAGGCAGGAGAGAAGGCCCACAGGGTGTCAGGGAGGAGTGGGTGGGGACCCCTCCCTCCAGGCTGACCATTCCTCGTAAATGTCTCAGTGTTTACAGGACATTTACAGGCACTGCATGGCACCAAATGCTACGGGGTCCCCCCTTGAACCTCCGGGTGGCCCCTGGAAGTGGGTCTCCTGGTCCCGTTTTACAGAGGGATCCTCCGAGGCCCTGGCCATGCCCTCTACACAGTCCCCTCCTCTCTTGGCTCAGTCTTCGAGTGCCAGAGTCCATCCTCAGGGTGTGCCCTCACACACCTGCACCATGAACACACTTCAGGGGTCCCCGTCATCAGCCCCCAGCACAGTCCCTGGGTGTCTCCTTGAAATTGAGTCCCAGGGAGCCCCCAGCTGCTGTGGATAAGGGTCCAAGCTCGTCCATGGTGGGCTCTCCTCAGGCAGTCCCCCAACCCTACCAAGTGACTTGCTGACACTCGGCCAGTGCTTTGTCGAGGAGGCTGCACAGGCACTTTATATACAGCTCCTCCCACCTCTGATAACCTCTCAGATGGTGTTTTCATTATGATCCCACTCTCCAGATGAGCAAACTGAGGCCCAGCGACCCTCAGGGCCCTCTTAGTTTGGCAGCAAGTTAAGCACCAGCACTGGAGCCAGTTCCCAAGCCAGGCTGGGCTGCTGGGACCACTCGGCCCGCGCCCCTCCTGGGCACACTCTTTGGAGCCCGTCCATCGGCTCCCCGCAACCGAGTGGTGAAAGCTTTATGTAACTTGAGGCTGATCAAAGCTGGAAGCCTCGCGATGAGGCTGTGACAGTATGTCGTGTGTGCGCCAGGGACACTCTCGAGGCCTTTGAAGGGTGACTTACTGGAGTTGCAGCCCCCCCGCGGGCCTTCAAAGGCACAGTCAGTGCTCTGGGCTACAGCCCTGCCCCACCCGGAGGACGTCAACCCATCTCTGTTGCCAGAACCAGTTCTTGAGTTGCTGTCACCTCCCTCTGACTCAAAGGCTCACCTCCCTTCAACTGTTCTGCTGCCTCCCACTGAACCCCTCTCTGGGCCCCATTCTCCTCCTAGAAGGATCCGTGACACCCACAGACCGATACCATTACCTGCAGGTCATCCTGTGGGGCCCCCGGCGCATCCCCCCAGGCACCCCTCACTGTCCCGCCCCCAGAGTCACCAAGAGAGGCCCACACCCCAGCAACCACCCTGGGGCTCCTCACGCCCCATCTTTTGTCAGGACTGCCTGGAGGGGACGCTGTGGCCCCGGCTCCTTCCTCCTGAGACTGACGACTCCCACCCAGGTCAGACTGTGGCCTCGGGCGCCTGCAGCCCCAGAGCACAGACGCACACAGACAGAAAGGGCCAGGTCAGGGTCAGAGTCAGGCCTCTGCCACTCAGAACTGTGAGGCCTTGGACAAGCCGTCTCTCCCTCTGAGCCTTTGCTCGTTTGTAGAACCAGGACCCTAGAAGCCTGCCCTAGGGCTGTTGTGAACTGTAGCCCGCCAGGCTCCTCTGTCCATGGAATTCTCCAGGCAAATGAATCCTGGAGGGGGTAGCCATTTCCTTCTCCAGGGGATCTTCCCGGCCCAGGAATTGAACTTAGGTCTCCTCCATTGCAGGATGGATTCTTTACAGGGAAACCCAAATTGTAAAGTGAAAGTATTAGTCGCTCAGTTGTGTCCGACTTTTTGCTACCCCACTAGGCTCCTCTGTCCATGGGATTTTCCCAGGCAAGAATCCTGGAGTGGGTTGCCATTCCCTTCTCCAGGGGATCTTCCAGGGATCGAATCTCCTGGATTGCAGGCAGATTCTTTACCATCTGAGCCACCAGGAAGCCCTGAGCACTGAATGGCCAGGGTGGGGCGGCACTCAGCATGGGCCCACATGCAGAAAGCCCTCAGCACATGACAGCCGCTGTGATCACCTTCCCGTCTACCCCACAGGCATCCCTGTGTTTCCCAGATGGGCACAGGCACAGCGGCTTCCCCCTGTGGCAGCTTCCATCAGAGCCTCCAGTAAACCAGTCTGTCCCTGTGCCTAGGACCCTCATGTTCTCCGACACCCCATTACCCGCCAGAGGATGACCTCCGGCCTCCTTGCCTTGCACTGGAGGACCTGAGAGTCTAAAGTCAAATGAGAAGGGTGCATGTGAGGCCCCCAGCAGAGGCTTATCAGCAGGTCCCCTGATGGGGTAAGTCACAGCTCCAAGACTCAGTTTCCCCATCTGCACAATGGGCTCAGAGCAGCCCTTCCCTCTCAGGCACCAGTGAGGGTGTAAGTGGAGAATCCGACCCAGTCCCTGCATGGTGAGGTGCCCCAGCCCCCCTGGTTTCCTGTCCCCAGCCTTGCCACCCCCTCCTTACTCTTCTGTTACCCCCCTCTTTCCGCAGGTGCCGCCGCAGGCTCCGCCGTCGGCAGTAAGTACACGCCAGGGCCACCCGTCTGGGGAAGGTGCCTGGGGCCATCAGTGCACGAGCCTCTCTGCACGTCCTGGAAAAAACAGGAGAGGAAAGACGGGACTTTCCTGTCCTCCCCTCCCCAGGTCCACCCCCTCCTCTGATCCATTTGCTTCTTTCCCCTCCTTCCCTCCTTCCTGTCTCACAAGCCCTTCCCTCCAGCTTCTTGACTGGTGCTGCTTTGGAAAGATCCCCTTGTCCCACTCCCGCTGGGAACCCCCCACTTCTTCCACTCCTGCCAGCCAAGAATGGGGGTCACCTTCCTTGACTGGTGGCAGAAGCCACCCCAGTCTGATCACGGGGTTTGGCCTCCCTCTGCACAGCCCACAGCTATCACCATGGCAGCTGCTCACCTGTGGGGAGTCTGGGTGAGATGAACCAGGATCTCGGCTGCAGGGAGGCTAGGGGAGGTGACCCAGACCCCCATGTGTCCAGCTCAGCTCAGGCCCCGAGCAGCCAGACTGTCTGAAGGAGGGTCTGGGCATCCCAGGAATTCAACAGGGAAGGTGAGGGAGGGTGGGAGGGGGTGACCAACCGACTATCGTTAAGTCATCATCAAACATGCACAGTGCCGGGCATCAGCTAAGCAGGATCCTCGTACTATCGCGTTCTGTCCTTGCAGCCAGCACCCCCAGGTGGGTATTGCCATCTGCTCTCAGATTCAGCAGGAGAGAACTTGCCAGAGTCAAACAGCCAGCCAGCAGCAGACCCCAAATCTCAGGCTTCCAGGGGTGCCACCCCACCCCCTGCTATGGCTCTTTTGGGCCAAACTCAACCCCTGTGGGATGCCAATGGGCAGAGAGGGGCCAGAGGAAGCTGGATTCGGAGGTGACGCTGGGCCCCTCGGCGGGATAGTAAGCTGTTTGTCTGCACTGGTACCCCACCACTGACCCCCACCTGCACCCTTTCTTGCTTTTCTCATCTCTCACCAGGCATCAGCAGGTCCCGGAAAGAGCCCGTCCCCAAAGCCCCTGTGGCCACTGCGGCCATTAGGAGGGACCCCGCTATTCCTACCCCCCCAACATCCACTGCCTGGGCCCCCAGGGCTCCCAGCACCCTACAGCCCACAGGTGGGTGCCCAGCTGCCGTGCCCTTCCCCACTCCTTGCCCCAAGTCCCTGCCCCTCTCTGCGATGTGGGGGTATCAGCTCTGGGGAGGGCAGGGGCTTGGCTTTTAGAGCACAGGATGCTGGACCCAGAGTCGCGGGAGCGTGATGCCTGGAGACCTCCAGGCAGTCCGGACTTCCTGTCGCTGGGGTCCAGCCAGGGCGCCCAGGGCTTGTGGCAAGCCCCTGGACCCCCCTCCCTAGGCACTGCTCAGTGTCGCCCAAAGAGCCCAGGGAGCCAGCTCAGGCCCCGCCCCCACAGCCATGCCAGCCCCCGGCCCTGCCCCTGCCCCCAGCGGCTGACCCCTAGGAGATGGACAGGGCAGGGTTAGCTGAGCAAACAGACTCCTCAGATCAGCAGGGCAGAGGAGATTGCCGCCTTGAGCTGCACAGCCTCTGAGCTGGGCTTTTAGACTGTGGACTGCTGGGCCTTTGGGGGCGCAGAGTGCGGGGGCAGGGCCAAGCCAGGGGTGTGTGGCAGGCTTGGGCTGCTGGGGTGGCCCTCTGGTCTCCCCAGGGGAGTCCTGCCAGATCCTGCCTTCCGGGAGTGCCAGGACTTGACTCGTCCTCCCCCAAGGGTGACAGGGAGATGTGGCCAAGGTCCCTGGTTCCGCCATCTGGGGCGGGGTGCCCCGACTGTGCGCCCCCACCCTGTCCCACCCCCTCTGCAGTGAGGAGCTGGCAAGGTGGGGGTCTCCTTACTCTTGGGGCAGTGCCATGACCCTTCCTCTCTCTGATGCTCACGGACCCAGAAACCCCTCTGTCAGTGGGAAGGGGTCCCTGACTCTCTGGCCTCAGCTTATTGTGGGGGATGGGGCTCAGCCCTCTCCTAGCTGCAGGAAAGTGCCCGCGCCCAGCTCCTCCACGGGACCAGAGGCTGACACCACATGTCTTTTCTTTCTGTCCCCCTCCTTTCTCCATGGGAGGCATTTGCCTGGGTGGGGTGGGGGAAGGGGCCCGCTGGGAGATCCGAGGATTTCAGGCTGGCCTCCTGGCCTAGGAATCTCTCTGGGTGGAGGACACGGGTCACTGGGAGTCCGGGCTCCAGACGTAAGTTGGGCCAGCCTCCTGAGACTCCGCACTTTTTTTTGTTGTTGAGTCTGTGATGGGCAGACCGGACCAAAAATAGTCGTGGTGGGTGCCATGTCTGCCTGCAGGCGGTGATCTATCTGGGTGGGAGGCCAGACAGACACACGCGCGCGCGCGCACACACACACACACACACACACACGTCGAGGAACCTGGCCTCCATTTTTGGAGCTGCTTCTGATGGGGGACATGGGGTGCCAACTGCAAAGCTGGGAATTAAGGAGAGTGTCAGAGTCAGGGCTGTGAGCCTGGGTGAGGGAAGGTATGAATTGTGAGGGTCCCCAGGACTCTGATGGTAAGAAGGAGGCACCCCTCCCTCCAGGCTGGACTATCAGACATCCAGAATGGTCAGGGTCCTCTTTGCCTCTTGAGCCCAGGGCCAGGCTGGGAGCCCAGTCCCTAGCGGCCCAGGTCTTAGGGGTCATCAGTCCTCTTTAGCACCTGAAGCCCATGCCTGGGTCCCCGTGATGCTCCCCAACCCCCCACCACTGATAACACATTCACTGTGGGGGGTGGAGACCGGGTGCCTCCTGGGCCAGGAGCTTGTGGTGGATTCCTGGTTCACAGCCCCGAGAAATGGGGACTGAGATTTTCCTAGTCTCCCCAGGTTAAGGCTTAGGAAGCAGCAGCTGGGTTTTTACAGTATGTAAATAATCCTTCAATAAAGCTGTTTTAAAAAGAAAGAGTAGTTGCTCAAGGAAATAAGACAGGTCCTGACCTTGGGGCTCACTGACTTCTGATGCTTCCTGCCCACTCAGCTGCCCAAAGCCACCGTCCTGAGACCTTGGGGAGCTGTGAGGTGGTGCTGCCTTTAAGGCCAAGTTTGCACGACTCCCCAGTTTTGAAGGAACAGACGGGCATCCATCTGGCCTTGGCAAGCAACACGAGTCACTCTGAGAAGGCTCTTCCGGAACACCTGAGCGCATCCCTGGAAAGTCCAGTCTTTCCCACCCCCAGGCCACCAGAAAGGTCCTGATTCTCTCCAGGTGCCTCCCAACAGGTGCTTCGGGCTCTTTGGCCCGAGTCCAGCTGGGCCTGTGGACCGCTGGCCCACGTGTCTCTCCCTGCTGCCCATGTCAAGCTGTCCTGAGGGTGAGGGCTGCCAGCAGAGAGGCTGTTCAAGACCACTAACCCTGTCCCCAGTGTGGCTGCAGGGGGTGGCGGGAGCGAGACTGCAAAGCACCATGCCTTCAGGGCGGGTTTATCGCAGCCCTAATTAAGCCCTTGCCAATTTGAGTCCCGAGGCCTCTTCTCATTGAACATCCCATAAATGTCAATTTCACATCCAGAGGCTCCCAGCTCCCAGCTGGAACATCCCCCGCACTTTTTAGCTGGTAGGTTTTCTTTCTCTTTCTCCACCAACTGGCATCATGCGTAATCCCTTTAAGAAGCAGAAAATATCCGATTTCTCCCCTTGTCCCTCTGGGTTTGTCCTTTGAAATTCGGCACAGAGTGATTCTTCCATTTCTCGTCTTGCCAGCCCTGCCCACATCGCCTACTGTGGGTCCAGATAGTCCTGGAGACAGGCAGTGTGGCACTTGGGGGCTAACTCATATTGGGGTCCCTGGTGAAGATGGGCCCAGGTGGCCGGATCGGGGTTGGACTGGAAGCCTTCAAGGACCCTCTGGGCATGTTTGGTGTCTTGGCCAGAACACACACACTCCCTTTACAGCCATCGGCCAGAGACCTCAGTGCAGAGAGGTCTGGGCCCCAATTCCGGACTCTGTCTAACTCCAGCCTTCATTCAGAACAGAGGCCACGCAGGGAGGGAGCTCCAAGAATGAGGAGTCCCTCTGAAGAAAGGGCTGTCCAAAGTATGCAGATTCTCAGGCAGGGGTCCCTGTTCCATCCGGCATCCCTGCGCCCTTCAACAGGCTGCCTTAGCATAGATGCTGCCTCTCCTATAGATTTGAACCCAGTTCCACTTGGCTGGTGTAGACAGAGCTGCTTCTTAGAGTGCTGCTTCTGTAAGGGGCCTGCAGGGGGTGATGCCTCAGGAGGTCCCCGGGACAGCCCCAGCCCCTCGCGTGACTTGGTTTCTCCTCTTTTCTCCCCCAAGAGTGGAGCAGGCCATCCACCGCTGCCCCGCTCTGGGCGAGCGCCCCTTGGCCCCAAGTGTCCTCCAGTGCAGAAGGTATGGGGGGGAGGGTGCTCCTGAGACTCTGCAGAGGAGGAGGGATCAGGGCCACGTGGCGGGAACCCCGGGTGGCAGGGGGCCCCCTGAGGGCAGAGGGAGGGGCCTTGGAACTCTACTCCGCACCCCCAACCCCACCTACTTAGCCAGCGTGGCCTCACCACACCCGACCCCTTTCAGTCCTGCACTCTAACCCTCACCTTAACCCCTGAGAGCTCCCAAGCCCTGTGGAGACCCTGTCCTGAGAACAGTAATGCCCTGCGACTCAAGAGTCAGAGAGGGTTTCCTGCAGGGGCTTGGCTCCTGGGTCGGGAAGATCCCCTGGAGGAGGGCATGGCAACCCATTCCAGTATTCTTGCCTGGAGAACCGCATGGACAGAGGAGCCTGGTGGGGCTACAGTCCATGAAGTCGCTTCTAGGGGAAGGGGGAGGGTAGCCTTCTGGGTGGCAGGACCAGCTGCCGCAAAAGCTTGGCGGTGGGATGCCAGGGAGCGGTGGCTTCACCAAGCGAGACCTGGGGAGACCTCGGGGGATCACGCTGAGACCAAGCCCAGAGCCTCATTCTCCCATTGCGTTGGGAAGAAACTCGTGTGGGCTCGAGGACTCATCTGCACTTATAGTGGACACACCCAAGAAGCACACAGGGTCTGCCTGAGTCGCCAAGATGGGACACTGTCCCTGGTCCCAGCTCACTGTTCCCTGGTCGGTAAGACCTGATGCCAGGCTCGGGCGGCAACCCCACCCGCACCTCCAGTTCCCCCCTCACCGGCTGTGAATGGTGAGCAGGGCTTTGAGCGCCCCCTGCTGGTGAGTGGTTCCGGAGGCAGAATCACAACTGGGGAGGGTCAGCGGAGACCTCCGAGTCAGCGGGCGTCCTCCCCGGCGATGGGGAGCCAGCTGGAGCAATCACATCCTGGCCCTGGACCGACTGGGGCACCGCCGCCTCCCAGGTAGAAGCCGAGGGGACCGTGGCATGCTCCCCCACAAATAAAGGGCTGGGGTTCTGGGCAGTCTGTGCTCCTGGCTAGATGGCTCCTGCCAGTGGAAGGCAAAGGACTCACTATGCCTGGAGCAGGGAGCTTGCTTCAGAAAGGAAATGCTGAGTCGCTCAGTCATGTCTGAGCGACTTCATGGACTGTAGCCCGCCAGGCTCCTCTGTCCATGGGATTCTCCAGGCAAAAATACTGGAGTGGGTTGCCATTTCCTCCTCCAGGGGATCTTCCCGACCCAGGAATCGAACCTGCATCTCTTGCTTCTCCTAGATTGGCAGGCAGTTCTTCACCACTGAACCCCGGGGAAAGGAAGGAAGATGCCCAAATCTTGCATCCAGCTTCACACTCTGGACTTGACCCTCACAGAAGCCTGGAGAGGAGCAATAGTTCAGGGTGTCCAACGTGGTGTTTTTCAACCACTCAAACCGTCCAGCTTCAGCAGTCTTTAGCATAGCATGAGAGATGTCAGAGAATAATGTGGGAGGATTCATCCAGCTGAACTGATGGTAGATGGTCTCTGAGGGGGGGAACCAAGGGCACGCCGGGTTCTGCGTGCTGCTGGCTGTGCTGTGTCATCTCAAATCTGAGCAGGTGACAAAGCTGCTCCAGAGCTCACCCAGGGCACCTTGGGAGCCTCTACTGGGCTTTATCTGGGCAAAGACAGCCTGCCCTGGGCAGCTGGACCACGGCTGATGAAAGGGCTTGTTTCTCATCTCTCCAAGCTGCGGGCACCGCCCCTGTTGCCCCCGCCCCCGCCAAGGCCTCCAAACTTTTCCAGCTCAGGCCCAAATCTCCTCAGGTGATGCCTGTTGAAGAATTCGAAGGTAAGAGGGAGGCCGTGGGGTGGATTAGTCCTCCTCCAGCATTTCTTCCCCTACTTCCCAAAAAAAGTGCCGGATGAGGACCAGTGATGCCCAGCTCAGAAAACCCTCCCAGAGTAGCTGGGTCAAGGTGAAGTGGAGCCTGTCTCCCCTCTGGTGCTCCCTCCCCGAGGGAGCTGGGGGCAGGCATGAGTCAGAAGCACAGTGGGCAGGCACAGGGCAGGCAGAGCAGCTGCCAGAAATAGCCTGTCCTGGCTCCCCTGGGAGGTGTGTCCCAGCGGCTCATCTTGGTGGAAGCAAGATCGGGGACACGGGGTCACCGACAGTACTCCTTGGGACACCTGGAGGATGTCTCACCTTCTCACTGTCCCTGGAGGGACAAGGTGACGGGGACAGGAGGCCATGGGGCGGGAAAGCCACCCAGCTCCTCCCGGGCATAGCTCAGAGGCTCTTTTCTTCAAGGTCTCCCACGTCCTTGACCCTGACACCTGGTCAGTCCTCCCTTCTCCCATCACAAAGGGAAGTGTGGCTCCTCTAGGGATACACAGATGGTGTCTCACAGAGGGCATCCTTCCTTGTTCAAGGGAATGCTGAACCTCTTAGGAGGGGACACCAAGGGACGGCCCCCATCTGTGGCAGGGAAGGTGACCCTCCTCACCAAACTCCACCTCCCTTGATGACGTCAAGGGAGTCATCTCCAATCCCTGGGGGCCTCCCCTTTGGGGGTCACAGGTGCCTCCAGTGAGAGTCAGAAGCTGGGCCAGGGCTGGCCTTGGAGGTCAAGGCGAGAATCTCAGGGCACAAAGCTTAAGGCAGCACTTGCTATCGGGGTCCTGCAAGAGCAGGCGCTCTGCTGCCAAGCACATCTGCAGAACAGCCCAGGCTAATAAGAAAGGGTCCTGCAGGTGGGGGTTTCCTCGAACCATCTTCCAAAGCAGCACGGGGAGGAAGTTCCTGGTCCTTCCCACCTCTGGCGTACATGCATGCATCTGCCCTTCACTGAATCACTGGGATACTGTGGTGAGCGCCATGTACCCGGGCACCACCCTCCCTGAGCTCACCACCCGATGGCATGACCCATCCTCCCTGCATGGATCATTTCTAATCACCCCAGCATCCCTCCAGAGAGCGCTTCACCCCGGTACCCAGCCAGGGCTTCAGCAGGTGCTCCCTGGTGCCCTGCCCTCGGGGCCAGGTGGGAATTTGTGGGCCGGGCCCACGCTGGTTCTCATTCTGGTTCAAAGCTAGCAGGACCATCCCTCCCCAAATGGCACAGGAGTGTTGGAGGCCTGGGGCACCTTCCTGTGCCAGGTACCCGCCGCCCCTGCCTCAGTTTCCCTGACTGCATGGGGGAGGGGTCGCAGGAAGGCACCGTCTCCGTTTGCTCTCTGACCCTTGGTGTTTCTCATGCTCGGCCGGCCTAGACTGCGAGTGCTACGGCCACTCCAACCGCTGCAGCTACATTGACTTCCTGAATGTGGTGACCTGCGTCAGCTGCAAGCACAACACGCGGGGCCAGCACTGCCAGCACTGCCGTCTGGGCTACTACCGAAACGGCTCTGCAGAGCTGGACGACGAGAACGTGTGCATCGGTGAGCCCTCGCTGGCATGTGGGGGGCATGGGGCGCAGGGTGCCAGAGAGGCGTTAGATGGGAGTCTGGAGACCCCTGCATTGGAACCCCGTGGGGAGGCTGGTGGTGGTCATTGTTGTTCAGTCGCTCAGTCGTGTCTGACTCTTTGCAACCCCATGGACTGCAGCACACCAGGCTTCTCTGTCCTTCACTAACCCCTGGGGTTTGCTCAAACTCACGTCCATTGAGTTGGCAATGCCATCCAACCATCTCATCCTCTGTCACCCCCTTCTCCTCCTGTCCTCAGTCTTTCCCAGCGTCAGGGTCTTTTCCAGTAAATCAGTTCTTCACATCAGGTGGCCAAAGTATTGGAGCTCCAGCTTCAGCATCAGTCCTTCCAATAAATATTCAGGGTTGATCCGGAAAAATTCCAACTCCAGGGCCCACTCCGGCTGGGTGTTTCTAAGGACAGAAGCCTCCAGAATCTGCTCTATTGATAAGCTCCCCATGTGGTTCTCCCCGCAGGCACTGGAGTTTCAGAACCACGCGTTTGAGCCAAAGACAGGGTTTAGGGCTTGCCTGGCTGTGTGGTGGTGGTGGTGGTTTAGTCGCTAAATCGTGCTCGACTCTTGCGACCCCATTGACTGTAGCCCACCAGGCTCCTCTGTCCATGGGATTTCCCAGGCGAGAATATTGGAGTGGGTTGCCATTTCCTCCTCCAGGGAGATCTTCCCAAGCCAAGCTGTGTGCCTTTCAGCAATTCTCTTCCCCTCTCTGGGCCTGTTTGTAAAGTGGGAGATGAATCAGATCAAGGGTTGTTCAATCCTTCTGGGGGACTGATGCTTTTCTTCAAATGAATTTTCTCTTGTGCTTTATAAGCCCTCCACCCCGCAGTGAGCAAATGGTCTGCTTTCCTTACCCTCTGCGCCAGGCCTGGCTTTTGTGGTAAAGAAGGAAATAAATCTACAAGGGGCCCTGGGCCCAGCCAGGGGCAGGCCAACCCCAAAGGTGGGCCCCATGGCCTGCAACCAGCACCCACTAGACTGGAACGCTGTCTCCTGTAGAGGCCAGTTCTCAGCCCTGGGATGCCCAGCGCCCTTGGGAACCCCCTGTCCATGCCCCGCCCAGCAGGCTGGCCCTGGCTGTGCAAAGCTGCAGCTGTCAGTCTGAATTATGGCAGCGGCCTTCAGATAATTTCATCAATTCTCAAGTGATCCCAAGGGAACTGTACAGCCCCTGTCACACTGGCCAGCCGCGGGTGACAGGGAGGGGCCTCTAGATCCGATTAGAGGCGGTCCTCCCCACCCCCCAGGACCTCCTTTTTCTTTGCCTGCTGCCTCCACCCCCGGCCCAGCAAGGACACCCAGAGTGGAGGCGTTTGCCTCCCCCAAGGGGCAGAGGCCCCAGGAAACCGACTGGGAAGGGGTAGGGTGAGGCTGGAGGCCCTGGAGGAGAGCTGTGGATGCCCGCTACACCTTCCTGTCCCCACACACAACACAGCCCGCAGGTCAGATGTCAGGTGGCCCCGATGAGGCCCCGCCCACCTGTCAGTCACCGCTCTTTGAAGCTGGGGTGGATCAGCGCCCGCCCCAGTTACAGAAGCGGGGAGACGGGCCCAGAGAGCGGAAAGGGCTGGCCCAGGCCACAGCGCCAGGGCCAGAAAGAGGGGAAGGGGCTGTCTGGATGGGAGGAAATGCCGTCTTCTCTCGTGATCTGGACACCCCAGGCAGCCCTCACCCCACCGTCCAGCCGCGGATGCGGAGATCCGACGGGGAGGGTGGCGGGGTCTGGCGGGATGGGTCCGTGCGGACAGCGCCCACAAGTCACCCTGATCACTCGCCGTGCGACTGTCGGTCCAGAGTGTAACTGCAACCAGATCGGCTCCGTGCACGACCGGTGCAACGAGACCGGCTTCTGCGAGTGCCGCGAGGGTGCGGCGGGGCCCAAGTGCGACGACTGCCTCCCCACGCACTACTGGCGCCAGGGCTGCTACCGTGAGTGCGCGCCGGGAGGATCCGGGGCTGTGGGGCCTGGGGTGGGGCCTGATGCTGCCGGGCGGGGCCAGCGGGTGGGCGGGGCCTGATGTTGCCGGGCGGGGCCTGATGCTGCCGGGCGGGGCCCTTGGGTGGGCGGGACCTGATGCTGCGGGGGCCTGTAGGTGGGTGGGGCCTGACGCTGCCGGGCCAGTAAGTGGGTGGGGCCTGACGCTGCAGAGCGGGGTCAGTAGGTGGGCGGGGCCTGATGTCAAAGGCGGGGTCTGGGTGATGGACGGGGCTTGAAGCGACTGTTTGTGGAGTAGGTACCGGGAAGGGAGTTGGAAGCGAAAGAGGAGCTGGGAGTTGGGAGTTGGCAGGAGGCGGGGGCTTTCGGGGAGGAAGGGAGGCTGTCCCAAGAAGTCACGGGCTGGCGGAGACCCGATGTTAGCCACCGGAAGAGGGTGGAAGGGCGCTCCAGGTACTTGGACCGGCACATCCCAGTCGCAGAAGCTCCAGCGCCAGTGGTGGTGCTAGTGGGTTCGGGGTGGACCAGACCGCCGCCCGCCTTAACCGCCCCTCCGCCCCGCAGCCAACGTGTGCGACGACGACCAGCTCCTGTGCCAGAACGGGGGCACCTGCGTGCAGAACCAGCGCTGCGCCTGCCCGCGTGGCTACACCGGCGCGCGCTGCGAGCAGCCCCGCTGCGACCCCGCCGACGACGAGGGCGGCCTGGACTGCGACCGCGCGCCGGGGGCTGCCCCACGCCCCGCCACCCTGCTCGGCTGCCTGCTGCTGCTGGGGCTGGCTGCCCGCCTGGACTGCTGAGCCCTGCGGAGGGCACCCCGGGCAGGGTGGGGGCCAGTCCGCGCGCCCTGTCGCGCCCTGCGCCCCTCGCCCGGAGAGCCAGGGGGCCCCCGGGGGCCGGCGTCCGAGGCCTGGCGGTGAGAAGGGTGCGGCCTGAGCTGCTCCCAGGTGCTACTCAGCAGAGTCCTCCCTACCCCAGTGGCACCTGCCCCCGCCCCTGCACGGCAGCGGGGGATGCTGTGGGGTCCTGGCCCCAGCGGCCTGCGATTTTGGTCTTAGTTTTTCTTTTATATTACCCACCGCCCCTTTCCTTTTTTTTTTTTTTTTTGCTGGCAGTGAGACAGAGGGTGGGGAGAAACGCTGCTCACCCCACACCCTCAGATTCTGCCTCCTGCCACACACACGACTGTTGCAGACACCCCCAACGCCTGTGCCTGGCTCTCCACCAGCCAGCGGACCCAAAGTCCAGTTGCCTACAACTCTAGTCGCTGACGATTCTCTTTCCTATTCTTGGTTTTCCTTTGCAACCCACCAGACCCTAGGCCTTTCCAGAGGTCTGGGGACCAAGGAGCTCACTGTCTGGGGGCAAGGAGTCAGGACGGAGGGTTGGGAGGGCCGTACACTTCCTTTTGTAGAGAACTATTTTTGTTTGTATTAACTGCCCCTATGAAGGAGGGCCCCGGGCGGGGACGTTGGTCACCATGGTGGGTGGTTGATGGTGTATAATCTGACAGTAAAGAATCTGCTCACTGCTGCCTCCAGGGCCTGTGTTCTTTCTGCTCTTTTTTACCCAGCAAGTGTGGAGGTGAACGGGGAACTCATAGAAAAACCTTAAAGAAACGGTTTCACTCTTAAGGCCCGTCTCTTCCCCAGGCCCCTCTGTGAATAACGGGCAGGTGTGGCCAGCAGCGCTGTCTCGCTACGTGGCCAGGTCTGGCCCTGCAGTGACCTCCGATGTTCCCCAAACTTGGGAGGTTGTCTTCCTCCTTTCCCTAAAAAAAAAAAAATCCAAAGTATAGTGGCACTTTTCTTTGGCTGTCCTCAAATTTAAAAGCACATGGTAGACAAGGATTTGCTGAGAAGTCCCAGGGAAGGGACTAGCAGAGCGCGGAACAGGGCTGGACACCGATGATTCTATTTATAAACCGGTATCTGAGGGGAATTTCTATCAGGCCCGCTGGACCCTCAGCCTCAGGCCCAGTGTCTGAAGCTGGGGCCGCGGCCTTCCGGCGCCCCCTGGTGGCCAGTTTCCAAGGTGGGCACAGGCTGATGGAGGCGGAATGGCAAAGACCCACAACCCACCATCCTCCCCTTTCATCTTCCTCTTTCCCTCCCGAGCATCAGTAAGGGGACGGCCAAGGGGACCAGGGACAGCCTGGGAATTGTGAAAGGAAGCTCGGAAGAAAGGGGTCCATTAGCTTAGCCCTGTACTTCTGAGGTGCCCATGGGTCTCTTTCTGGGCCTTGGGAGTTGGACTTCCCTGCTGTCTCTCAAGAAGGTCTGGCTTTCCTTGGCCACCTGCTTACTTCCCAGCTGCCTCGGAAGATTCCCAGAACATGGATCAGGTTCTGGTTCCTTGCTGTTCCTACAGCCTCCCCACCCCCACCCCCCAGCACCTGCAGCTACCCTCTGGCTGCAGCCAATCTTTCCAGTCTGGGATGTTTAACATAAAACTGTGTTCATTCCTCCTGCAAGTCCCCAGAGCAAGGCTCAGCCAGAGTCTAACGAAACTTGGCCTTGCAGATGACAAGAGATTACAGCACGGCCACAAGTGATATAAAATGTGTTTAGGGCCTCTCAGGGCCAAACACCAGGCCCTTCTGGCCTCCTGATCTGTCTCAGCTCCCAACCCCAAAGTGCCTTCTGTCAGGTCCCCATGCCCCCTCTCCCTTACCATCCTCACCTTCTTAGTGACAAGCTCACTAGCTCAGTGGCTAAAAGAAAACATCCCTGGGGCACCTGGCTGCCTAGTGTGCTCATGTGACCCAGCTCTGGCCAGGCGCGGCCTCCGGAAAGTCTTCAAAGCCTTTGTTTGCCTTCACTCCGCACCAAGCCTCAGTTGGCCAAGTTTGGGGCCCCTGCTTGTCTCTCTGGCCTCCTCACTCTGATACTCACTCAGCATGGTTTGGGGAGCCACCTCCTCAGGATGGTGGAGCCCAGAAGGTGGAGATTGGTTTTCTGAGGACCTAGCAGAGCTGGGTGATGCCAGCCCTGGTTGCTCGCCTCTTCACTTAAATGTGTGAGAAAAAATAAACCTTGATGTCATCAAAAACACTGGTCTTTGGGTTTTTTGTCACAAGCAGACTTACGGGTTCCTAGGTTATTGGCCTTTCCCACTCAGCATCTGGGTCCCCAAGTCCACTGAGGCAGAGACACTAAAACGCTCCCAGCCACGGCCCCCACGTCATAACACTGCCCATGAGGAAGACAACAGGTCATAGCGGCTTTAGGCCCGGGAGTTCAGGGCCTCACTGTCTCAAGACTCTCTTTCCAGGACAGGACCGGCCTCCACCTTCAGATGAGCAGGGGTGGGGGGTGGGGGTCTGGGGGGGACGAAGGAGAAGTGGGAGCAGGCTGAGCAAATCCACCTCTAGGTAAACACCAGCTGCTGGCTGCAATTTGTAAGCAGTGGCTTCTCGTCCTCCTCCTCCTCGTGATGTTAACATAGGAAGCACAATCACTCGCCCCTAAATACACACACAGAATCTTTGGTCCCTTGACAGAAGCAGAGCTTGAGACACAGGTTCAGAGCGTGGATCATGGAGGGGGTGCTGTTTGGAAGATGGATGAGACGATTCGGATGGGGGCGGGGAGGCCCAGTGAGGTATACCTGAGGGCACCCACCGAGGCTCTGAGCAGAAACTCCATCCTGAAGCAAGGGGCAGGCTCACGTCATGGGCTTCATGCTGGATTTGGGGCCCCCCCAGTACAGAAGGTGGGCAGCTGTAAGTTGTATCAGGCATTGCAGCATTGCAGGGGTGGTTCCTATAGACGGACTCTGGGCCAGGCATCAGCAGCTTCTACTGTACACACACACACAGACACACAGACGCACAGACACACACACACACACACACCTTGGTGTCACCCTGGTTGTGTCCCCAGGAAGGGTCCTGAGAGGTCGGGGAGGAGGTGGGCAGAGCCCTGCCTGCCCTGACCCCTCTCAGCAGGGCCAGTGGCACTGTGGCAGCTCCCCTAGGGTCAGTGTCTACACAAGCCAGGGGCAGGGAGGTGGAGCACATTGTAAATCAGACTGGCAGCCCTGGTCCCCCAGGAGGCGGCCCAGGCCCTGACCCTGGTCAGAGGCCGGAGGGAAAGTTGCCGGCAGCCATTTGGAAAACTCTGACATCTTCCAGGCACAGCCCCACCTCTTCAGTGGTGCTTCCTGGTCCCGGACCTCATGTGTGGACATCTGGTTCTGAGTGGTTGAGAGGAGAAGGCTCCGCTTTCACAACGTGGATGGTGACAGCCTCAGTGCCACCGACATTGGTGGCACTGCCGGGTCGGGTGGGCGCAGCTGTGCTGTGCAGGTAGGATGTTTAACAGCATCCTTGGCCTCCGGTCTCCAGGTGACAGTCACTTTCCCTCCCAAGTTGCAACAACCAAAAGTGCCTCCGGGCATTGCAAATTGGGGGTGAAACTGTCCTGCGTAGAGAATGTTCTAGGTGGAAGGACGGGTCTACCCAGTTAACAGAGAGGGAAGTGGAGGGTTCGATTTGGGAGGTAACTTGCCTGAAGTCACGCTTGCTAAGAAGCAGGGGCAGGAAGTGATTCAGGATGGCAAGAGTGTGAAGCCCAGGGCAGGGAGGGGGCGCCGACCTCCACCCTGCAGGGCCTGCAGCTCTGGCCCAACCCCCTCCTCCGCGCCTGCAGCGGCTCCAGGACAGAGCGAGGTGCCCTGGGGAGCCAGGTGTCATGCAAACGGCCCTGCTGTCAGGGAAAATGCCCTGCCCGCTGCCCCCACGTGCCCCCTCTAAATAAGCAGGCCTGCTGCGTCGGCACTTTTAGTTATGAGGCGTTTATGGGCACCTGGGGAGCGGCTGTGGGCATCTCCCCGCAGGCCTGGGCAGGCAGGGCTGAGAGGGGGCTCCTCCCATGCCCACAACCCCTGCCCCAGCACAGCACCTCCAGCTAGGCCAGTCTCCCCCAGTCCCTAAGGACCCCTGCACATCTCAGGCCAGATGAGCAAAGGGTAAAAATCCAGGGAGGAGAAGCTTGACTTGTTTTTGTTTTCTTATAAAACACAAATTACAACTTCAGGAAGTTAGAAAAAAACAGAAATGCCAGATAATAAGAATTTTTAAATTAAAATCACCCACAATCTTCCATCCAAAGCTAATAACTGTTAATATTTTCTGATGTGCATGTCCAGTACCTTTTCATAAAACACTCCCCGCCCCCACACAGTCTGCCCAGCGTTTGTTAAGACCGTGCTAAGTCCTGTGCTGAGGCTGAGGCTGTATATACCTTCTATCAAGGACCCCTGAGATGAAGCTGAGAAGTGGACTCTGGGAACAGAGCCATTTTACAGCTGAGAACACTGAGGCTCCACAAGTATCTGGGAACAGAGCCATTTTACAGCTGAGAACACTGAGGCTCCACAAGTATCTTGGTCGGAGAGTTTGGGCACTGCATCAAAAGTCAACTGGGCGATTTAAGTTGAAAAGATGATTTGAAAGCTCATAGGACCTACGTGGGACTTCCCTGGCAGTCCAGTGGTTAAGACTCTGAGCTCCCAATGCAGGGGGACCAGGGTTCAATCCCTCGTCAGGGAACTAGATCCCACAGGCTTCAACTAAAGATCCCGAATGCTGCAACTAAGACCTGGCTCAGCCAAATACATTAATTTTTTAAAAAGGATATGCAAAATGTCCACCCTTTTACTTTTTGACCCTGCCAATGGCCCTCTTCCCCACCCACTGGCCCACCCATGCGTCTGTACATTTTATGGCTGACCCAGGGCCCACGTTTCCTTCCTTGAGTGGAGGGCAGGGGGCAGGGAGGGGCGTGTTTTCAAAGGCAGAAGGGATGGCACTGCGGGGCTCTCAAGTCCCACCACGTGGGTTCGAAGCTGTCCTCTACTACCTGGATGAACTTGGGCAAGTTACTCAATCCCTCTCTGCTTCAGTATCCTTATCTGTGAAATGGGGATGTGAAAACCAGCACCTGGTGGTCCAGGTGCTAGAACTTTGGGCTTTCTCTGCGAGGGTGTGGGTTCAACCCCTGGTTGGGGAACTAAGATCCCACCAGCTGCACCACAGGGCAAAAACCAAACCAAACCAAACAACAGCAAAACCTAGCACCTATATCAGAGGGCTATTGTGAGGGCCACAGAAGTGCAGTGCTGGCCCAAATAAGGGACCAGTATCCGCTGTTGTTGTCCATTTCTTCCCTCTTTCCCCCCGCCAAAGCCTGCCACGTGGGTGTGCTGTCACATATATGCACACACATAGAGCAAAACTGTAACCCTCACCTTCCCGCGAGATCGCGGACATCTTTCTTCTGCCAGGATCTATTTCTACTGGGGTCTGTCCTTCTGCCCCAAAGAGGTGCTGTCATTAACCATCCCCTCATGTTAGCCGTAAGGCCATGTCGAGGAGTTAATGACGATGCTAGGACTGCAGGATCCGTCGGTCTCTAGACCCCGTAACTACCTGAGGGTAGACTGCTAGGTAAGGGGTATTCTAGTCGAGGCGTTTCAGTTGCAAAGAATGGAACCCACACAGGCTGGCTCCTGTCATTAGGGAGTTACTGGTGGGATGAGGGGATTTGGGTGCAGGCCAAGGGCAGGACTCCAACCAGGCCCCCACCTGGCAGGTTGTCCTCACCACTCAGTTGCCGGGATAGGAGCACCTGACCATGCTGTTGTTTGGAGCCCTGTCACAGCCTCAAGCCAGAAGCACCCACGGTCAGGCATCCTGGAGGGCCTTCCAGTCCTGTGTCCCTGCATGACACAGGTCTGAGTTCTGCCTGGGAAGGCTCCTGTGTGTGCATCAGAATGGAATGGACAGACTCTGGCATGTTCCTAAAACAGAATACTATCCTCCACCCAAAAGAGTGGACAACCGCTATAGCTATCTCAGAAATATAAGGACGAGGAGGAGAAAATTCAGTCACAGGATATCCATTGTATATATCACATCAAGTACAAAATTGAGTGAATATAATTTTGGGGTATATGCGCTGGAGTGGCAGCTGCGTGGAGCTGCAGCGACTTTGAGGAAATACCCCACGTCTAAGGGCCAAGGAGAAGCCCCAGCAAGACAATAGGAGGGGCAAAATCGCATTTAGAATCAAACACCATACCCGCCATAGACACTCAGAGGGCCCAAACCAACCTTGTGCCTACGAGGACCCAGAAACCCCACAGAGACTGAGACAGAACTGTGTTTGAGTGTCTCCTGAGGAGATCCGGGTCAGCAGTGGCCTGCCACACGGGCAGGGGCTCTGGGTGCAGCAGACCTGGGTATGGCATAAGCCCTCTTGGAGGTGGTCGCCATTAACCTCACCACAGAGCCATCAGAACTTACCCAGGATTGGGAAACAGGCTCTGGGAGGGCACAAACAGAACCTGGTGCACCAGTACCCAGGAGAAAGGAGCCGTGACCCCACAAGAGACTGCCCCAGACTTGCCCGGGAGTGTCCGGGGGAGGCGTGGTCGGCGGTGGCCTGCTGCAGGGTCGGAGGCACTGAGTGCAGCAGTGCATGCACGGGACCTTCTGAAGGAGGTGCCATTATCTTCCTCACCTCCACCATAGTTTGGCCTCAGGTCAAACATCAGGGAGGGAACACAACCCTGCCCATCAACAGAAAATTGGACTAAAGATTTACTGAGCATGGCCCTGCCCATCAGGACAAGACCCAGTTTCCCCCTCAGTCAGTCTCTCCCACCAGGAAGCTTCTGTAAGCCTCTTATCCTTCTCCATTAGGGAGCAGACAGACTGAAAACTACAATCACAGAAAACTAACCAATCTGATCACATGGACCACAGCCTTGTCTAACTCAATGAAACTAGGAGCCATGCCGTGTAGGCAAGACGGACGGGTCATGGTGGAGAGTTCTGACAGAACATGGTCCACTGGAGAAGGGAATGGCAAACCACTTCAGTATTCTTGCCTCGAGAACCCCATGAACAGCATGAAAAGGCAAAAAGATAGGACACTGAAAGATGAACTCCCCAGGTCAGTAGGTGCCCAATATGCTACTGGAGAAGAGTGGAGAAATAACTCCAGAAAGAATGAAGAGACGGAGCCAAAGCAAAAACAACAACCAGTTGTGGAGGTGACTGGTGATGGAAATAAAGTCCGATGCTGTAAAGAGCAGTACTGCATAGGAACCTGGAATATTAAGTCCATGAATCAAGATAAATTGGAAGTGGTCAAACAGGAGATGTTAAGAGTGAACACTGACATTTTAGGAATCAGTGAACCAAAACAGACAGGAAAGGGTGAATACAACTCAGATGACCATTATATCTCCTACTGTGGGCAAGAATCCCTTAGAAGAAATGGAGTAGCCATCATCGTCAACAAGAGTCCAAAATGCAGTACTTGGATGCAATCTCAAAAACGACAGAATGATCTCTGTTCGTTTCCAAGGCAAACCATTCAATATCACAGTAATCCAAGTCTATGCCCCGACCAGTAATGCTGAAGAAGCCGAAGTTGAACGGTTCTAGGAAGACCTGTAAGACCTTCTAGAACAAACACCCAAAAAAGATGTCCTTTTCATTATAGGGGACTGCAATGCAAAAGTAGGAAGTCAAGAGAAAACCTGGAGTAACAGGCAAATTTGGCCTTGGAATACAGAATGAAGCAGGGCAAAGGCTAAAATAGTTTTGCCAAGAGAACACATTGCTCATAGCAAACACCCTCTTCCAACAACACAAGACTCTACACATGGACATCAACAGATGGTCAACACTGAAATCAGATTGATTATATTCTTTGCAGCCAAAGATGGAGAAGCTCTATACAGTCAGCAAAAACAAGACCGGAAGAGGACTGTGGCTCAGATCATGAACTCCTTATTGCCAAAATCAGACTTAAATTGAAGTAAGTAGGGAAAACCACTAGACTGTGACCTAAATCAAATCCCTTATTATTAGACAATGGAAGTGAGAAATAGATTCAAGGGATCAGATCTGATAGACATAGTGCCTGATGAACTATGGACGGAGGTTCGTAACATTGTACAGGAGACAGGGATCAAGACCATCCCCATAGAAAAGAAATGCAAAAACGCAAAATGGCTGAGAAGGCCTTACAAATAGCTGTGAAAAGAAGAGAAGCGAAAGGCAAAGGAGAAAAGGAAAGATATACCCATCTGAATGCAAAGTTCCAAAGAACAACAAGGAGAGATAAGAAAGTCTTCCTCAGTGATCAATGCAAAGAAATGGAGGAAAACAATACAATGGAAAAGAATAGAGATCTCTTCAAGAAAATTAGATACCAAGGGAACATTTCATGCAAAGATGGGCTCAACAAAGGACAGAAATGGCATGGACCTAACAGAAGCAGAAGATATTAAGAAGAGGTGGCAAGAATACACAGAAGAACTGTACAAAAAAGATCTTCACGACTCAGATAATCACGATGGTGTGATCACTCACCTAGAGCAAGACATCCTGGAATGTTGAGTGAGTCTTAGGAAGCATCACTACGAACAAAGCTAATGGAGGTGATGGAATTCCAGTGGAGCTATTCCAAATCCTAAAAGATGTTGCTGTTAAAGTGCTGCACTCTATATGTCAGCAAATTTGGAAGACTCAGCAGTGGCCTCAGGACTGGAAAAGGTCAATTTTCATTCCAATCCCAAAGAAAGGCAATGCCAAAGAATGCTCAAACTACCGCACAATTGCACTCATCTCACACACTAGTAAGGTAATGCTCAAAAGTCTCCAAGCCAGGCTTCAACAGTATGTGAACCGTGAACTTCCAGATGTTCAAGCTGGTTTTAGAAAAGGCAGAGGAACCAGACATCAAATTGCCAACATCTACTGGATCATCGAAAAAGCAAGAGAGTTCCAGAAAAACATCTATTTCTACTTTATTGACTATGCCAAAGCCTTTGACTGTGTGGATCACAATAAACTGTGGAAAATTCTTCAAGAGATGGCAATACCAGACCACCTGACCTGCCTGTTGAGAAACCTGTATACAGGTCAGGAAGCAACAGTTAGAACTGGACATGGAGCAACAGACTGGTTCCAAATAGGAAAGTACATCAAGTACGTCAAGGCTGTATATTGTCACCCTGTTTATTCAACGTCTATGCAGAGTACATCATGAGAAACGCTGGGCTGGAAGAAGCACAAGCTGGAATCAAGATTGCCAGGAGAAATATCAATAACCTCAGATATACAGATGACACCACCGTTATGACCGAAAGCAAAGAACTCAAGAGCCTCTTGATGAAAGTGCAAGAGGAGAGTGAAAAAGTTGGCTTAAAGCTCAACATTCAGAAAACTAAGATTATGGCATGGGTGGTCCCATCACTTCATGGCAAACAGATGGGGAAACAGTGACAGACTTTATTTTTGGGGGGCTCCAATATCACTGCAGATGGTGACTGCAGCCATGAAATTAAAAGATGCTTACTCCTTGGAAGGAAAGTTATGACCAACCTAGACAGCATACTAAAAAGCAGAGACATTCCTTTACCAACAAAGGTCTGTCTAGTCAAAGCTACGGTTTTTCCAGTGGTCATGTATGGATGTGAGAGTTGGACTGTGAAGAAAGCTGAGCACCGAAGAATTGATGCTTTTGAACTGTGGTGTTGGAGAAGACTCTTGAGAGTCCCTTGGACTGCAAGGAAATCCAACCAGTCCATCCTAAAGGAAATCAATCCTGCAAATTCATTGGAAGGACTGATGCTGAAGCTGAAACTCCAATACTTTGGCCACCTGATGCGAAAAACTGACTCATCTGAAAAGACCCTGATGCTGGGAAAGATTGAAGGCAGGAGGAGAAGGGGACGACAGAGGATGAGATGGTTGGATGGCATCACTGACTCAATGGACATGAGTTTGAGCAAGCTCCGGGAGTTGGTGATGGACAGGGAGGTCCATGGGGTCGCAGAGTTGGACACGACTGAGCGACTGAACTGAACTGACAAAACTTGATGCAAACTACAGAATTCGGGATGATGTTTACAACTAGGTGGAAGGGGAGGCAGGAGGATGTCTGGAAGAAGCCTTGAGTGACCTTCCAGGCGTCAGCCGTGTCCTGCTTTCTGTGATGGGGCAGTGGTACACAGGTGTTGATTATGTCTTTCGTTTTCCATTACCCTCATATACGCTCTGACGTACAGTTTATTTCACAAGAACTTTGAGCGCCAGGTCTGTGCCAATCAGTGGTCTGACCACCACTGTGGACATACAGCATCGCCTGGGTGACGACTTTAGCTGCTCTGCAGCCCAACTTGCTTGGGATGCCAAACTGAAGTCACTCGGGAAGATAAAACCATCCCATCTCGGCTGCATTCTAACTTTGGAAAGACTGAAAATTAAACAAGATAATGTAGTAAATTGAAACCATGCTAATGCTTTTATATCAAATTATGTTTGTTATTTAGAGTGTATTTGATGGCTCAAGGGTTTTTAAGAAAATTTGGCATTTTCATCAGATTAGTTATTTCAACTTGAAACCTACTGAATCGCTCAGTTTAGGATTAAATGGAAAAGTTTAAGACTGTTTTATTAAATGGGCTTTTTAAAAGAACTTTAGACTCACCAAGTTTGATTAGATTTACTAGATTGGTTTAAATACTGTTAGAAGAGGTGGCATTTGACGGTTTAAAAAGAAAATCAGGCAACAGTTCTCAGAGCTTTCTGAGATGCTCTTCCTGGGTGGTTATCCTCAAATTTGCCTTAAGTAAAATTTCTCAATTCTTTCTTTAAAAAATTTAATTAAAAAAAAAAACTAAACAGATTTGTAAGAGCAGCTTATAAAAATGCCTTTTTATGGCAGTAGAGTATAAAAAGATCAGAGTCAACTATCTCAGTTACTCACAGATACCAGGGGCGTATGTGGCTAGGGACTTGCTGGCAATGCTCTGCCACTTTCTGGAGGACCAGGAGAGAGGCCCCAACCTCAGAGAAAACCCACCCCTGCGCCCAGAGGAGCCCGGACACGATGTCCTGGGGGCCTGAGGAGTGACATGTGTGGGGAGCCCCTGCTGTTATTTTTGAAATCTCTTTTCTCTTGCTGCTTCCCCCAGAGGGTTAGCTCTGTTGAGCAGATCTGTTACAGTGCAGGGGTAGACAACGCGATCTGTATAGGGGACCTAAGAAAGTTAGTTTTAGGTTCATTTGTTGCTTTAATCATCTAATGAGAAGGGGATGACAGAGGACGAGATGGTTGATGACATCACCAACTCAATGGACGTGAGTCTGGGCAAGCTCCGGGAGAAGGTGCAGGACAGGGAAGCCTGGCGTGCTGCAGTCCATGGGGTCACAGTCGGACACGCCTGAGCAACTGAACAATGGGGTCACAGTCGGACATGCCTGAGCAACTGAACAATGACGTTGTCGTGAAACCCAAGGAACTATAAACGTAAGTAGAATCTTTGAGGACATTCTCCACCAAGATGTGGGCAAAGGCGGGTGCCATCGGCGGGCTCCCTGCCCAGCTGTGTTGGGGTGATTCTGGGTCAGTATCTGAGATGGGGGCAGTGGGGGTCTCTGAATGTGGAGCTGCAAGAGCTCTGAGAATCAGGAGACCCCTTGGCCGCTGGACCACCAGGGAAGTTCGCACTGTGCTCTTCATCCTCTTCTCCTGGACGCCAGCGTTTGGGACTTGGAATTTTAAAACTTGATGGTGAAAAAGAACTAACACCCCGACCATCATTTTCAGGCGGAGAAAGCAAAACCCACAGAAGGCCCTCAGGAGCTGTCCACAGCCGAGAGCAGAGCTAAGGCAGACCCCCTGCCTCGTTTTCCGTGACCAACTACTCCCTGCTCAGGCCCCTCCATGGCTAGCTCAGTGGGCACTCCTGCTCAAACCTGACGCAGGCTCACTTGGCTCTTCCTAGACTCCATAGGCAGGCTTCTAACTCCTGCTCTCTATGGCATCAGGACCCCCCAACCCCTGACTGAGCTGTTCCTGGCTCTCCTTCCCCAGTCCCACTGCGGTGCCCTTGGGAATCTCAACAAAAGGATGCCTGCCCAGATGGCTTCTGGGGGTGGGCCGCACCCCCTCCAGAGCCCCTGTAGGGGACGAGATACTGAAGAAGACAGACTGGACCCTGATGGGCCCCAGGGCTGACGCGAGGAGCCAGGCCTCAAGGCTGGCCGCTCATTGCAATCACCTTGCAGTGAGTTCAACTTTTAAGCTTTTTTTTTTTTTTTAAAGGCAGCAAGTACTTTCTCCCAGACACAAGGAATTAGCAATTCTAGGGGACAGCCCAGGAGAGGGAATTTTTAAAGTTCTCTGGGTGACTCCCAGGTACACCTCCCAGGCTGAAAAGTACCAACAATTCGATTTGCAACATTGCTTGAGAACAAAGGCTACAGCGGCCACAAGCAGAGCTGGCCCAAGCTGGAGGGAGGAGGGAACACAGAGACAGCTCCCGTGGGTCGGAGTTCCTGTGGGTCAGGGCACCGTCCACCTGTGGACACCGTTTACGCAGTGTGACTTGGCAAACACCTCCTGTCCAGTAGCACAGGGTGACAATAACTCAAGTCCTTTAAGAGTTACTGAGGGATCCTTTGTGTACAGAAACTGCCTTCATGGTACTGTGCAACGCTGTAAATTCTACTTTAAATTGAAGCTAAATTTTAGTTTCCTTTTTGAATTATTTATTCCTCAAACAATAAATGGTGAAAGCCAGTTGTATTGGTCAGAGAGATTTTAAACCCCCCATGGCAGCTGCTGCAGGAACCAACTGCATGGATAAAACGGCCGTCACAGAGCGCCCGCCTCTCATCAGGTCTCCTGGCAACGTCACCTTGCCCCAGGACTCCCCTCGAGGTCGTCCCTTTACCCTCACGGGTGGTGGGTGCCTCCATCCCGGATGAGTGGGAGGCCCAGGGAGGCTGGCGGGGCCCACATCCTGGTGGAGCTCAGCATGTCCAACTGTCCTTCCTGAAGCCACTGCTTTTGGAGAACGTGCTCTCCTTTGTAACCACCAGCGCTTACCCCCGGCCTGGCCATCTGCCTCCAGCCCCGCCATTGGGGCTCCCGCAGCTCCTTCTGTGGGTCCTTGTTCATCTGCTCTGCTCTCCCAAGCTCAGCCTGGAGGTAAGCGTGTGTTTCTGGACCAAATCTCAACGGGTAACTGACACCACAGTTGGCCACACGTACCTCACTCACTACCTTGTGGGTAAGATTCCAAGAAGAGGTGAGAAGCTAGGAGCACTGTGGGTGCAGACTGGATGAAAACATCAATCCAATGGCAGACTAAGCGAGTTACCTGGAAGTCCCTTGAATCTCCATTCAATAACTCCTAACATGCGTCAGCTTTCTTGTTTCTGCTTTTAATTCTGCCATTTCCTCAATATTCAGATCTTAACAGAGACAACAGGGCTATTGTTTGCCAAATCCTGGCTAGGAATTCAGGGCATAGAAAGAAAACTACAGCAAAGAAAACTATAAATCTGCACAACTGACTTTAGAAAATAGTTTAGTACAATTTTGTTATAAAACTCATTTACAGGAGGTTATTCACATGTACTTATCAAATCTGCTCCTGATAATACATGAAAACAGAACTAAATAAACTGTCCACAGTAATTTCAAGGCAAATCATATACAAAGAAACAAAATAAGATTTTAAGTAGAATATTTTCATGTTGAAAGAATTAAGACTGAAAGAAGACAGGGCACTTTCTTATAATGCCATGGCAAGGACAAAACAAACAGCTATTATTTTTCACCTGCAGATTAACCGCCCATCAACAACACTGCTGTGACAGCTACATCAAGAAAGGCCACACGGTACACATGAAGTGCTTTGTGCAGATACATAAAGTACGCCAACTGGAACCACGGTGCGTTTCCAATGCAATGTCCGGTATGACCACTTCTGCTGGGAGGGACTGTCAGGACACACGTGCTCGTTAGGTGTTCTGATGTGCTACTTCTTGCATTCCCAGACTAGGTGAGTGGTGAACCAAAAGGTGGGCATGACATGTGGGAACAGGCAACAGACCCTGCCTTAAATTCATGTTGTGTGAGCAGCATGGGGAAAGCTCCTGGCCCAGCAGTGTCCATCACACCTCTTCTATAAGCTAACACCTTCTAGACTCTCTAAACCGTGATCACTACAACTGTCTGCTAAATCAAGCATTCTACCAAGACAGGAGGAAAATAAACACAGCAACAAAGAGCTTTCTTGCCAAAGGCCAGGCAGGAAGCTTACAAAGCCCTGGCCCCAAGTAGGGCTCGGCCCACCTCCGTGACGGGGGAACAGGGGCTGACTCTGGGGACAGAGCGCATGCTCCCCAGGTGACAGGGAATATCCACGCCCATCAGCAGAGGTCTAGATAGCAGTGAGAGGGACAAGGGGAACAGAGAAGTAGAGTGTTTAAACCTTTGGCAACCAAACGCTCTTTTAAAGCTCTTAATAACCTGCTTCAGGACAATTTCTGACGAACACAAAGCCCTTTCTGCTTAAAAAGCAGAAGAGCAGAGACACTTCAGAGGGTGCACGTTCACACTCAGGGATGTGCTCTCTACCCCCGAGTAGCTGGGGTGCTGCACGGTGTACACAACCAACCACGGGTTCAAACGCAGGTCGACTGTTAACACACGCTTGCGTTTGTGAGACCTCAGCACCACTGTGTGCAGGGAAAGCCAGGCTTTGCAATCAGGCAGCCCTGCCCATGCCCAAGTCTCCAGACCTCCACCCACTACAGCCACTTGCTTTCACAGAAGCACAAGCCCTCTAACCAGATGTCCCGCAACAGCGCTGCATCTGCATCAGTGACAATGGTCTCCAGACACAAGAGGAAATCTGTCAACTCTTTCCTTGCTTCTGAAATCCCAAGTATCCGTGCTGCTCTTCCAGCCTGCTCTTTTTAAAGGCTGTCTCTTTCCTGTCTAAAATATTGTCTCAAGTCCCCAGGAACCCCTTGGGAAGATGGTGAACACCCCGTTTTCTGGCTCAACCCAAGAAATGCACGCTTTCACACAAGACACCTCGGCACTGATCTTGCACTTGGCAACCGCTGGATTTCTAACCCATGAGTTGCAGAAAACTCATAATACACTGGGGGCATCTGAATGACATGTCAAGAACTATACTTTCATATTCTCCTAATTCAAGAAGAATGAGAATTTAAGCTGGAGAACTATGTGCTCACTACTAGAAGATGAACTCATCACAGAAATGCACTATCCTGTGTCAGGGTGCCTGGTCTACAAAGGTCATCAGCGCAACTTAACTAACTGAACTTTCTGCTTCCCAAGTTTCCCCCAGAAGACTCTGCTGCTGCTGCCGCCGCCAAGTCGCTTCAGTCGTGTGCGACTCTGTGCGATCCCATGGACTGCAGCCTATCAGGCTTCTCTGTCCCTGGGATTCTCCAGGCAAGAACTCTGGAGTGGGTTGCCATTTCCTTCTCCAATGCATGAAAGTGGAAAGTGAAAGTGAAGTCACTCAGTCGTGTCTGACTCTTACCGACCCCATGGACTGCAGCCCACCAGGCTCCTCCATCCATGGGATTTTCCGGGCAACAGTACTAGAGTAGGGTGCCATTGCCTTCTCCCCAGAAGACTCTAGCTGCTTTTAAAAAATAGAACTAGAGACCTCTGACTCAGCAGCACTAAACTCAGCTCCTTGCCAGACTACCTGGGCTGTTAAACATCTGTTTTGTCATAACAATGGTTTAAAGGACCTGCCCTCCTCACATTTTTTTTTTTAATATAAGGTTTGTTCTATTGAAAATGATTAACATTTTAAGCAGGGGAAAGAAAAGCCATCTACCAGATTAAATTTTAAAAGGATTTTGTTATTTGCTATACAAATATACATTCCAACTTCTACAACCTCTCCAGGCTGACCTCCTTTTCTACAAGAACGAGAGATCAACACTGCAAGCCTCCTACTTCAAAGACATAATTACTGATGCACAAATGTCCTCTGAAAGCTTCTGCAACTGACAGAAAGGACCAAGAGGCCCATGTATTATAATACGTTTTGTTTTCCAACAACAAACTCCTATAAGGAAAAAAGCAGTCGTATCTGGACAAGCCTGTTAGTCAGTCATCAGAGGTCTGCAGCAATGGTCGTGGCTGACAGCCTCTGCTGTTCGGCCGTACTATAAAACCCGTCTCTTCTTTGAGCAGCTGTCCTCCTCCAGGACCCTCTCATCCCAGTCTGAGTTCCTCTTTGCGTGGGAGCTAGCCCACCACTCCTGATCCCCTACACTCAAGGACCTGGTTTCTCTCCTGTGGCTGAGCACCCCCTCTTCCTGGTCACACTTCTTTTTGCTTGTGGAAGTGTCAGTACTAGCAACTGGAGAGTCACACTGCATGTGAGGCGTGTGGTTGTTCAGGGTGACTCCCTGCTGCCTGATGGTGCCTGGCTCCTGGGGACTCCCAGGGCAGCCTGGGGCGCCCAAAGGAGGTGCTGCTCCGGAATGCTGGGGGCTCAAGGGCTGCGGCTCCCTGAGGCTTATTCCTTGGGCATCCAAGGCCAAGCCCATCCTCCGCAGCAGTCTTGGGTCCCGAAGCCAGTCCTGATTGGGTGGCCTTTCGGGATCCTTTGCAGCCTCAGTGACTGTGGCTTCTTTGGAGTCAGAGGGTGAGTGGTATAGGGAAGAAGCAAAAGATGTCTTGCTGAGTTCACCATCTTGCTTGCTGCTGGGTAGGCCACCCTGGGGTCTGGATGCCTCTGGAGCGACAGCAGGAGGGTGAGTAAGGCTCCTTTGAAGCAATGGTTTGAGCTTCAGGATCTTCATTGCATCGTGTCTGTAGTTCTTGTCACAAGTCTTAATAATGGCGCCACGTTTCTGTGCATCTTGAATCAGGTGATACCAATGTCTATTTTCCTTGAGACAAAGAGAAGGAAGAAAATTACATCCCCAAAAAACACTCACGTGCTTGGGAACAAATAGTTTAAGTATACCCTCATGAACGGATTCTCAAGAATCCATTACTTGACAAAGCCAAAAGAAAAAATAAGATGCATACAGAACGATAAAACACGCTGCTACAAAACAGCACTCAGCACAGCTCTAAGAAAGACTTCTGCCCTTCTGTCACTGTTACTCAAGCCATGTGGGTGAATTAGCTGTCATGCAATTCTGTCTGCTGTCAGGAGCCTTGTGCAGCCATCTGAATTTGTTAATTAGAAGTTCACTTCCTCAGTCGCACCAGCCACATTTCAAGCTCTCTGCTACCACACGTGACTGGGGTTAGTGTCCTGGATGACGCAGTTGTAGGAGGGCTCCGTCATCCCACTGAGGTTCCTCTGATGCTGCTTGCCTCCGGGAAGACGGCAGGAAGGCTCAGTTTCAGCAAGCTCTAACTTTTGAGTGCATGTTGACTGTTCTACAAACAGGTCCATAGCTGTCACCAAATTCCCAAAGGCTTCCCAAACTCCATCAGGCCGAACCATCTTAATCCACTGAGATACTATTCTAAAGATATCATGAAACTTTCTATCTCTTCTAGAAGAGCTTTAAGTTATGAAAAGCACATCTAAAGAAGGTGAAAGAAAATCCAACTCATGCATCTCTCCTCTCTTCCTCTAAAAGGAAGAGAGGGAATAAACTGCTTATTTACAAGCATCAAAACTTGGGCTTCCTTAGAAGAGAGAGTATAGTGGAGGGAAAAACGATGAAGACTTTTTGACAAAGGAAAGAGAAGAAAAAGGATGGCTACCAAAGAGCCATATACAACTTAGTGACTGAGCAACAACCCTCCTGTGGGCTCCTGTACTATAGGTGGCTGGGGGTATAGAGTTAGTGAAAGTTGCTCAGCCGTGTCAGACTCTCTGCGATCCCATGGACTATACATATACAGTCCACGGAATTCTCCAGGCCAGAATACTGGAGTGGGTAGACATTTCCTTCTCCAGGGTATCTTCCCAACCCAGGGATCAAACCCAAGTCTCCCACATTCCAGGCAGAATCTTTACCAGCTGAGCCACCAGGGAAGCCATAGTATTTATTTGCTGTGTGACCATGCTCAAGTCACTTGACCTCTATGAGTCTGCTCCCTCAACTGGAAGACATGAATGGTTATTTTATTTAAATGACTTTGAAACGCACTCTGTTTCCACATGTCATCATTTCTGACTGCAGGGTGTGCGATCCTGGAGAAATTCACAGCTGGGTGACTACAAGCTCTTGCCTTTTGGTCAAACCATTTTTAAAAAGAACAAGTCCTGGCTCTTGCCTGAAACCTTCCCACAGACCTCTTATATGACAAAGTGCCAGCACTCCAACCTGGAAAGCAGGTGGCCTTGCTGTGGGTTTGCTGAGTCTGAGGCACCTAAACATGGTCTCTAACCCAAGCCCTAGGTCACAGGAACAGGTCTGAGGGAGCGCTATGAGTCTGCACTCCACTCCCATAAGGGGAACTGGGCTGAAAACCAAAAAGGGGGCAGGGGAGAAGCCCAGGAAGAAACCCGTAAACTGGACGAGAAAGTCCAAAAGTCAGACTGGGAGCTTTTCTTCTGAGTTTCTCTAGCTTCCCAGAGTGGGACAGCAGCGCTCTGCAAATTTGCATGTGTGTGACTCTGGGGGCTCACAGAGATGCCCTTGGTGGGGGAGGGATGTGGGGGCGTTCTCTGGGAATCTATTTCCAAACTTTAGCTTTCAAACTTCAGCTTTCCCACGTCCCCTCCTGGGGCTTTCCTGCCCTTCCACTCCACCCTTCCCAGTCACCACCACATTCTCACCCGTCCCCAGGCTGACTGCAGAGCAAGCTGCTGGGGCAGGTACAATCACCTGCGGTGAACACAGGGGTGCCCACGAAGGCTTCGGTAATCCAAGCACCTAAGACACACAGCTCTGCAAACATTGACTTTTCAGGTTTGAATATGATCAGAATTTAACTGTATAAAAATAATCACTGTAAATATGTTCTTCAACTGATAAGATATCAATTGTTAAACACTTTGATCCTTATGGTCACAGGAAAAAGAACTTTTACAAAAATCTTAATTTACATGTATATGAATGGCTGGGTCCCTTTGCTGTTCACCTGACACTATCACCACATTGCCTGTTAAATCGGCTGTCCTCCAGTACAAAAGAAAAAGTTAAAAAACCACCTTTATTGTGAAGTAACTATAGATTCACTCCGAGTGAATTCACTGAGAGTGAAGACTCTACACATGGACGTCACCAGATGGTCAACAACGAAATCAGACTGATTATATTCTTTGCAGCCAAGGATGAAGAAGCTCTATACAGTCAGCAAAAACAAGACCAGAAGCTGACTGTGGCTCAGATCATGAACTCCTTATTGCCAAATTCAGACTGAAATTGAAGAAAGTAGGTAAAATCACTAGACCACTTAGATATGACCTAAATCAAATCCCTTATGATTTTACAGTGGAAGTGAGAAATAGATTTAAGGGCCTAGATCTGATAGAGTGCCTGATGAACTATGGACGGAGATTCGTGACATTGTACAGGAGACAGGGATCAAGACCATCCCCATGGAAAAGAAATGCAAAAAAGCAAAATGGCTGTCTAAGGAGGCCTTCAAATACCTGTGAAAAGAAAAGCAGCGAAAAGCAAAGGAGAAAAGGAAAGATATAAGCATGAGAATGCAGAGTTCCAAAGAACAGCAAGAGATAAGAAAGCCTTCCTCACTGATCAATGCAAAGAAATAGAGGAAAACAACAGAATGGGAAAGACTAGAGATCTCTCCAAGAAAATTAGAGATACCAAGGGAACATTTCATGCAAAGATAGGCTCGATAAAGGACAGAAATGGTATGGACCTAACAGAAGCAGAAGATATTAAGAAGAGGTGGCAAGAATACACAGGAGAACTGTACAAAAAAGATCTTCACGACCCAAGATAATCACGATGGTGTGATCACTCACCTAGAGCCAGACATCCTGGAATGTGAAGTTAAGTGAGCCTTAGGAAGCATCACTACGAACAAAGCTAGTGGAGGTGATGGCATTCCAGTGGAGCTATTTCAAATCCTGCAAGATGATGCTGTGAAAGTGCTCCACTCAATATGCCAGCACATTTGGAAAACTCAGCAGTGGCCACAGGACTGGAAAAAGTCAGTGTTCATTCCAATCCCAAAAAAAGGCAATGCCAAAGAATGCTCAAACTATTACACAATTGCACTCATCTCACACGCTAATAAAGTAATGCTCAAAATTCTCCAAGCCAGGCTTCAGCAATACATGAACCGTGAACTTCCAGATGTTCAAGCTGGTTTTAGAAAAGGCAGAGGAACCAGAGATCAAATTGCCAACATCCGCTGGATCATGGAAAAAGCAAGAGAGTTCCAGAAAAAACATCTATTTCTGCTTTATTGACAATGCCAAAGCCTTTGACTGTGTGGATCACAATAAACTGTGGAAAATTCTTCAAGAGATGGCAATACCAGACCACCTGACCTGCCTCTTGAGAAACCTATATGCAGGTCAGGAAGCAACAGTTACAACTGGACATGGAACAACAGACTGGTTCCAAATAGGAAAAGGAGTACATCAAGGCTGTATATCGTCACCCTGCTTATTTAACTTCTATGCAGAGTACATCATGAGAAACGCTGGGCTGGAGGAAGCACAAGCTGGAATCAAGATTGCCAGGAGAAATATCAATCACCTCAGATATGCAGATGACACCACCCTTATGGCAGAAAGGGAAGAGGAACTAAAAAGCCTCTTGATGAAAGTGAAAGAGGAGAGTGAAACAGTTGGCTTAAAGCTCAACATTCAGAAAACGAAGATCATGGCATCTGGTCCCATCACTTCATGGCAAATAGATGGGGAAACAATGGAAACAGTGTCAGAGTTTATTTTTCTGGGCTCCAAAATCACTGCAGATGGTGACTGCAGCCATGAAATTAAAAGACGCTTACTCCTTGGAAGAAAAGTTATGACCAACCTAGATAGCATATTGAAAAGCAGAGACATTACTTTGCCAACAAAGGTTCGTCTAGTCAAGGCTATGGTTTTTCCAGTGGTCATGTATGGATGTGAGAGTTGGACTGTGAAGAAAGCTGAGTGCCGAAGAATTGATGCTTTTGAACTGTAGTGTTGGAGAAGACTCTTGAGAGTCCCTTGGACTGCAAGGAGATCCAACCAGTCCATTCTGAAGGAGATCAGCCCTGGGATTTCTTTGGAAGGAATGATGCTAAAGCTGAAACTCCAGTACTTTGGCCACCTCATGCGAAGAGTTGATTCATTGGAAAAGACTCTGATGCTGGGAGGGGTTGGAGGCAGGAGGAGAAGGGGACGACAGAGGATGAGATGGCTGGATGGCATCACTGACTCGATGGACGTGAGTCTGAGTGAACTCTGGGAGTTGGTGATGGACAGGGAGGCCTGGCGTGCTGCGATTCATGGAGTCGCAAAGAGTCGGACACAACTGAGCGACTGAACTGAACGATTCACTATAGATTTGCTAAAGCCTTTAACTGTGTGGATCACAACAAACTACGGTAAATAGAGATGGGAATAGCAGACCGCCTTACCTGTCTCCTGAGAAACCTATATGCAGGGCAAGAAGCAACAGTTAGAACCAGACATGGAACAAGAGACTGGCTCAAAATTCAGAAAGGAGTGCATTAAGGCTGTATACTGTACCCTGGTTATATAACTTATATGGAGAGTATATCATGTGAAATGTCGGGCTGGATGACTCACAAGCTGGAATCAAGACTGGCAGGAGAAATATCAACAGCCTCAGATATGCAGATGATATCACTCTAATGGCAGAAAGAGCCTCTTGAGGAGGGTGAAAGAAGACAGTGAAAAGTGAGTTGCTCAGTCATGTCCAACTCTGCAACCCCATGGACTGTATAGTCCATGGAATTCTCCAGGCCAGAATATTGGAGTGGGTGGCCTTTCCCTTCTTCAGGGGATCTTCCCAACCCAGGGATCAAACCCAGGTCTCCCGAATTGCAGGCAGATTCTTTACCAGCTGAGCCACAAAGGAAGCCCAAGAATATTGGAGTGGGTAGCCTATCCCTTCTCCAGGGGATCTTTCTGACCGAGGAATTGAACTGGGGTCTCCTGCATTGCAGGCAGATTCTTTACCAGCTGAGTGATGAGAGAAGCCCGGAGAGTGAAAAGGCTGGCTTAAAGTTTAACATTCAAAATACTAAGATCATGGCATCCAGTTCTACCACTTCATGGCAAACAGATGGGGAAAAAGTAGAAACAGTGACAGATGTTATTTTCTTGGGTTCCAAAATCACTGCAGACAGTGACTACAGCCATGAAATTAAAAGATGCTTGCACCTTCGAAGGAAAAAGCTATGACAAACCTGGATAGCATATTAAAAAGCAGAGACAACACTTTGCCAACAGAGGTCTGTACACTCAAAGCTCTGGTTTTTCCAGTAGTCATGTACAGATGTGAGAGTTGGACCATAAAGAAGAACTGATGCACCAAAGAATTGATGCTTTTGCACTGTGGTGTGGAGAAGACGCTTGAGAGTCCCTTGGACTGCAAGGAGATCCAACCAGTCAATCCTAAAGGAAATCAACCTGAATATTCACTGGAAGGACTGATGCTGAGGCTGAAGCTCCAATATTTTGACCACTTGATGTGAAGAGCCAACTCCTTGGAAAAGATCCTACTCATTAGAAAAGACCCTGATGCTGGGAAAGATTGAGGGCAAGAGGAGAGGGGGCGGCAGAGGATGAAATGGGTTAGATGGCGTCACTGACTCAATGGACATGAGTTTGAGCAAAGTCCCAGAGACAGTGAAGGACAGGGAAGCCTTGGGTGCTACAGTTCATTGGGTTACAAAGAGTCAGACATGACTTAGTGACTGAACAATAGGAAGTTACCAAAAAAGTACAATTTTCACAGTTTACCCAAACAGTTATGAAAAACAACTCCTTAAAAGTTCAATTTATATTGTAAACTTTTTTTGTGGCAGAAAAGCCTAAAAGTCATATTAACAGCCTTTTAATTATGAAAACATATTCATTATACCCACTGAATTATATCCTGAACAGTACAGATGACAATTCAATTTTAAACAGCAGAGGGAATAACAATGGTCTCTACCCCACTGGATACACTTAAAAGAGTGACATAATAGATTTATTTTTATTAGCCTTATTTTAAAATGTCAGTATTTACAACATATTATAAACAAAACCTTTATCAATCCTTCTGATAAAAGATTCTCAGTATCAACTTAAAATGGAGGATATGCAGCTTTTAAAAATTATTTCAAGGAGGTACCAAACAACGAAAGCTGCAGACCACAGACCTAGGGAAGAGCTGAAGGAGGAGATTGTATTTGAACGCCCTCTGGTGGAACTAGACAAAATAGGGGGAAATACTAAGTTGGCTTCCCTTGGGGCTCAGCTGGTGCAGAATCCACCTGTAATGCGGGAGGCCTGGGTTCAAGCCCTGGGTTGGGAAGAGCACCTGGAGAAGGGAACGGGTAACCCACTCCAGTATTCTTGCCTAGAGAATTTCATGGACGGTGCAGTCCACGGAGTTGCAAAGAGGCAGATATGACTAAGCAACTTTCGCTTCACTTCACTAAGTTGTCAGGAAAGTTATGACCCACCTAGACAACATATTAAAAAGCAGAGACATTATTTTACTAACAAAGGTCCATCTAGTCAAGGCTATGGTTTTTCCAGTAGTCATGTATAGGTGTGAGAGTCAGACTATAAAGAAACCTGAGTGCTGAAGAGTTGATGCTTTTGAACTGTGGTGTTGGAGAAGACTCTTAAGAGTCTCTTGGACTGCAAGAAGATCCAACCAGTCAAATCCTAAAGGAGATCAGTCCAAGTGTTCATTGGAAGGACTGATGCTGAAACTAAAACTTCAATACTTTGACCACCTGATGCAGAGAGCTGACATTTGAAAAGACCCTGATGCTGGGAAAGATTGAAGGCGGGAGGAGAAGGGGATGACAGAGGATGAGATGGTTGGATGGCATCACCGACTCAATGGACATGAGTTTGAGTAAGCTCCAGGAGTTGGTGATGGACAGGGAGGCCTGGTGTGCTGCAGTCCATGGGGTGGCACAAAAGTTGGACACGACTGAGCGACTGAACTGAACTAAGTTAGCACTTCTGCTAAGATAAACCAAAGACTGTTAAAATTAGAGAAACTGAGTTATTACCCCTAAATGAGACAACGCAGCAAATACACGTTTATCCAGCTGTGGTTCATCCAACTACGCTATACTGTCTGTGGACCACAAGAGGAACCTGACCCTTCTGGAGGAGCATCTGCTCTGACAGAGGACTCTGATGGCACTCATCTCTCAAGGGAAGCAGCAAGTGGTGCGGCTCAAAGTGTCAGGACAGAAGTGAAGATCCATACACACACCTGCAAACTCCCACTCTCTCTGGCATTAGGCTGAGCTGAGACCACATTAACTAAGTTTACTAAGGGCTGACCAATCCCACGATGTAGAAAAAATTTCTTAAAGGTCCTCTTGAGAGCACACTGTGATTACTTGGGTCCTGGGCTAAGATAAGAACAGTCTGGGTGCCTAAAAGCTCCCATGAAGAAGCTGCTGGGGGACTAACAAGGTGGGGATGAGGGGTAAGAGGAACTCTATTGTTTGTGACCTCGAAATCATTTCCATTTTGATGAAAGATAAAAACAAAACCTCAACCCAGTATGAGTAATAAGGGGCAACCTTTTGAGATCCCTGATCCTCTAGAATGTACCTACCACTAGGGTTCTCAAGTGTCCGAGGATGAAGAGGCTGTACTTGGCTCGTGTGATGGTGACATTCAATCTCTGCAAACTTGCCAGAAATCTAAGCAATAGAAGAAGAAAAAAAAAAGTTACTTCTTTGTATGGAATGACTAGGCCATGTATCAGTGTATGTGAGACACAGGCGATATTTCTGACAGCTTTTCTTGGCTCCTTCTGCTTTAAAATCACAATGCTTTTGCACCCCTTCTGTCAACACAGGGGACCTGGCATAGGGCAATTCTCATCAAAAACAATAAACAAACGATGTCTGGAGCTTTCCTTCAAAGTGATGCACCTATTTCCTATCGTGACTTAGATATTAGAAATTTTAATGCTGTGATTTTTAAATCTTAAAACATCCTAAAAATATGACAGTAGATCAATTATGACACATACTGTGGAGAGGAACATGCCCCTGCAAAATATATTGGATTCAATCATCTAATTTTCTCAAGTGAAAAAAGATTCACTCTGTGACATGGACACAAGGAACCAAGAAAAGCAGACCTAACAGTGGACCAACTACATAACTTAAAAAAAAACTTCATGACGTTATGTAATTTTTTATATAATTGAGCAAATGATGGTACTCTAAGAGTGATTAAAAATAGACCTACTTCTGGATTATAAACAAAGCAAAAACTCAAGGATGACAGTTACCCACCCAATTGAGCCTTGTGTGGCATTTGCTCTGACGCATGTAACAATAACACAGTCTTTCTGACGCCCCTGGAAGGCATCCACGGTATCGACTTCTGCTGCCCTATTAAAGAGAAACATATTTACTGAAAAACAGTTATTAAAGCATGTCTATTCCCAGTGGAGAAGCCCTGTGCCCATTAGCCATCAGTCTCTTAATTTCCTCCCCGCCAGGCCCTGGCAACCACTCATCTATGTTCTATCTTTATGGACTTTTCTACATGGGACATAGCTCGCATGTAAATGAAGTTACAGAGCATGTGACCTTCTGTGTCAGGTTTCTTTCACTTAGCACAATGTTTTCCAAGGTTCACATGTGTCACAAAGTATCCCACTACTTCATTCCTTCTACAACTGCTTGGTTGCTTGTACAAATACACAATTTACCCATATACAATTTTTCGAAGTTTGCGTTGTCTTTGCTTTCTAACTATCATGAATAATGTTGCTATGAACATTCCTGTACAAACTTTCCTGTGAACATTTCCCCAAAGCAGGTATGTATCCAGGAATGAAACTGCTGGTCATGTGGTAACTAAGTTTTACGAGGAACTGCCAAACTTTTCCACAATGGTTTACCATTCTGTCTTCTCACCAGCAATGTATTGTTTCAATTTCTCCACATCCTTGCCAAAATTTGTTAATGCCTGTTTTTTCAATGACTGTCATCGTGGTGGATATGAAATGGTTTGGTTATCTAATTGTAGTTCTGATTTGCATTTCCCTAATGATATATGATGTGGAATACCTTTCAGTGTGCCTGTTGGATTTTTATTTTTTGAAAAATGCTATTCACATTTTTCAACAAAATAAGACTGTCATTTTATTATCAAGTTGTATGAGTTCTTTATATTCTGGATGTAACTCATCAGATGAATAATTTGCAAGTACTTTCTCCCATTCTGTGGGTTGTCTTTTCACTCTTTGATAGTGTTGTCTGAAACAAAGGCTTTTCATTTTTATGAAGACCAATTTAATTTTCCTCTGGTTACTTGTGCTTGGATATCACACCCAAGACTGTTGCCTAATCTGAGATCATATGAATTTACTTTTGTTTCCTTACACATTTTATAATTTTGTCTCTGAAGACTCAGGGCTCTAATTCGAGTTAATTACTATATACAGTGTGACACGGGGCAATATTCACTCTGTGCAGGAGGATACCTTATACTAATTCCAGCACCATTTGTTGAAAAAACTGTTCTTTCTGCACTGAATGGTCTTGGCACCCTTCTTGAAAAATCAACTGGGCACAAACGTAAGGATTTATTTCTGGAATCTCACTTCTATTAGTCTATATGTCTACCCGGATGACAGTACCACAATGTTGACAGTTTTGTAGTAAATTTTGAAAAAGTGTGAGCCCCCGGACACTGTTCTGTCAAGTTGTTTGAAGAGTACCTTACACTTCCACATGAACTTTGCAGTAAGCTTTTCCAAAACTGTAGTTTTAATTTTGATGGAGATAACGAACCTGTAGATCAGCGTGGGGAAAGGTGCCATCTTAGTAAGTCTTCCAATCCATGAACATGGACTATCTCCACTTATTTTGGAGTTCTTCAATGTCTTTCAACAACTTTTTGTACTTAGTGTAGGAGCTTTTATTTCTTTGGTTATATTTATTCCTAAGTATTTTGTTCTTTATGATGCTACCGTAAATGGAATTTAAAAAAATTTTTTTCACATTTCTCGTGGCTGCTGAATACAACTGATTTCTGCATACTGATCTTGTATCCTACAACTCTGCTGAACTTGTTTATAAGGACTAGCAGTTTGCACAAATATTGCATTTCCTTTTCTTACTTAACTGCTCTGCACAGAATTTCTAATACAATGCTGCACAAAAGCAGTGAGAGCAGACATCCTATCCTTCCTGATCATATAGGGAAAGTTTTCATCTTACCATCAAGTATGGTTTTTGAGCTATGGGTTTTTCATAGATGTCTTTTATTAGCCTAAGGAAGTTCCCCTCTACTCCTAAATTTGTTGAGTATTTTTATCATGAAAGGTTGTTGTTGCACTAAAATGCTTTCACTCAAATAAATGAAATCTATTCAGATGATCACAGCCACGTGGGGTTTCCCTTTAATTATGGTACAGAACACTGACTGACTATCATATATTGAACCAACCTTGCATTCCTGAGATAAATTCCACTTGATCCTGGTCTATAATCTTTTTAATATGCTACTGCATTCAGCTGCCATTATTTTGTTGAGAATTTTTGCATCCACATTCATAAAGGATATATTAGTCTGTAGTTCTGTTTTCTGGTGATGTCTCCATGGCTCTGGTATCAAGATAATAGTGGCCCCATAAAATGAGTAGTCTTCCCTTCTATTTTTCGAAAGCATTTGCAGAAAGACTGGTGTTAAATCTTAATGTTTGATAAATTTACCAGAGAAGCCTGGTCCTGGCTTTGTTCTCTGTTGGTAAGTGTTTGATTACTAACTCAATCTGTTTACATTTAATAGATCTATCCAATGTTTCTGGTTTTTCCCTAGTGTCAATTTTGGTAGTTTGTGTGTTTCGAGGTGCAGAACGGAGTTACTGGATTTCCAATATTTAATTTTTAATTTTACTGTTGAGGTAAAAGGAGACAAAGACACGATCTTCACCCTATACATGAAGGCACTAAAAGGTTTAAATAATTTTTTCTAAGTGAAAATGTGACTATGTATATCTTGCTACAATTAGAATTTAGATTAACAAGTCATCCAACTAAATGGAAAGGTCTGGAGAGTTTCTTAGTCAATTCCACTGTCAAGTGTAATGGTGAAGACCTTCGAAAAGGCAGCAGGCACTCCGTCTACAGGTGCTACAAGTGTAACCTCACTCCCTTCTCAGCACAAGTCTGTGGAGCCAGTGTCCTGGTCTCCTTGTTCTATGTTACCAGGGTCTATGACCCTGCCCCAGGGTCATAAGTTTCATTTTCTTCTCTCCTTCCATCCCCTCTTTCTTCTTTTTAATTCAACAGAGAAACTGGAAAGAGCCATAAAAATACAGATGCCTCACCCTTTTCTATCAAACTCTTTGTCCAAATCCTTCTGAATCATTGTCTTCTGAGCCTTGTAATGGGTTATTATGCCAATGTTTCGGAAAGTAACGTCCCTTCGTTTGTCTTTAATAAGTTTAATTAGTTCCATTACCAGTTTTATCTCTTGAACATTTACATATGAGCTAAATAAGATGAAAAAAAAAAATACAAGACATCAAAACTAATAGCAGTCCAATTGTTAAGTTCCACTTTGTTTCTATTACAGTAAAGGGTAGATTGGGAGGCTTTATCTTTATTCAGTCAGAAGTGATTCAAAGAGGCTGTTATAATGACCATTATTAACACTGTACGTATGAATAAACAGAATAACTGCCCAGTGAAACATGAAGCTGTATGACAGAAAAGAGCTTGGAGTCAAATAAGTTTAGACACCAGCTTCTTCATTTGTTAAAACAGGGATAGCCACAGTGAGAACAAAGGTATTTATAATAATGAAGACATGACTAATGAAGAGCTCCTATTACAGATTTATTATCTTCCCAACACTGAGAAAAGAGCTTCAGATGTATCACTTTTCTCATTCCCCACCACAGGCCAAGTGGATCATGCACTAGCATTCACAGACCACCCGATCGATTCACACAATCCAACATGCTCAAAGTATCATCCACCCTCTGCCTCACACCTTAATTCAACTGTGTTTGTATTTCTCCTTCCCAATATTTTACCCAACTGGAATAATCAATCACCACAGTAATGGCCTGGTTAATGTCTGCCTCGTGTTAGACCACAATAGCCTTGCACTGGGGCCACGTCTATTTTACTCACAACTGACTTAGCAGCAACAGCAGTGAGTTCAGCATGGATCTACTTAAGTGCTTATCACATGTTAGGTAATATAATCCCGACTAATACAATTAAGAAAGAAAAACTGAAAGACTGAAATACATAAAGATATCAGTAATTTTATGATTAAAAAGATGAATTTATCAATCCAGCTAAAAGAAAATGATTGTGCCCTGGCACTAGGCAGAGAGATTTGTATGAAAAGTATTTTGAACTTAAATATAAACAAAAACAATATAAAAATTCTGACACCATCAGTGAAGACTGAAGTATAAGAGAACATACTCATTATCCCGTCTTTCTAAGCCATCTCCAACATCAAACACGAGGTAGGGTTGAAATGGCCAGTCAGATGAACACCGACTGGTCTCTGTCCCTCTATAAAAGAGCAGCAGCATTTAGAACACAAGTCAAGTCAGAAACATTTTTTAAAATTATTACTACCATTTTTCTGTGTGTATGTGGCAGGGAGAGAGCTAGGGAAAAGGGGACAAGAAGGACTTGTCTTTAAAAAAATAAAATTTCAATACACTAAAAGAAAGTGAATTTTATTTCTATTCTAGTGCTAGGGAGAATAATCTATGTATTTAAAATATAACAATTATGACTGGAAAATTACTAATACAGTACATGAAAAAAGCAAAGTATAAAATAGTAGGTAAAGCATGGTATGATTCTTTTTTCCCAAAAGAGAAAAAGGAAAAAAAAAAAAAAAGATGTGCATAGTACAAGGACTGGAAGTAAATATACTGTTACTAGTGATTATTTCTGGGTAGTATAAATAGGGGGGTTGGTTTTATCCCCCTTTTCATTTATCTGCATTTGCTACAATCAACATGACTTTTATAATTTAAATTATTAAACCTTTATGTTTTTAATAACAAGACTTAAGAGCACTGTAAAAGAGCTATTCTTCCTAAGCAGCCAAACCTACAAATAAAACAAGCTAACATGCAATGAGAAGAACCCACCTATTTGTTCTCAAGATTCCATCATAAATATAACTAGAAGGAAAGAGGCATATGTCCGGGTGCATCCTGTACTGGATGGTGAGCTGTAAGACAGGCAGCCTGCCAATCATGTTGTGCTCCACACTCTCCTCCAGGAGCTTGTGGAAGCGGGCCATCATCGACTGGTCATAGCCGTAGTCCTGTGCCTTCTGAAAGGGGGAAGACAAAGCAATAATTTCTAACGACTCATCCGTACTTTTCCCACTATTATAAAAACAATTACTGAGCTCTACAATGTACACAGCAAACGTACATCTAAAATGCACATGGCTTGGAGAAGGAGATGGCAACCCACTCCAGTATTCCTGCCTGGAGATTCCCATGGATAGAGAAGCCTGATGGGCTACAGTCCATGGGTTGCAAAGAGTTGGACATGACTGAGGGACTAACACTTTCACTTTCATAATGATACTAGAAGTATTGTGAATATTACATGAGATCATGTACCTGGAAGACAGACAGTACTTATAAATTGTTTTCTTTATTTAATTCTAAAAAATAAGAGTTTTTGTAATTTTGTAGAACTGCATAGCAGCAGAGCTAGATATTCTTACATGTATTTCATCAAAGCTACAGTGTCACTGATTAAAAAGAAACTTTGGCTTCATTTTAAAATATAATTTAAAAGATATATTTTTACTTAGAAGCTTTTAAGAGTAGTTCCATGTTATAATAAAAAATAAAAAAGCTGAAAAAAAAAATAAATAAAATGCACATGGCATTACCAACAACCAAAGATTCAGAGAAAGAAGATGTTTCTGACTTCCACCTTTGAAAAGCCACGGAGCGTGACTACAAAAGCTGAGGCATATTCTCCTTATTTAGAAATCCCACATACTGTTGATGAATGATGTGATCTTGTGAATGATCACAACCATCGCTATTTTGGTGCTAACAGAGGTCACCTGAAAGAACGGATGAGAAAAGCAGCAAAGAATTTTAACACAGATATTAACCATTATTTCTGGGCTGCGCTCCCACAGCTTGAAAAAATGAATGTCATTGTAAACCAGCCTCTTAAAGACCAATTTCTTCATCCATCCATCCAGGCAATATGCACTTAGCGTCTAAAGCTTCGGGTGCTGAGAGTCTAAGGTGAGTAACATCGAGTGTCACAGAACTTAACATTCTAATGGAGGAGACAGACAAACTAAGTTGATTTCATAAATCCAAAAAAGGGTTACAACAAACCTGAAACCTGAAACAGAGGTAATTGACAAATGAAGAAAAGTGTCTTCATGTAATCACAGTTGGGATATACTTAGGATATACGTTTCAATGTTAGCACCATGTCAAAATTGAGAAAGAATAGTGGAAACTTTGAGTATGTTGCAGAAATGAGCACTGAAGATGTATATGCAAAGTTTTAATAAACCTGTTTCACAAACTATCAGAGTGGAGAAAGAAGACATTACTTCCTATTTGTATTATTTATGCAAGTGATTATATAAATATGCAATTTTAAATAGGTCTGTGTAATTAAATAGAATAAATATTCTTAGTGGACATTTGGCATTATCATCTATACCTCAAAAGTTTATCTATTCAAGCTAACAAAAAAACTCATTTACTTCACTCTAGGAAAAAAGAAAATGGATTTATAGGAGGTAACACATTTACTTACAGAAAAAAAAAAACAAACCGGGTCCGTCCTACCAAATGACGGAGATTTTCATGTTTTGACATGAATGTACATTCCTGATTTATTTATTGACTGGAAAAAAGGCAGTGTGACACAGACGGATTCTGCCACCTTTACAAGGTCAAAGCTGGCACACACAAATGCATACATTCCCTGTAACTACCCAACCTTCTGAATTTGGTAACTTATTGTCTGTTACCCACTAGAATGTCAGCTTTGTAAGGGCAGAGATTTTTGTCAGTTTTCAACACTGTCATAATCCTAGAACTTAAAACAGTGCCTGAATTAGGCTAGCATTCAATAAACAGAGACTGGAGAAAAGGCAACTTTGCACATCCATGACCACAAACTGTTCAAATTATCCACTGCACTATTCACAGTAATTATTCCTAGAAATAGGGGGTCAGAAAGGCATGTTGAGAAAATTAACTTTATAATCATTTTCTGAAAATTTCTCAATAAGCCTGTATTATTTTTATAATAAGAAAAGCCCAAATATTATTCTTCTCATTTCTGCTGTTCTTAATCAATTACCAAAGAAGGCAGTAAAGCTGAGGACTATCAACAACCCCCTTTCGCTAACTGCATGCTAAGGCCCTTCGAGAAGTCATCAGTCAATCCCTGAAACGCTGTATTAGTCACATAACGCAGTGCGGAGCTGGCTCCTCCTAACTCCCCACGAACCCTGGTGCAGCAGCTCTTCCCCACGGACAAGGTCTTAACTCCAGGTCAGGGGTGCTCCTAGCCTACCCCTTCACATGGTCACGCACAAGTGCCCAGACATCAAAGAACTGCACGATCATGTTGATGATCCCAAAGTCAAAGAACAGTAACAACAAAAAACAGCAACACGCTTTCATTACATAACCAAACAGAACATAACTGAACAGAAATGCTGTGAAAATGGTCTGTTCTCTGGGACTGTTCATGCAGCCACTACTCTGCACGCACACTCTCTGTATCAGTAAAATGCTCCAATGTTATTCAGTTTCAAAACCTAGGTGGAGACCTGTGCAAGATTACCCAAAACATCCAGATCCTGACTGTGCCATGCACTTCCAGGAGCAGTTCTAGTGAGTGTTCACACAACAGGGAAGGGGACACAACCGTGCTGCTTGCTCATCTTCCCACAAGCGGAGCCCAGTCTCTTTCCTTCCACCTTCCCTTTCAGAGCATGTGAGGAACATTATAGGATACGGAATCCTAATACTGTACACATTACTGTAAGAATAATTTATCTTACTGGTTTCCTCAAAATTTGCATATACATAAATATGAATTACGAGCTTGGGATCCTTTCCCTTGCCTTTAGAGTTTTTATCATGGGTTTGGTGGCTATGTTATGAAAACAAATCGTCCCTTAGAAGACCTGCACACTGCCTTTCTCAGAGGGACAGCCCATTGCGCATGGGACATTCTGTTCTTCAACTTCTGAAGTTGTCAAAAGACACCTACATGCTCCTGTCACACACACACAAGCTCATTATGAACAAAGAATATTTTTGGAGACTTTACTATGAAGGCTCTAAACAGTGGCTGTTCTCTTTCCTCAGCCATTCCCTATTTCTCCCTGCAAGTAAGAGATGATGATCCAAGGAGGATGCCCACCCCACAAAACAAAAAACCAAAAGACCCCTTCCACTTTACAGCAACATGAATGTGAAAAAACATACCACGGAAATGACTGTGGGAGGGAGCTGCTTAGGGTCTCCTACGAGGACAAGCTTGTTGCAACGATGGATGAGCGGAGTAAGAGTTTCAACTTCACAAGACTGTCCAGCCTTGGTAAGAAAGTATAGAACGGAGATACAGTCACAGTTTTCTCTGTTACTTTTTATCCATATACAGTGTAATTCATAATGAAAGTCTTAGCCATTCAAAAACGTACACCTTCTCCTTCTGCACCAAATATCAAAAATAAAGATTTTCTTTGATTAGAAAACAATAAGAACATTCTAAATGCTTGGAGGGGGAAAAAAACCCAAAACAACCCCCTTGCCCCAACACACATACATTGTGGAAGTCAGCCATCTTTCAGGTGCCACTATCACTTGGGAAGCAGCCATAAACTGCAAGGGCCAAGTCCTGTCCCCGGTCGGTCTGTCTGTTCCCACTGGACGTGTGCCCGACAGGGTTGTGTTTGGGCGTGCCCCACCCGCCCGCCCGCTCTCCTCCTCAGGAGGCCACTTCATATTTGCAACCCTCAAGCTTCACTTCAATTTGGCAATATTTCCTTCAACTATTTCATCATCTTTTCTATTCCTTCATTTTGGTGAATAGTGGATCTCGGATCTCCTGAACGGGTTCTTTATTCTTCATTTTCCATCTCTTTTTGTCTTCTGGCTCTAGATTCTAGCAAACAGTGGGTAACCAATAAATACTTGCTCAATGAATGAACTAGGAATTAGGATGAAAAGCTGAAAATATGGTGCTCAGAGCTATCCAATTATATTAAAAAATGCTTCAAAAGGTAACCAGAGATATTCTACGCAGGAGCTAGACAATCCTTGGGATGGATTTTGTTAAGATCAGGAATACCTAAGACTATAATTCCAATACTAGAAAAGCAGTTTTCATCATGGTGGTTTATTAGCAGCATATTTCAACATACAGGAATACACATGTTTAAGAGCAGATCAAAATCAGATGCAAAAAGGCCACTATGTCAACATCTTGGCAGCCACTCTTCACCTAGGACTTCCTCCTCACAGCACTAGGCAAGAGCTATATGGCCAACTGCTCACTGACCTCATCAACGATGACACAGCTGAAGGGGACGCCTCCTTGCCCACGGAAAGCAGCCTCGAGCAGCAAGCCACCACTCGTGCTCAGCGTGCAGCAAATGATGTGTGACTCTAAGATGATGATGCTCTGTGTCTTCTGTGGGCGTCCTTGAACCTAAGAGAATAAAAGTTCATCAATGTTCACTTGTATCTAAAAACTTCTTCACTATGATAGGCCTCTTTGCACTGTAACACACTTGCCACTTATGTGGCAGAAAAATGTTCAGTAAATGTCAGGTGGGAACCTGCAATCTAGGAAACAGCAGCACTCAAGGTACTCAGAAGCCATCAGAGAGGACAGTCTGCAGGGGAGTCTAATCTCGGAACGTGATTTCAGCACGTTAAGAAAAATTTATTCAGGGTTTAATTTGGTCAAAGTAAACTTAAAATTCTTACAGCCTGATGTATGTGGGAAGGTATCAGAATAAGAAAGACTAAATAATTCTACTGAACTGTGAAGCAATTATCTGAGTAAAACCAGGAAAAAAACTAAGCCTGAACATACCCTTTTCTGTTAGTTTTAGCATGTAACCTTATTCCTTCTTTTATAAGAACCAGTACCAACAAAAACACCTGTGACACTCATGAGCACTCTACTCCCACAGAACTAACGACCACCTTGGTCCACGTCTATATAATGGAATAAACTGAGATGGAGACTGAGTCTCATCAGAGATTCAGTTAGTCTATTTCTGCTCCTGAAAAGCTGGAGCTGAGCACATGACAGACTCAAACCTGCACTCTTGGAGGCAGGTCTGTGAGGTGGTGGTGGCAGCTGTGGCCCTCCCTCCAGTGCTCATATGCTAACTGCCATATCCCTCTCCATACAGCCAGCATCATGGTCAAACTGCAAGTGCAATTAATTTAACAACCCACAGAACAATGTGATCAGTGGCAAAAAACCGTAACACCAGTAAACAAAGACTTCATCCTGAAATATGGAAAGATTAATTTTGGGCTGAGTTTAAACTTTAATAGCTTTCCACGTAATTTTTATTGGAGAAGGAAATGGCAACCCACTCTAGTGTTCTTGCCTGGAGAATCCCAGGGACGGGGGAGCCTGGTGGGCTGCCATCTATGGGGTCGCACAGTGTCGGACACGACTGAAGCGACTTAGCAGCAGCAGCAGCAGCACATAATTTTTAATTGAAATAAACTGCTAGTGGAAATATGCATTAAATTGAACTATATTCATTTAGCCACACAGAAGTCAAAAATATATTCAAGAGAAAAATCTCAGCTCAAAAATACAAATGCCATTACCAGTTCATAGTACCCTCTCTCCCTTACCCCCAGTTCATTTCATTAGGGCTCTATGCTGGCCATTCTAGCTTCGACTCACCTAAACTTGAGTTGATATTTTTATATCCAAAGAATACTGGGGGAAAAGTTATACATGCTATAAAAGAATTTTTGTGATCAAAAACAAGTAAAAAGAGCTTATGCTTTCAGCTAAAAATTGAGGGAAAAAAGGCACTTTTCTTGTGCCACATCCCAGTCACTGTTGGTCTACCTGAATTCAGACATGTAATTTTCTTTCTTCTTTATTTTTAATACAGGAAAACCCTACAAATTTAGTTTCATTAATTATTCATATGACAATTACCATAAATTTCTGGGTGGGAGAGTAGAACACTGACTTTCAGAAAAAACTATAAATGTACAAGCAGTTACACCATTTTCTCTATTTTTGTATATGCTTGATATTAATTTTTCATTATAAAAAAATTTTATTGATTTATATACATTTTGACCACACATGCAGCTTGAGGGATCTGAGTTCCCTGAAAAAGGGATTGGATTCACATCCTCTGCATGGACGTGCAGAGTCCTAATCACTGGACCACCGGGAATTCTCAGATTTTAAATGTAACTGAGAAAAGACCATAGGCTGTCTGAATGAACTATTTCATCATTTCAAAAAAGAAATGCCAGGAAAATGCTACAGATGAACTACTTACCTCTTTAATTTTAGAAGCAAGCTCCTGCCTTTCTTTTGAAACTCTGGCAATTTTTCCATCTAATTCTTGCCTCTGGAAAAAATTAGACTGCTATCATTAAACTAAGCATTTTAAAACGCTTTCCAATGAACTGCCTCACATTTCAAAAAGAAGAGCCACTACTTAACCAATGAAAAACTGATTCGCCCAGTGTGTTTCCCCTACCAGTCTCTCTATACTACTGTGTATCAGAGTTCAGCTAAGCTACTCCAGGGCACTGCTGCCCTGACATCCATTGTGTTTGGCAAGGTGCCTGCCATGACTTCAAACTGACACTCGCCCCTCACTCTTGCAAATGTCTTATATAGCACCCAGAGAGTCACCAGCAAATGTTCGCTCTTGTCAATGCTGTTTCCTTCCAGCACCTGTATGCCTTATACGTGACCTTGAAATAAAACCCTCCAAGAAACTTACCAAAAGCCTGCTCTTCCCATTCAAACTGCCCAATTCAGCCCTAGTCTGGATATGTCAAAACACTCCACCCATGGACCCTGATAGAGATATGTGGCCCAGGGCCTGCTTCTGTCTGCACTCTGCATGGACCTCCTGCGTGGCCCCTCAAGGTATGCTATGTACCTCCTCCAGGACCTGTGAGTAATAAATCTATTGCAACTTCTCCTGTGGTCTGTTTTTAAACCTCAGCTCATTACCCAGCAACCCAACAACTAACACTCCACATTCCATTCAGTAGGTGTTAATTAGCCAGACATCCTGGAATGTGAAGTCAAGTGGGCCTTAGAAAGCATCACTACGAACAAAGCTAGTGGAGGTGATGGAATTCCAGTGGAGCTATTCCAAATCCTGAAAGATGATGCTGTGAAAGTGCTGCACTCAATATGCCAGCAGATTTGGAAAACTCAGCAGTGGCCACAAGACTGGAAAAGGTCAGTGTTCACTCCAATCCTAAAGAAAGGCAATGCCAAAGAATGCTCAAACTACCGCATAACTGCACTCATCTCACACGCTAGTAAAGTAATGCTCAAAATTCTCCAAGCCAGGCTTCAGCAATACATGAACCGTGAACTTCCAGATGTTCAAGCTGGTTTTAGAAAAGGCAGAGGAACCAGAGATCAAATTGCCAACATCTGCTGGATCATGGAAAAAGGAAGAGTTCCAGAAAAACCTCTATTTCTGCTTTATATGCCAAAGCCTTTGACTGCGTGAATCAGATTAAACTGTGGAAAATTCTTCAAGAGATGGGAATACCAGACCACCTGACCTGCCTCTTGAGAAACCTATATGCAGGTCAGGAAGCAACAGTTACAACTGGACATGGAACAACAGACTGGTTCCAAATAGGAAAAGGAGTACGTCAAGGCTGTATATTGTCACCCTGCTTATTTAACTTCTATGCAGAGTACATCATGAGAAACGCTGGGCTGGAAGAAGCACAAGCTGGAATCAAGATTGCCAGGAGAAATATCAATCACCTCAGATATGCAGATGATACCACCCTTATGGCAGAAAGTGAAGAGGAACTCAAAAGCCTCTTGATGAAAGTGAAAGTGGAGAGTGAAACAGTTGGCTTAAAGCTCAACATTCAGAAAACGAAGATCACGGCATCTGGTCCCATCACTTCATGGGAAATAGATGGGGAAACACTGGAAACAGTGTCAGACTTTATTTTGGGGGGCTCCAAAATCACTGCAGATGGTGATTGCAGCCATGAAATTAAGATGCTTACTCCTTGGAAGAAAAGTTATGACCAACCTAGATAGCACATTGAAAAGCAGACACATTACTTTGCCAACAAAGGTCTGTCTAGTCAAGGGTATGGTTTTTCCAGTGGTCATGTATGGATGTGAGAGTTGGACTGTGAAGAAAGCTGAGCACCGAAGAATTGATGCTTTTGAATTGTGGTGTTGGAGAAGACTCTTGAGAGTCCCTTGGACTGCAAGGAGATCCAACCAGTCCATTCTGAAGGAGATCAGCCCTGGGTGTTCTTTGGAAGGAATGATGCTAAAGCTGAAACTCCAGTACTTTGGCCACCTCATGCGAAGAGTTGACTCACTGGAAAAGACTCTGATGCTGGGAGGGATTGGGGGCAGGAGGAGAAGGGGACGACAGAGGATGAGATGGCTGGATGGCATCACCGACTCGATGGACATGAGTTTGGGTGAACTCCAGGAGTTGGTGATGGACAGGGAGGCCTGGCGAGCTGCGATTCATGGGGTCGCAGAGTCGGACACGACTGAGCAACTGAACTGAATTAGATAAATTCTCTTTTTTTGACCACACAGTGAAGTATGTGGGATCTTAGTTCCTCAGCCAGGGATTGAACCTGTACGCTCTGCAGTGGAAAGCTCAGATTCTTAACCACTGGACCACCAGGGAAGTCTGATAAATTCTTAATACTGTATTTAAGATGCAGATCTGTCCAAGGTATTGTAGGTTGGCTCTTCCTGTCTGCCTAGCAGGCCAACCCTTGGCACATCATTTACCTGTTACCAACTGCTGCTGTCTTCAGGCTACAACAGCAGAGTTGAGTGGCTAAAAGAGACTCTACATAGGCCTGTAAAGTCTAAAATATTTACTATCTGGTCCTTTAAAAAAACGTTTAACTCCTAATGTAAAGATACCATTTTTGTATACATCTTTTACACAAATTATATACTATTTCACAACAAAAGAACAGCATCAAATACTCAACTAGTTTATCTATGAGCTGTTATAAACACTGATCAAGAAATGTTTAGATACCTGCGATTCCCTTCCACCTCGGCATAAAGCACGCTGGCGGGAAAGTTCATCAAGTTGACGATCAAGAAATTCCTTTCTTTTGTGCATCTCCTGAACATGAGACGGTAAGTCTTTTTCTTTAAAGAAAATAAAAAGACAAAGAATTGCTCATTCTAACAAATATATACATATTCACACACAATGAGAAGGAAAACTAGCTTTCAAAATCAGACTATTTCTAGGGTCTCCAAATTACCTTTAATGCCCAAGCCAACTATACAACAAGAAAAAAATAAATTAGTATATACCTTTATTGCATACTTACTCATTCTGTGGTTAACTTGACTGTCCAAACTGAATTTCAGGACCTCATTATTAATAGACTTTTCTGGACCTAGACGTACTAAATTTATATCTCCACAGTTTCCTGTTGATAAGTCACACAGAGATTAGTAAGAACACTGCCAATCTCTGTACATAATAACTGTTTTTTAGCAAAATATTAACAATCAGAGAAGGGAGCTAACATGAACTATTAATCAACCAGACATCTGGAACTGTGCTAAAGGCTCCACATATATCCTTTTAGATAAAGCTTTATAAAAACCCCTAAAAGACAAGGACTTATTTCCGCCTAATAAAAGCTACTGCTACTGCTGCTAAGTCGCTTCAGTCGTCCGACTCTGTGTGACCCCATAGACGGCAGCCCACCAGGCTCCCCCGTCCCTGGGATTCTCCAGGGAAGAACACTGGAGTGCGTTGCCATTTCCTTCTCCAATGCATGAAAGTGAAAAAATAAAGTGAAGTCGCTCAGTCGTGTCCGACTCCTAGCGACCCCAAGGACTGCAGCCCTCCAGGCCCCTCCGTCCATGGGATTTTCCAGGCAAGAGTACTGGAGTGGGGTGCCATTGCCTGGGGTTTCACAAATAGTATATAGCAGAGATGAGATTCTATTACACTACTGTTCCTCAAACTATGTTCTATTCAACAATCCATGGTAAAATTCGTTTGGAAAATGGCTGAGTTAAAAATAAACAGATTTCTTAACCTCAGGATATTTCAAAAATGAAGATGTTTATCTTTTAATACATGTCTGAATTCCCCAAATGAAATCTTTTGGGACCACCAACCAAATCCTTTTCTGTAGAATACTCAGAACCAAGGTTCTGAAACTCTGCTCTACATCACAATGCCACCTCAGGATCTAAGGGACAGAAGGTGCTGGAAATTCTGGTAATTTCAAAAACTGTCAGCATCATTTGAACTGGTTTACTAACCACATTTTTAATTCTAGGTTAGTACACTCAGGTATTATTTAGTCTAAAAATCTCCCACTGCTTCACTGAACTAAATAACATCAACCAAGCAGTATTTATTAGCACCTATCCCAACCTAACATGTCATGTGACTTGCTTGCTGTCTCCTTTCCCTGAATCCCAAGCCCCAGAGAATCAGGTTTTGTTTTGGTCACTGCCTAGAACAGCAGCTGGCACACAGTAAATACAATAAACGTGCTGAATGAATAAATTAACAATTTATTATACAGTTGTCTACATGTATCTGTATTCCTAGTTCAGCTCCTTCTAAATTTGAAGCCATCTTCTCTGGCCAACATTTACTTGAAAGTTTCAAAACTGCTAAGTTGATTATCTGCCAGAAAGGTGATGAGATTTATACCCACTCTAAGCACCTCAAAATACTTCAGAAATTAAAACAGAATCCTTTAAATTGCAGGGTGAGCTCAGAAGGATGTAAAAGAAATTCCTAGGGGCGAAAAACAGAGAAAGGTGAAAACCAGATATGAAAGCCCCTGAGCTGCTGTGGCTTCCCTGGAGGGAGAAGGATGAGAGCCCATCACTGTCCAGGTGCTGAGGTGTTGGGTTTTTTAATTCACATACAACAAAACACAAGGATTTAAAAATTAGCAAAAGTCACTCAAATGCAGAAAACTTGAATAAATCAACAATTAAAGACATTCAGCAGACAAAAACTTATCCATCTGTCAAAAAACAGACCAAAAAGTAAAAAGAGAACAACAAACACCAAAACAATACTAAAAACAGATTAACTTTCAAGGAACAGATAATCACTTACACAAAACATTGCAAATAAATGTCTGTATAAAATTCAGCACCCATTCATAAAAAAAAGCTAATGAAAAACGGACTTCTTTAACCCAATAAAGGATATAAACCAAATCCCACAAACATATATATCACATGCATTGGAAAAAAAAAAAAAAGTACTGAAAAATAAGGAAAAAAGCTCTCTTTACCGACAGAGATGTCATTTTCTAACCAAAAAAGGTAAAACCTAGACCCGGCATTTGTCCCACCTTCATCCAGCCTTGTCGTGTTGTCAATGGACACCTGAAAAAGTGCTTATTACCCCTCCTCAGGAAAAGGAAAGTGAAAACAGCACCCTGCCCACTGTCTGGGCACTGTTCACAGTGTGGGATCTGACACAACCACTTTCTAGAAGGATCTGGCACTATCTAGAAGATGCACAAATCCTTCAACCCAGCATTTTCACTTCTAGGTGTATCACGCTGCTGCTGCTGCTGCTGCTGCTGCTGACGCTAGACCAGCGCTTTTATGAGGTACACTTTACATTGTACTGAAAGCAGTACACTCACACTTCACCAGTAAAATAGGTTTCACAGAATACTACTTACCCCGCTCATTAACTATGCTCTAATCTTTTCTGTTTCCCTCTGTTCTGTTCTATCTTATGTAAGTATGCTGGTTCTGATCTCCCTAAACTGATTTCACAATCCAGTGACTGGTCACAAGCCACACTGTGAGAGAAGCACTGTCCTGGAAGGCCACATGAACGAAATTCGGGAGATGTCAATAAGCCAGAACTGGCTCACTTTTTGTCATTCAAAGCTCCCCACACTAAACACTGAAAACAAATTAAAAGCCTACATAAATATCATACCCATAGGATTCTTCTTGTCTTTACACTTTTCTTTGAATTCAAGGATAATTTTTTTCATAAGTTCATCAACAGCTGCATTGGAAGGAGCACATACGAGGACACGGTTTTGCTTGATTTTGGCGTTGGAGTTTTCATCTGAATATCCCCTCCTCTGGTTCTGCAATTTGCATCAAACAAAAAGTCCTGATGAGTTCTATTACACAATGTTATAGTTCTTTCCTACTTTCACATATATTCAAAAGTTCCTATAATAAAAATAAAAAGCACCTGCATCTTCATTTCAGTTCAGTCGCTCATTCATGTACAACTCTGCGCCCCATGTATCACAGCACATCAGGCCTCCCGGTCCGTCACCAACTCCCAGAGTTCACTCAGACTCATGTCCATCAAGTCGGTGATGCCATCCAGCCATCTAATCCTCTGTTATCCCCTTCTCCTCCTGCCCCCAATCCCTCCCAGCATCAGTGTTTTCCAATGAGTCAGCTCTTCGCATGAGGTGGCCAAAGTACTGGAGTTTCAGCTTTAGCATCATTCCTTCCAAAGAATTCCCAGGGCTGATCTGCTTCAGAATGGACTGGTTGGATCTCCTTGCAGTCCAAGGGACTCTCAAGAGTCTTCTCCAACACCACAGTTCAAAAGCATCAATTCTTCAGTGCTCAGCCTTCTTCACAGTCCAACTCTCACATCCATACATGACCACTGGAAAAACCATACCCTTGATTAGACGGACCTTTGTTGGCAAAGTAATGTCTCTGCTTTTCAATATGCTATCCAGGTTGGTCGTAACTTTCCTTCCAAGGAGTAAGTGTCTTAATTTCATGGCTGCAATCACCATCTGCAGTGATTTTGGGGCCCCAAAATATAAAGTCTGACACTGTTTCCACTGTTTCCCCTTCTATTTCCCATGAAGTGATGGGACCAGATGCCGTGATCTTCGTTTTCTGAATGTTGAGCTTTAAGCCAACTTTTTCACTCTCCACTTTCACTTTCATCAAGAGGCTTTTGAGTTCCTCTTCCCTTTCTGCCATAAGGATGGTGTCATCTGCATATCTGAGGTGATTGATAATTTCTCCCGGCAATCTTGATTCCAGCTTGTGCTTCTTCCAGCCCAGCGTTTCTCATGATGTACTCTGCATAGAAGTTAAATAAGCAGGGTGACGATATACAGCCTTGACGTACTCCTTTTCCTATTTGGAACCAGTCTGTTGCTCCATGTCCAGTTCTAACTGTTGCTTCCTGACCTGCATACAGGTTTCTCAAGAGGCAGGTCAGGTGGTCTGGTATTCCCATCTCTTGAAGAATGTTCCACAGTTTATTGTGATTCAGACAAAGGCTTTGGCATAGTCAATAAAGCAGAAATAGAGGTTTTTCTGGAACTCTCTTGCTTTTTCCATGATCCAGCAGATGTTGGCAATTTGATCTCTGGTTCCTCTGCCTTTTCTAAAACCAGCTTGAACATCTGGAAGTTCACAGTTCACGTATTGCTGAAGCCTGGCTTGGAGAATTTTGAGTATTACTTTACTAGCGTATGAGATGATGTAATTGTGCGGTAGTTTGAGCATTCTTTAGCATTGCCTTTCTTTAGGATTGGAGTGAACACTGACCTTTTCCAGTCTTGTGGCCACTGCTGTTTTCCAAATTTGCTGGCATACTGAGTGTAGCACTTTCACAGCATCATCTTTCAGGATTTGAAATAGCTCCACTGGAATTCCATCACTTCCACTAGCTTTGTTCGTAGTGATGCTTTCTAAGGCCCACTTGACTTCACATTCCAGGATGTCTGGCTCTAGGTCAGTGATCACACCATAGTGATTATCTGGGTCGTGAAGACCTTTTTTGTACAGTTCTTCTGTGTATTCTTGCCACCTCTTCTTAATATCTTCTGCTTCTGTTAGGTCCATACCATTTCTGTCCTTTATAGAGCCCATCTTTGCATGAAATGTTCCCTTGGTATCTCTAATTTTCTTGAAGAGATCTCTAGTCTTTCCCATTCTGTTGTTTTCCTCTATTTCTTTGCATTGATCTCTGAGGAAGGCTTTCTTATCTCTCCTTGCTATTCTTTGGAACTCTGCATTCAGATGCTTATCTTTCCTTTTCTCCTTTGCTTTTCACTTCTCTTCTTTTCACAGCTATTTGTAAGGCCTCCCCAGACAGCCATTTTGCTTTTTTGCATTTCTTTTCCATGGGGATGGTCTTGAACCCTGTCTCTTGTACAATGTCACAAACCTCCATCCATAGTTCATCAGGCACTGTGCCTATCAGATCTAGTCCCTTAAATCTATTTCTCAATTCCACTGTATATTTATAAGGAATTTGATTTAGGTCATACCTGAATGGTCTAGTGATTTTCCCTACTTTCTTCAATTTAAGTCTGAATTTAGCAATAAGGACTTCATGGTCTGAGCCACAGTCAGCTCCTGGTCTTGTTTTTGCTGACTGTATAGAGCTTCTCCATGTTTGGCTGCAAAGAATATAATCAACCTGATTTCGTTGTTGACCATCTGGTGATGTCCATGTGTAGAGTCTTCTCTTGTGTCATTGGAAGAGGGTGTTTGCTATGAGCAGTGCGTTCTCTTGGCAAAACTCTTTTAGCCTTTGCCCTGCTTCATTCCGTACTCCAAGGCCAAATTTGCCTGTTACTTTAGGTGTTTCTTGACTTCCTACTTTTGCATTCCAGTCCCCTATAATGAAAAGGACATCTTTTTTGGGTGTTAGTTCTAAAAGGTCTTGTAGGTCTTCATAGAACCATTCAACTTCAGCTTCTTCAGCGTTACTGGTTGGGGCATAGACTTGGATTACTGTGATATTGAATGGTTTGCCTTGGAAACGAACAGAGATCATTCTGTCATTTTTGAGACTGCATCCAAGTACTGCATTTTGGACTCCTGTTGACCATGAGGGCTACTCCATTTCTTCTAAGGGATTCCTGCCCACAGTAGTAGATATAATGGTCATCTGAGTTAAATTCATCCATTCCAGTCCATTTTAGTTTGCTGATTCCTAGAATGTCAACGTTCACTCTTGCATCTTACACTGATATTAAAAACTTACTGTGAACAGCTCCATCCCAATACAAAATAAAAAGTTTAAAAAAATTACTCAGTCATAAAATTTTATCGTTAACTTTTCTGAGCCTTACCTTATTATCCACTGATTTTATTCAATACCCAATCCAACCAAAATGCAGCCCAGGGATAGATAAATCCAGGATGGTCTCCTGGTATCAGCTATGGCCACTAACAAAGCCACCATTCTAGCCCTCAGGAGTGATTGCACACAAAACAGTATTTTCTGCCTTTTTATTTCTTATAACCTTCTCCATCTCTGCTAACCCTTTATCCGATACGGTTCCACACAGTATCAAAAGATACACAAAAGTGAAGGGGGAAAAGGCACTTTAGTACTTAATCACACGTTAGTTAAATCTAGTGATGTGCAATGATATATTCAATTAAGAATGCTGCTGCCCTCACAAACACTTTACCTCTGTCAGCAGGCGGTACAGGATGCCAACAATGGTTTTTGATTTTCCTGTTCCAGGTGGTCCATGAATCAGACAGATCTTGGCAACTGATGCGGAGTGTTTCACCATGGCACATGCAGTTTCTATCGCTTTCTTCTGGTCTTCATTGAAATCTTTTAAGTAGGCAACCTACATGAAAGACATTAGTGAGAATGACTTTTTCTTCCTGTGGTTGCCCAGGAAAGCTAGACAGTGGAAAAATCTGTGTAAACTGCTCTTGTCCTCCATCAGACAGAAGCTTTATGATCAGGCAAGACTCCAAAATGACCTTTAATCTAAGAAGCGCATTCACTACTGGAAAGAGTCACTTACAAGTATCTACAGGCTTCAGTCCGTCTATAAATAAAACAATATTTTTATTTGTGATTCTTATAAAGATCATGAACTGTTTTTGTACTCTTCTTTTTATTCTCTGATTCTTCCCATTTTAGTCAATTCTCTCCCTAGACAGTAAAACCATTCCAAGACTTTCTTTCCTAACACAAGTGACAGAGTGGAGAGGATCTTGGTTCAGCTCTGAGTCTACACCTCAGTTTCACTCTCAAGCTGTGTTTCCAAACTCACCTCTCCGGACTTCAGCCTCCACCGATTTTTATATAAATCTCGGATCCCTTAGAAGGTGAGAATTGAATGAGAAAACACATGGAAGCCCGAACACAAGGAAGAGGTTCAAATAATTCTTTCCCTTCACCTGTCTCTGTGTTAATTTCCTGGAACTTATACACAATTTTATAATGAGAAATATCCATTCACACAATACAATAACTTTGTCTTCAAACCGGCAACAGTACCAAAAGCTCCACTGGTCATTCAAATGCAAAATTCATTCCATTAAACCTATTCCTACTTACTCCTGCATTTTAACCACCTAAAAAGTAGGATGTTCACCTAATATTTTAATGTTGTTCTTCAAGCATATTTTCAACTCCTTATTGCACTCTACCTTCTTCCTGAGGTAAGCTAACACAAAGACACACTTTACAACATTAAAGAAAACTAGGCACTAAAAATTTCACTGGGCATACACTGTGACTAATAAGTCTTTGCTGTGGACAAAAGAACATGATGCTTTAACGTTGTGACATGAAATGTTCTGACTTTCCCTGTATCAAATGGTCATCACTCACAATTCTCTCAGATGTTGCAGTTGGTAAATCTTTTGTACAGAAGTCCATGGGGTTTGGATTCAGAATGGCTCTGGCCAGTTGGTTCCGACCACTCAGCAAAGACATGGCTTTCAACTTCCTTTGTGTAGTCACCAGAGAGCTGATTACAAAGCATTTCACGAGTTCATTTAAATTGACTGGTAAATTATCTTGAGTCTGGATGGAAACCGAACACTCAAATTTCCCATTATGCACTGTTACCAAGATAGAGAAAAAGCAATCTCGGTTACCAGTGAATGCAAAGTGTCCAGTTAAAAAGGTTATTCAGAACAAAGTGTTTTATAACGTGTTTTCTACACATCATTCAAATAATTTACTCAGTGAAGGTAAATTACTATTTATCTACTGAATGGCTCCTACAAACCAGGCAACATTCCTATCCTCAGGAGGCTTATTTTTTAGGAGGCGGCGGCAGGTGATGGTAAGTAGCATGAAGAATGCAGAGGAGGGGGATGAGGAAGTGAAGAGGGATGTAAGGGAGTGTTATGCAGACAAGAGTCAGGGAAGACCTTCCTGATAAGATGACATTTGGGCATGGTCTTAATACAATGAAGCCATGTTGATAACTGGAAAATTATGTTATAGGCAGGGAATCAGCAACCACAAAGGCAGCAGGGTATCTGGATTATTGAGGAACAGAGAGAAGGCTGGTGTGCTGGGAGGAAGCGAGCTCGAAGCCTGAGAAACTACTGGTGGCTACTCTTCACAGGCCTCTGCAGTAATGACTCTGAGTCAGGTCAAGGGCTACAGGACAGCTCTGTGTAGGGAAGGGACCTGCTCTAACGCCCACATTAAAAGAATCACTTATGGTGAATGAAGAATACACTACAATGGGAAAAGCAAAAAGACCACTTAATCCAGGTGAATCCAGGTGAAAGTGAATGGTCCTGTGGGCCAGGATATAGTGGGAGAGGTGGGGCCAGGATGGAGGATATACTGCAAAGGATGGGCCAGTAACAGGACTTCCTGATGAATTGGTTGGAGCCTGTGAGGGAGAGAGAGACTCCAGCATGACTCTGAGGTCTGGGGCTGAGTAACTGGGAGAATGGAGGTACTGCATCCTACGATGGGAAAAGCTGAAGCAACAGCACATCAGGCAGTAAATCAAGTGTTTCTTTTTGGAGTAGATTTTAAATGCCTAATAATCTCCAAATGGAGATGGCAGAGTATTAGATACATGAAGAGCTCAGGGAAGGAGGCCACCTTTGAAACAGAACTCTGGCAAATGTAGCCACCTGTCAGAGTCAAAAGCACAGACAAAGCTATGTATCCCCACAGCTCCTCTTCTACACGCATCCTACATGAAGAGCTGAGCTGTGCTCACACGAGAGTAAACACAGCATATCAGTTACGACACGGCACACTGCTCAACTCCAACAGCTTTGTTGCTGTTTATAAGATGTAACGCAAAAAGGTGAAGGAATAATGAAATCATATTCTCTTCACATAAGAGAGACTAAAAAAAGCAGCAATGTCAAAAGGGCAGCTTGGCTTATATAAAGAATGTGGACTTCTCAGTCAAATAAAATTAGGTTTCAATTCTGAACCTACCATTTAATACTAAGGGTGACCTTGGGTAAGTTATTCCACATCCCGACCTCTGATATCCCAATAAGCAGGGAACAACTAATTCTGCTTTGCAGGGCTCTGGGAAAAGATAGTAAATGTGCACAGGAAGGACAGGGCACACTGTGTGGCACATAGTTGGTACTCCTTAAATTCAAGCTAACATTATTTCTGTTATGCTCCCTTAGGGAGAGAAGCCCCTACAACACAGTGGAGGAAAGTGACAGAAACAGTAAAGCGCTCAAGGTGCCTTACAGTTAGTTACATCTTTGGTCTGCTCATTAATAATTAGCCAGAAAACCAAAGCTGGAATGTGATTTAACAAACAGATGGCTTGCAAATTATGTTTTATAACAAACACTGACAGATGAAGAAATTTACTAGAAGGAAAAGAAGACATTACAAAAGAACACTTTTAAATCTGAAGTCTAAAGCAAGAAATACTGGGCCTTTTCCAGCTGAGTCTAGAAAATCTAAGAGAGGTCTTGGAAAGGTAAATAAATCATCAGCCTCACAAACACAAGTCTGATAAATGTACATCAGCTAAATGTACAGCAAATACATGGCTGGTAAAGCCTAATTTAGAAGGAAATGAGAAGACAAGTTTCTGACAGACTTCTCTACAGAGTCTCACTAGGTACTCACTGACTGAAGTACGACGGAATTTATGAACATAGCCACAATAATATTCACAGGCATCCTCCAGGTGACTCCACTCTAAATCTTTCTTCTCCTCATTGAGTCTTTCAGGAACCAAAAACACCAAATCATTTTCCCTTGGATGAAGCTGTTTAGCTAGCTCACATTCCTCAAGATAAACTGTAAAACAGTAAGAAGTCAGCATTTATTCTAACAGAATAAATATACATAAGATTAACTAAAGGATATTAAACCCTTGTACTAAGAGTTCAAGCAAGTAGCATACACACTTCAAAAATGATGGTCTAAGCCAGTGGGCATTTTCAAATATTGATCACAGAGTATTACAAAGTTTTTCTTAAAAATTTACTGCTACAACACCAAAATAGATGAAGTCATAATATTCAAAAGGAGCTAATAAATTTCCTTTCCTTGAAACTTACCTTAGTTTTTAATCAAAAAATTCCCACTTTTGTGCTCTACTTTCAAAATCCCCAGAGAAAACCTGGAAACAAATATCCAAGTACATAGAAGCATTCTGAGCCTACTGGTGGCATTTCAAACAAGGGGAAAGGACAGCGGTAAAATAAATGGGGCTGGGAAAACAGCACGCTCTAATTAAAAAGTTTGGTACCAACTTTGCCAATTTTCAACAAACTTCAACATTTTTCTTCCTCTAAAACTTACACAGGAATGCAAAGGGACAAGAATAGCCAATGTACTCATAAGGCAAAACAAGCTAAGAGGACTTGTTTACTAAAACTTATTCTAAAGCTTAACTAATCAAGCAATGTGACATGGGCACTGAGGTAGGCAAATGATCCAATAGAGAAAGGCGTCCAGAAAATATCAGTGCATTAAATAGCCACTAGATTTATGGCAAACATGGCACTACAGACCATGAAGAAAGGATAGTCTTTTCAATTAACAGTAGTGGGATAATTACATCTCCATTAGGGGAAAAAAATGAAACATGGCCCCTACATCTTACTCATGCACAAAATCGATTCCAGGTTGACAAAACAGTGAAGCCTCTAGAAAAGGGATTGGTAAACTTTCTGTAAAGAGCCAGATTTTTCTTTGCAGGCCACATATGGAATCTGCTACATATTCATCATCACCATCTTTTTTCAAAACCTTTTAAAAATATACAAAAACTTTACTCTAGGGCAATATAAAAACAAGATATGGGGTAGATGTGCAAGCTGTTATTTGCTGGCACCAGTTCTAGATGTTAAGATAATATATATATGACGTGCAGAAGGGAAAGGTTTCTTCAATGAGTCATAGAGCATTCCATAAAAAAATACACAAATGCATTTGTTATGCTAAAAATAAATTCTAAACAAGAATTTTAAAGACATCTCTATGAGAGTCATAATGCAAGCCAAAGTGGGAGAACGGTTTATATCCAAATTATACAAAGAACTCGTTACAAATCAGTAAGAGAAAGACAACAGAAAATGAACAAGTCTTTTGGCTTCCCCAAAGAGGTTACTTAAGCATCTACTAAATATATAAAAAGGGGCTCAAGTTCATTGATAGCAAAATAAAACCACAAATGGCCATTAGTACGCACACAGTAACAGGTTAAATTAATAGCACAATCGATACAAATGTGTTGGTATAAACATGGAACAATGTGACTTCCATACACTGATGGGGGTGCATAATTTCTGTATAAACTGGCTTGGCATTATCTACTTCAGTTGAACTCATACAACTCATTTCAGGAGACAAGACTACAAAAATGCCCTCACATGACACTACAGACACATGAATGACCACAGTGGCATTATTCATAAAATGCTATGCGTAGAAGAGTTATTAACATAGCAGGCCTGAGGCTTCTTCTGTCCTCAGAAAGCTTACAAGTTGCCCCCCTCACATTGGCATCTAAGAACTTGGATTTCCAGACAATTCTCATTCACTGATGACAATGGTGCACTGCATCTAACCTGTTTGCCAAATTCTTTCTCTATGGTTTATGTCAAACACCCATTTTGCTTCTGGAAAGTTATGAATCTGGAATGGGCAGAGGGTGTTGCAGGCACTGAGTCCCTCAGTTTCCCTGGTAGGTAACATGTCACATGTTTTGTCACACCTGACTAGTGGGACAATTAAGTGCCTGTTGTGTGACTCCACTGGGAAAGGACTCTTGAAGGTTGCTCCTGGTCTGCTTTAGACTTCTCCCATGTGCTTAGTCCCATTTGCTAATTTTATTTTGTATCCTTTCACAATAAGAAGTCACAGCCATGAGCATGAATATAATTCCTGTGAGTTGTCCTAGTGAATCTCTGAACCTGGGGTTGGGCTTGTGGACTCCTGATACAAAAGAAGACCTTCAGACCAAAACTGATGGAAAAAATGCCCATTAATGGAAATTCCCTGGTGGTCCAGTGGTTAGGACAAGCCACATGGCTTGACCAAAAAATAAAATAACAATCTCCATCAACGGTAAAACTGTGATGTAGTTATACACTGAAATAATACTACAGCAATTAAAACAAGTACTGAAAATATACACAAAATTGATGAATTACACACATGTTAAATGAAAGAAGTCAGAAACAAGAGGAAAGACTATGTGATTCTATCATAAAGATAAATGGCAGATAAATCAGTTACTTAAATATTAAAAAGAAATATAAAATTACAAGAAAACATGAAACTATTTAATTTCTAAAACCAAAATTTGAACAGTAACGTTTAGGAACGTAAGAAGATAAAAACTGCCTCAAAAACCAAATGTGAAACTGAACACAAATAATGAAACTAAAAAAAAAGTTACAACAAATGCACACAAATAAGAAGAAAACAAACTCCCTAACAGAAAAACGACACATGGTATGCAGAGACAATTATGTGACCCTTTCTAATCCCAAGAATATAAAAGACCACTAAAGATTTGGGGACAAAATGTATAACCTCAAATGAGATACAATTCCCATGTAAAACGGGAAAAGTTTAAACTAGCAAATGAGGAGAGACACATTCTTCTGTTCTTATGTTAGACGTGACAATGGAATTCTTTTTGGTAGACAGAGGCAATATGAATCAAGTCTTAAAATGCATACACTGTGATCCAGGCAAAAGGATTTATTCAGTGTAATAGTGAAAAATCATAAACAATACACACATCTAACTAGAAACTGGTTAAACAGAACTATGGAACATGCTAACAACAGAATAATTACAAATACTGAAAAGACATTTACAACAGATTAAATGAAAATAAGTCAAATGTAAGCTTCGTGAAGGCAGAATTTTATGTTCTCATCCCAGCTACATATGTGGCATCTAGAATCACACACTATCAGGCAGTACACAGTCAATAAATATTTGCTGAGTTAAGTAAATAAAAAAAGTCACAAAATAGGTAAATAACCCAACCCCCCTCACCACCTCCCCACACTTCACACAGATGAGGAGCAAGTCTAGCAGTAATATATGCACTACTAATTATCCTCATTAAGTAAGACTTTAAACATATTCTACATAAGATTCAACTTAGGAAACCTGTAAGAGGTTTCAAACAATTATCCTGTTCCCTCAAAAGAAATCTCTCCAATTATTACATGACACAGTGCAAGTTACTTAAGAAAGAACTTACCCACAAACTCCCAGTATTTTTTATAATCACCAGGAAATTTTCGTAAATGTAACTGATGGAATTTCTCTTTGTTTGGAGAGCTGATCCATTCCTGTGCCACCTTAGCAAAGCAAAAAAAGCAAATTGAGAAAGCAAAGACATCTGAAAATTTTTCCAAAGTAAGCAACAACAAAATCCAGAACCTAGAAATCCCAGGTGACAGAAATAGTAAATATTAACTTAGGACTTCTGGTTTCCAGCTTGGCATGTATGGAACTTAAAAATCACCAGTCCATCCTAACAAGTATAAAGAGACAAAAAGGTGGATACAGACAATCAAGACTTACCAGAGCAGAAACCCTTAAGCAGAAACCTCCATGGCCAGGAAGAAAACCTGAACTGGATTTGACACACTGTTGGAGGCTCAGTATAAACAACTCTGAATGCTTAAAAACTCCAAGGCGACCCAGTCATAAGGGATATCCAACAGTCTGCTGAGTTTCACATCTAGGAGCTCTAATAGGCCCCCACAGTAAATGTAGGAGAAAATTCCCTGTGTCCTTTGGTGGGAGAGGGGGAGTGGATATAGCAGTGTTGAGGATTAGGAATTTTAGAACCATTTTAAAATACATCAGAGTATTCTGACCTTTTAAAATAATTTTTCACTGGATGATAATTGCTTTACAATGTTGTGGTGATTTCTGCTGTATAACCACCTGATTCATCTATTAAATATATATCCCTTCCTTCTTCAGCCTCCCTCCCACCTCCATTCTAACCTTCTTAACACGGCTTTGATCTATACAAAAACTATTTTACCAGAGCTAAACTTGCTGGATGACAACGGGTGAGATGGCTGGATGGCATCACCAACCCGATGGACATCAATCTGAGCAAGCTCCAGGAGTTGATGATGGCCAGGGGAGCCTGGTGTGCTGCAGTCCATGGGGGTCAGAGTCGGAGACAACTAAGCAACTGAACTGAACTGAAACTTGCTAGGCTTTTATCAGAGCCTAACCTACTTGGGGGAAGAAAACCTACTCCAACCCATTCTGGTCATCCTGTCTCACCTGAGGAGGCAGGGAGAAACCAAGATGAATGAGTGTGAAAGCCAGAGGCAAAGGCTCACTAAAAGACTGACACCTGGGCTTCCCTGGTAGCTTAGTGGTAAAAAAAAAAAATCCTGCTGCCAATGCAGGAGACATAGGTTAGATCCCTGATCCAGGAAGATCCCATATGACAGGGAGCAACTTAGTGCTTGCACTACTGAACCTGTGCTCTAGAGAGCCCAGGAATGGCAACACACCCTAGAACTTGTGCTCTGCAATAAGAGAAGCCACTGCAATGAGAAGTCCCTGCACCACAGCTAGAGAGCAGCCCCCACTCGCCACAACTAGAGAAAAGCCCGAGCAGCAACGAAGACTCAGCACAGCCAAAAAATAAAAAAGACTGAAAGCTTATCACAGGACTATGGCATGCTCTCCCTTCCCCCATACCTCAGTACTATTTACTAAATGTCTATTTACTGCTGTTCTTTTTATTTAGTATATCAAATCCACCTTACAACAAAAAATAACTGCATTCTCAAACACAAAAACACACAGTTTGAAGAGACTGAACAAGCATCAAAATTAGTCATATATAGCAGGAATACTGGAACTGTCAGACCAACAATTTTTCAAAAATAATATTAATTTATATACTAACTTTAAAGGAAAAAGTAGCCCATGAACTAATAGGTGGATAAAGTAATGAATGAGATGTCAATTCTGAAAAAGATCCCAAAGGAAAGGCTAAAACACTAACAGAAATGAAGGATGCCTCGCTGGGCTCATTAGAACAATGGACACTGCTGAAGAAAGAATCTCTGAGATTTAGGATGCAGCAACAGAAACTACCAAAGCTGAAAAACAAAGAAAATGAGGAAAAAAGCCACACCCCAGAATATCCAAGAACTGTGCCACAATGCCAAAAGCTGCAGCATACACATAATGGGGATATGAGGCGGAGGGAGGGTGGGGAAGAAGCAGTACTTGAGACAATGACGACTCAGTTTTCCAAAATTAATATCAGACCCCAAATGTCAGATCCAGGAAGCTCAGATACCAAGCAGAATAAATGCCAGAAACTACATCTTTAGGAAACATATCATATCATATTCACACTTTAGGAATTTGAAATATTAAAGATAGAAAGAAATCTTTAAAGAAGCCAGTGAGGGGAAAAACCCCCCCTCTATAGCAGAGAGGATTAAGAACTACATCCCACTTCTCTTCAGACAAATGCAAGGGAGTGAAACATTTAAGATGACTGAGACAAAAACAACCCTACCAACCTAGAATTCGGAATCCTGCAAAATTATCCTTTAAAAGTGAAGGAGAAATAAAGATCTTCTCACACAAAATTTGAGGGCATTTGTCACCACTGCACCTATCTTGTAAGAAAAGTTAAAAGATATTCAAAGAGAAGGAAAATTATATAGGTCAGAACTCAAATCTACATAAACAAAGGAAGACCATCAGAGAATGAATACGTGAAGCAAAATTAAAACTTTTGTTTCTTATTTTTAATTCATCTAACAGATAATAGCTTATTCAAAATAATAGCAACAACGTATTAAACTATGGATGCTTATGTATGTGTGTGTTTGTTAATGGAGGCCTATGTGTATGTGAAACAAATGACAGCAGTGATACATTGGATGCCAAGGAAAAATCAGGAATATTTCGTTATTGTAAGGCAGACACACTATCCATGAAGTGTTATCTGAACACAGACTTGGTTGTAAATATATACTACAAGCTCTAAGGCAATCACTAAAAAAAATTTTGTTGATATTCTAAGGATAGAGAGACAATAAAATTATATAAAGTGCTCAATTAAAACCACAAGAGCAGGGACAATAAAAACAGGAATAAACAACAAGGGTAACAAATAGAAAATAGGAGCATGTACAGTTAACATGCTGAAGCTAAAGCTCCAATACTCTGGTCAGCTGATGTGAAGAGCTGACTCACCAGAAAAGACACTGATGTTGGGAAAGACTGAGGGCAGGAGGAGAAGGGGGTGACAGAGGATGAGATGTTGGATGGCATTGACTCAATGGACATGAATCTGAGCAAACTCTGGGAGATAGTGAAGGACAGGGAAGCCTGGCATGCTATCATGGGGTTGCAACGAGTTGGATGTGACTAAGCAACTGAACAACAAATCCTTTCATCATAAACATTTCTATTAATAGCTCTTTTTATGTGAACCTCTGGCAGACAACATTATTGGCCTCTTCATGGATCACAGCCTTGTTGTGGTAAAGGAGCTTATGTAACTAAATGAAGCCATTAGACATGCTGTGCAGGGCCACCCAAGAGAGACAGGTCTGAGTCAAGAGTTCTGACAAACCATGGTCCACTGGAGAAGGAAATGGCAACACACTCCAGTATTCTTGCCTTGAAAACCCCATGGACAGTTCAGTTCAGTTCAGTCGCTCAGTCGTGTCCGACTCTTTGTGATCCCATGCGCTGAAGAATGCCAGGCCTCCCTGGTCCGTCACCAACTCCCAGAATTTACCCAAACTCATATCCATTGAGTCGGTGATGCCATCTAACCATCTCATCCTCTGCCGTCCCCTTCTCCTCCTGCCTTCAATCTTTCCCAACGTCACAGTCTTTTCAAATAAGTCAGCCCTTCGCATCAGGTGGCCAAAATATTGGAGTTTCAGCGTCAGCATCAGTCCTTCCAGTGAACACCCAGGGCTGATTTCCATATGAAAAGACAAAAAAATATGATAAATGAAGATGAGCTCCCCAGGCTGGAAGGTGTTCAATGTGCTACTGGGGAAGAGCAAAGGGCAATTACTAATAGCTCCAGAAAGAAAGAAGAGGCTAGGTCAAAGTGGAAACAATGCTCAGCTGTGGATGTGTCTAGTGGTGAAAGTCAAGTCTGATGCTGTAAAGAGCAATACTGCGTAGGAACCTGGAATGTTAAGTCCATGAATCAAGGTAAATTGGACGTGGTCAAGCATGAGATGGCAAGAGTGAACATCAATATCTTAGGAATCAGTGAACTAAAATGAATGGGAATGGGAGAATTTAATTCAGATGACCATTTTATCCACTACTGTGGGCAAGAATCCCTAAGAAGAAATGGAATAGCCCTCACAGTCAACAAAAGAGTCTGAAATGCAATACTTGGGTGCAATCTCAAAAATGACAAAATGATCTCAGTTCATTTCCAAGGCAAACTGTTCAACATCACAGTAATTCAAGTCTATGACCCAATCACTGACGTCGAAGAAGCTGACCAGTTCTATGAAGACCTTCAACACCTTCTAGAAATAACCAGAAAGAAAGATGTCCTTTTCATTACAGGGGATTGGAATGTAAAAGTAGGAAGTCCAGAGATACCCAGAATAACAGTCAAGTTTGGCCTTGGAGTACAAAATGAAGCAGGGCAAGGATAACACAGTTGTGTCAAGAGAACATACTGGTCACAGCAAACACCCTTTTCCAACAACACAAGAGACAACTCTACACATGGATGAAGACATCTCACAAGATGGTCAATATGAAATCAGACTGATTATGTTCTTTGTAGCCAAAGATGGAGAAGCTCTATACAGTCAGTAAAAACAAGACCTGGAGCTGACTGTGGCTCAGATCATGAGCTTCTTATTGCCAAATTCAGGCTTAAATTGAAGAAAGTAGGAAACCACTAGGCCATTTAGGTATGACCTAAATCAAATCCCTTATGATTACACAGTGGTGACAATGAATAGACTCAAGGGATTAGATCTGGTAGACTGAATGCCTGAGAAACTATGGACAAAGGTTCGTAATGCTGTACAGGAGGCAATGACCAAAACCATCCCAAAGAAAAAGAAATGCAAGAACGCAAGTTGTCTGAGAACGCTTTACAAGTAGCTGAGAAAAGAAGAGAAGCAAAAGGCAAGGGAGAAAGGGAAAGACATACTCAATTGAATTCAGAGTTTCAAAGAATTTCAAGGAGAGATAAGAAGGCCTTCTTAAATGAACAATGCAAAATGAAACAGAATGGGAAAGACTAGGGATCTCGTCAAGAAAACTGGAGATGCCAAGGGAACATTTCATGCAAACGTGGGCCCAGTAAAGGACAGAAATAGCAAGGACCTAACAGAAGCAGAAGAGATTAAGAAGACGGGGTAAAGATCAACATGAATCAGCCACAGGTATACCTATGTATATAAAACTCTTAAGAGGAAATTATAAAACTCTCAGAGAAACACTCTTTGACATACATCACAGCAAGATCCTCTTTGACCCACCTCCAAGAGTAATGAAAATAAAAACAAAAATAAGTGGGACCTAGGTTAAACTTAAAAGTTTTGCATAGCAAAGGAAACTATAAACAAAATGAAGAAGCAAACCCTCAGAATGGGAGAAAATAACTGCAAATGAAACAACTGACAAAGGATTAATCTCTAAAATGTACAAGCAGCTCACGCAGCTCAACAGCACAAAAACAACCCCATCAAACAGTGGGAGAAAAGACCTAAACAGACATTTCTCCAAAGAAGACATACAGGTGGCTAATAAACACATGAATATATGCTCGACAATGCTTGTTATTCAGTTCAGTCGCTCAGTCGTGTCTGACTCTTTGCGACCCCATGAATCGCAGCACGCCAGGCCTCCCTGTCCATCACCAACTCCCAGAGTTCACCCAGACTCATGTCCATCGAGTCAGTGATGCCATCCAGCCATCTCATCCTCTGCTTGTTATTAGAGAAATGCAAACCAAAACTACAATGAGCTATCACCTCACACTGATCAGAATGGCTATTATCAAAAAATCCACAAATAATAAATGCTGGAGAGGGTGTGGAGAAAAGTGAACCCTCTTGCACTGTTGGTGGGAACGTAAATTGATATAGCCGCTACAGAAAACAGTATGGAGATTCCTTAAAGAACTAGGAATAAAACTACCACATGACCCAACAATCCCACTACTGGGCATATACCCTGAGGAAACCATAACTGAAAAAGACCCACGTACCCCATGGTTCATTGCAGCACTATTTACAATAGCTAGGACATGGAAGCAACCTAGATGTCCACTGACAGATAAATGAATAAAGAAGTTATGGTACATATACAATGGAATATTACTCAGCCATAAAAAGAAATGCATTTGAGTCAGTTCTAATCAGGTGGATGAACTTGGAGCCTGGAATACAGAGTGAAGTCAGAAAAACAAATACTGAATATTAATGCATACATATGGAATCTAGAAAAATGGTACTGATGAACCTATTGGCAGGGCAGTACTGCAGACACAAACATAAAGAGAGCTGTGGACACACAGTGGGGCTAAGAGAGGGATGGACGAATTGAACTGAGACATATACATTACCATATGTAAAACAGCCAGGGGGAATTTGCTGTATGACTCAGGGAGCTCAATCCAGTGTTCTGTGACACCTAGAGGGGGTGGGATGGGGTGGGTGGTTCAAGAGGGAGGGGACATATGTATACTTATGGCAGATTTATGTTGATGTATGGCAGAAACTAACACAATATTGTAAATTATCCTCCAATTAAAAAAATTTTTTTTTAAACATAATTAAATGCAGATGGGAGACTATCTCCTCTGAGAAGTCTTCCCTTTCTTTTGCACTAAAAAACATTTCCTCCTTTGCCACCCCTGGACTGTGTCCATAAGTTCCAGAAGGGCAGAGATTAGGAAAGTATTGGTATTTCCTCTGTATGACCAGCATCTAGAACAGTGTCTGGCACAACGTCTGTTCAACATGACATTTACAAGTTATATTTTAGCTGTTCTCCTAGCATGGTAAAGAAAGGCAATTTCAAAATCTAGATGTATATGATTAAAATACATACTTACTGTTTCAAAAGTATTCAGGACCATCAAAGGGAAAAACACATTAAAATAATCTCCACAGTCTTGAAACCTGATAGGCACCCGTCTTTCGATGGACTGACACAGACTCGACGGGGGCCCACACTGATCAAAGTTCACAAACATCTCGTATCTCCATTTCAAGACCTCTTTTACAAAAGTATCAGAGATGGACTGTGACGACGTGAGAATGTTTACTGGAGAGGAAGTCAAAAAAGGTCTGCTTTCCCCAAATGGAACTCTCAGAACTTGCCTGTTGGAGTTATTTGGAGTCTGAGCAGGGAAAACATTGCACAGACCTTTCACTTCAGCCACTGGCTTCAGAGACACCGTAAGGGGTGGCTGTGGTCCTTTAAGAACAGACTGTGCCCCACTTGACTTATTTTTCAGAGATGATGGGAGGGCTGCGGTACTTTCCAAAGACTTGGAGAGACCAGCAATCCGTGAAGTACTGCTTGAACTAAAAACCTTGGTCGTGGAAGGTCTCGAACGTTTTGATGCAGACAGAGGCAAGCCAGGTTTACGGAATACATCTTCATCTGTGGCTTTAGTTTTTGAGTGTTTTGAGCAGTACTCACCTGGGTTTTTCAGAGTTTCAACACAATCTTTGTACTTACATTTTGTGCTACTCAAAGATTCCAACTGAGGCTGACTCACACATTCTTCCTCTCCCTGCACTGTATCTTTTCCATGAATGACTTCAATGAGTTTATCATTCTCTCTCTCGATTTGTGAACATAAATCCATGTCTTCAGGGTCACGCTGTGTTAAGAATATATCATCTTCCTCTATGTCACTGCTGAATTGAGGCTCTCCCTCTTTCAAAGTCGCCACCTCTAAATGATGAACTGTTAGGTCACCTCTGTCTAACAGGTCCTCTGAGGTAGGAACAATGACTTCATTTGTTGCTATTCTTCCATTTACTATGACAGGATTACACTGGTTTGCTTTCACGGGTTCTGTTTCAGAAGACTGACATGTTAGTAACTGTTTTCCCTTATTGTTAGCAGTCACCTCGGCTCCTCCATGACTGTAATCTGACTTACTTGATTCTGGCACAGCAGAGCTCTGTGCAGCACGTGGCCCTGCTCGTGTTGTATCTGTACTTCTACAATCAAAACTTTGTCTGTTTTGTTGTGATTTGGATCTCATCTGCCTTTGCAACTGAAGGTCTTGACTCGTCAGCAGTTTCTTATTATTTCTGACAGAGAGAGTCTGAGGAGAAATTAACTTCGTCTTTTTCCGGGTATCCACTACTCCAACAGTTTTGCCATGGTCACGTAGCTGAACTATACACTCTAAAGATCGCTGGGACAATTCAAATGCCCTACGAGGAGCCTTTTTCAGGCCAAGTTTCTCAACCGTTGAAGTTGGTTCGGGACACTGGCGAAATTTCTTTGGCGGCACAATAGCAGGAGTTGTTCTACAACTTATGTAATGGGAGCTTTTACTCTGCCCTTTCTTGGTATCTGAATGGGATTTCTTAGAAGCTTTAACCACTGGAACTTTCCTGACAGGTTTGGAATACATGCGAGGCTTTGGAAGAGACTTCTTTGGGGAAACCACAGTGTTTCTCTGAACACTTGAACTGGGAACTGTAGATCTTGCGTCTACACCTTTAAAATCATTTTTACTCAGATTTCCCTTGTTAAGAATATCAGACTGGTCCTCATTTTTAACAGAAGATGAAGAAGGCCTTAGAGGATCTTCAGCTATAGGTTTTTCATACCGTCTTCTCTTGGGTTTTTTTACTTCAATTTCACAAAATTCCTCAACAGAAGTACTACTACTACGTGGTTTTGTGCGCTCTTCAAAGTTCTCTGCTACTTTTTTAATGACCTCTTCAGGCACATAATCTGTCTCATAACCCAAATCATTTGCACTATCACCCACATGAGTCGAGCATGGATTTTTTTCATTCTCTTGAGCTGAATTCTTGTCTGGTTTCTGATCATGCCAAACTGAAAACACTTCACATGGAGTCTCAAACTCAAAAAACTGAGAATCAGATTCCTCAAACTCCAAAAGGGACACTGGATTTTCTTCCTTTATTAACACCTTCTGTTCCACATTTGTGTTAGCTATTGAAGTATGTTGCTCTGGACATTCTTTCTCAATGCATGCTTTGACCTCTCTCATTTGTTTCTTCAAACCCAGAATTCTTTCCTCATCTTCATCGTCATCGGAATCTGAAATAATAATAACCTGTCCACAGCAGGTTTCCCTGACATTTTGGTTTGCCGTGAAACATCTTTTCTCATCTTTTACTTTTCTTTGTATTTGGGATAAACTTTTTTCAGTTGAATCTGATGGGAACTTAGTAACACTGGCTTGAGCTATTAAAGATAATTTGTGGAGGTCTCTATCTACCTGAGAATCTGTTAAGGTGTCAGGCTGGGGACTGCTGCTAAGGTCCTGTTCTCTTAAATTAGAAGAAAACTGATCAGTGCTCCTACTAATTTTCCTATCTCTCAATTCATGTCCAGTCACAGGCTCTTTAAAGGGAGATGCATTCGTCATGCAGATATTGGTCATTTCTGTGAGTGAGACCAAATCTTTGCTATCAACATGACATTCCTGTATTTGACAACTGTTTTCAGGGGTAGAGAAAAGATCTAACTTTTCTTTCTTTACTTCTTTCTTTTTCAGCAGTAAACAGCTTTGAGATTTTTGTTCTCCATTTTTATCATCCAGAATACCATTAGGGACTAAAGAAGGATTGCATATGTTTCTACCTCCTTTCTGACCTCCTATATCTTTCTTTGAATAGAAACCCTCAATGCTAGATACAGTCAGGTTTTCCTCTAAACTGATACTTCTCCTGCGTTGCTTTTTTATTACATGTGACAACTTAGCACAGACTCCATCTTTATGTGTCTTAGATTTTGCTTTTGAGCTTTTGCCAAGACCATCTTCCTTTAACGAGAAGTCCTCATCGGAGGCAGACACTTTTTCCAGAGAATCCGTGCTAGAAACAGTCAATAAGCGCCTTGATATTATTATTCCTCTGTCAAATACTTTTTCTGGACCATTTCTTAAAGTACCATTCTGTGGGGTACATGAGGAATTCTCTTTTACAGACTTGTATTTCCCTGTACTTATTTTAACTTGATTTTGAACTCTTTCACAGGCAAGGTTTTTACTACTCAGTTTCAAACATGACTCAGCTGAGAGGTGGCCTTCTAGTTTCAAATCTTTTATATAATATGGCTCTTTACTCTCTTCTATGGCATTGTTTGCTTTGCTCAAAATACTCTCTTGCACTTGATATGCATCAGCTTTCATTGGTTCTTTAGAAGATGTTGGGCTGGAATTTTCTAGACAGTGCACATCTTTTTCAGACTTCTTCCCTATTTGTTCACTTTCTTCTTTATAAGATGCAGGAGGCGTCTTACATGCAGGATTCAGATCCACAAAAGTGCTACACTGAGGTACTTTAAATTTTATGTTCCTAATAATTTGCTTTAAACAAGTTTGTAGCTCATGGGTTTCCTGACTAGTCAACTGCCAACCTAAAGATAAATTCCCTCGCAGGAATAAGTTGAGCTTATCCCAGAACCGCTTACAGAGAGTCTGCTGCCCAAGCTGATAGCCTTCTTTCAGGAGACTTCTAATCAGCTGCACACAAGCCAGCTGCACAGAGTTGGAGGGCATTGAATGCAGTGACAGGGATGATATCATTGCTGTGCCTTTGGAACAGTTTCCAGATGACTTCTCAGAACTCCGTGCAAACGCTGTGGTTGGGAGCTTGGCACACTTCACCACAGCCTCCACCCACTGCTGGGAACTAACCCACAGCAAATGTAGACATTTTTTATTTCTATGCAGTTCAATCACGGACACCAAAATCAGAAGGAAAAACTCAGTGACTTTGTCACACACAGCGTCTGTCTGGTTGAGAACATCTTTGACTTCAGAGTACAGATGGTGAATAACCTCCACTATGTAAGCCACACCCAGATCCTTCAGGTCCATGAGGGATTGCACGAAAGGGATGAACCACAGAAATGTGCTGTTATGAACACGCATGTCCTGACCAATGTCTGACTGGAGCACATTAGCTAATGTTTCCATTTCTTCATACATGTTAGGACAATAATCAGGGCAAATGGCTGATCTCCACCCCGAATCCTAAAATGAAAGATACAGACGTTCAGATAAACAAGCACCATTCATGGCTGCTTGACACACAGTTGTAAACAAGAAAATATATGCTCAATTTTCCTGTTTTGGTGCACACATACGGACCGCCAAGAAACTGAAAACAGTTCAATTTTGAGGCTAAAATTTCATGAAAAGGTTAAATTTACAAAACCTCCGTGCGCTGTGAAATTCTTTCCATCAGCTGGTTCTGATTTCCAGTCACATGATTTATCTTCCCCATGCCATAAACATTCCACCCTTCCTAACCATACTTAAAAATTGCAAAGTGTGCCCATTTTTCCCCAGACACTACTGTTCAATCAGAAAAATTTTATGCAACAGTTGATTCAGAATAGCTATATACCATAAAATCAGCACTGCAACTGATCGCTGCACTGTCTATACAATATAAAGGCAATAGAGTATCATCTGAACTCTGAAAATGCTTTATACCTTTTTGGTCTTTTCAGGATTATAATTGTATACAATCTGGCTGCAAGTCACCATATCATCCAAATATGACTCCGGTTCTAACTTGGTCCTTAAAAATATTAAGAATAAACAGAAATTACTGAACTAAAGGGGGAAAAAAAAGAAGAAAAAAATCATGTCAATTAATAGACTTCCTTATGCAGACTGTTTGAAATCCTGACACAGGAACTGAACAAACCTCACAGAGCTGTTCCGTATGTTCTGGATCTCTCTATTGTAGCTCACGTTGTTAATAATGGTTTGAAATGCTTCAATAGGATCAATAAGTTGACCCCAGACCTTAGATCCAAGGCGATCCAGAATCACCATGAAACAGTGTAATGCTGGCCAGAAAGGATCCACACTATTATCTGAAACATAATGGAGTAATTGCCAAATTAAAAAACAATTAGAAAAAAGTACTAAAATATATTGAGAATTAAGCACCCTTTACCTGGATAGCAACAAAACTGAAAGCAAAGCAGGAAGTAATTTAAGCCCTGCCAACCACAGGTCTTAGAAAGCTGGTAAATATTTAAGTAGTGTTTGCATTTTTTTAAAAGCAATACACCTTGGTTAAGAAATTTTTTCACGTGGAACAGAGATAGTCTAGATAGATAAATTCAACTTTCTTACCCTGTTTGCCACACTTTTAAGAATCTTTCCTACTCTGCTTCTTCCAGACCTTTATATTCTCATCCTTCAATAAATAGCAGAAGTGAGGAAGGGAGAAGTAAGAAAAACTTGGTATCTCCAGATCTAAACAAAGTCCGTGATACAAGAAATCCTGAATTGTGTGTGTCATCTGGCTGGTGCACGAGACTGAATCCCTGAGGCACTGGACAAGCAGAGATGCACTCTTTTCATCCACCCCTGTCTCAATGTGGCCTTGTTATTTCCATTCCATCCAACCGGCAGGAATGCCCACTACTCCCATCCTCTGGCATCCAGTCGTTTCTTACTTCTCTATGTGCAGTGGCAAAACACTGACCCACTCATAAACCTTAAACTGTTCCTCACTGTTTTCTAAGGAAAATCAAAGTTCTCACTCAAGCACTTGTAAGATCTTACTCTATTCTTCTCAGATTTATTTTTTCATAGTAAAATAAAGATACACTATCTATAGCAAAAAAAAAAAAAAAAGAATCACTGGCTTTTCCCAAGTAAGAACTAGAACAGCTTCACTATTAGTACCACCAATCAAAAAAAAAAAGTTTCCTATCCTTCCTTATATTTCAGCTCAAATACCTCCCCTTGGAGTAAACACTCTCAGTCATTTGACCTTCCACAGTACTCTTTGGAGTAAGTGGTCTCACTCACACAATCTCTGACAACCCAAGAACTTTCTGCTTTATTTCCTTCAGGGATCTTAGACTCTACTTAAAAAAAAAAAAAATCATAGTCATTTGTGTAGAACCTCTCATATATTTTTTTTATCCTACACTGCAGCTATCTTTTGTCTAGCAAACTCTCAAATACGAAGTCATCAGTAAGGTAAAGACAATTACAGAAAGTTTCATAAAGAGGTGACTCATTCTGAAGCATGTTAGGGGAGCTGGATTAACAGAGAAAACAGAAATGCACGTGCAAAGCACTGGGAAAGAAATGAACAAATTACTTAGTAAATTCTGGTAAGTGAATTTAGTAATAACCTTGATCAGAAATAATCTCACAAGAAAACACATGTGATCAAAGAAACAGTAACAGTTACGTATTTCTTTTAAACTTCTCCACAAAAGAATTTGTATCTATACCGAAGTTGCCTAAAGAGAAGTGAAAGTGGGTAAAAAATTGTATTTTCACAGGATTTGGCGTGCTTGGTCTTTGATGATTCATTCCTTCATAAAAAAGGTTAAGATTAGAAACACTAGTACAGACTCTCACTGATAAGCCTGAAAAAACCATGATAAAACCAAGCTGGCCTCTACTAACAAATACAATTTTAGACCCTATTTATTAGGCTATCTGAGCAGCACTGTCCAAGGGAACTTTTTGTGATGATAGAAATGGCTCACTGTCTGCTCAGTTTAATATGGTAGCAGCCAGGCACATGTGGCCACTGAGCTCTTGAAGTTATAGCTAATGGGACTGAAAACCTCAATTTTTAAGTTTCATTAGTATAAATTTAAACAATCACATTTGGCTGCCAGTCATTGTGTTGGACAGTGTAACTATAAAACTGAAGTGAAATGAAAAACCAAGCAAAAGTGAGTTAGTGGGACAGCAGAAGCTTTCTGCATAAATTTACTATCACATTATTAGAGATTCATCTCCTTTAGGTTCTAGTCTAGTCTTCATTCTACTACTGATTGAGTACTGCAACGTGAGAAAGTAAGTTAACACCTCTGGGCTTCAGTCTCTTATGAAAATAAGGTTAAATTCTAAAGATCCTTTCCAATTTAACATTCTGAATCTGTGACAAAAACCATAAAGTGTTCATTTTCTTCCTCCATATCATACATCCAAATTCTTAGTGACTCTAGTAATTTTAAAGTGCACCACCATCACAAAATTCAGCAAATAAAGTTTATTACCATTTGATTGCCTCTCCATGGTGTGAAGTATTGACTGCATAAAATCATTCTGTTTATCTGAGCCCAACAACAGTGAATCCATGGCTTGCTCTTCAAGAATGGTCAGCAGCATACAGATACCTGTAAGACCACATATAGTTTGGCTGACCTGATTACATTAACACTGTTCTAAAGTCTTTTCTGGTTTAGTTGGCAGAATAATAACATGGCAGTAAGATGAAGCAAAACATAATCCAGTGCCTCAGACACTAAAGTCTGAGACATTCACATACAACTGCTCCCAAGAACAGAACTTTAGACTGATGCCAAGTCACTTCAGTCACATCCGACTCTGTGCGACCCCACAGATGGCAGCCCACCAGACTCCCCCATCCCTGGGATTCTCCAGGCAAGAACACTGGAGTGGGCTGCCATGTCCTTCTCCAATGCATGAAAGTGAAAAGTGAAAGTGAAGTCACTCAGTCATGTCCGACTCTTAGCGACCCCATGGATTGCAGCCTAACAGGCTCCTCCATCCATGGGATTTTCCAAGCAAGAGTACTGGAGTGGGGTGCCATTGCCTTCTCCGACTTTAGACTGAATAAAAGGGAAAATACTATGAACTTTGTTAAAAAGCAATTTCCAAAATGACTACACACAATTTAATCTCATATAATTGAAGATCCCTTAAGTTTTAAGATCATCATATTTCAAGTACCCATCACTGCCAAATATACACATGACTAAGACTCTAAATCAATGAATAGGACTGAACTATTTTAAGTTCAATATAGAATTTGTTGAAAACCAAAGTTAATCTCTTTCTGCCAGGAAATATTTTACAGATAGGAAAAGAAGTATTAAACCTCCTTTTTTCAATAGATCAAATTCTATTAAAGTCAGCTGTTATGCTAATATTTTGTTACATCTAATAATGCCTTAAATAAAAGATCTACTTGCCATACTTCAAAAGATACTTGTTACACAGATGATTTCTATGATAAAAAGTATTTAAAAAGAGATGTTGTAATGGTCAATTTAATGACAGGACAAGAACTGGAAACTATGAAATCTATTATTTAGCAATTCTGATCAGATTACCAAATGAGATGACTTTTGCTGGATAATCGTTAAGAACTACTGGATCATGTTGATGTATGGCAAAAACTAACACAATATAAAGCAATTATCTGCCAAATAAAAAATAAATAAAAGTGCCAGATTATTGTAGGCTTTAAAAAAAAAACACTACTACAAAATACTAATTGTTATTTGTATAGCAACAATACTCACCTAACCAATAGTTTTTGTAGTTGGCAGTATCATACATGTGTGAAGGCAGAAGAACCAGTTTACCCTTCTCAAGGACAGAAGAAGTATAAATGTCTGGGTTTTCTAAAAGTCCCAACTCAATAACTTTAAAAAGGCAAGTCAAAACCTCCTGTAAGTCATAGTAATCATCTCTATCCACTTTCCCCAAGTTTCTTGCAGTCAGGATAGCCCAACGCCGAACCTAAAAGCACAACACATTCATTACTTCATTCAGTGAACAACTGTCTATATACAGCAAGAATCTGTTTAAAATAGGAATTCTCTGCTGCTGCTGCTAAGTCATTTCAGTCATGTCCGACTCTGTGCAACCCCACAGATGGCAGCCCACCAGGCTCCCCGGTCCCTGGGATTCTCCAGGCAAGAATGCTGGAGTGGGTTGCCATTTCCTTCTCCAATGCATCAAAGTGAGAAGTTAAAGTGAAGTCACTCAGTTGTATCCGACTCTTAGCGACCCCATGGACTGCAGCCCACCAGGCTCCGCCGTCCAGGGGATTTTCCAGGCAAGAGTACTGGAGTGGGGTGCCATTGCCTTCTGCGAGGAATTCTCTACAGGTTTTAAAAGACACAAGATATACCAACTATATGTCAAAATCTTAAAAAAATCACCATGCTGTACACCTTAAAACTGTACAGTGCTGTATGTCCATTATATCTCTATAAAACTGGAGGAAGAAAAAACCATCATACAGAATAAAGTACTTCAAGCAAAAACATGATTTTCAAAGACATTTTAAACCAAAAGGTGATGACTGAAAAAAAAACACAAGACACTAATTATAATCAAATTCTGAACAACACACAGGGGTTAGAGCACCGGCTTTCTACACCGTTGAATATACCAATATAATTCGAATATAACTTAGTCACCAGCCCTTCCATATCCAAGATTCTGCATCATGGATTCAACTAACCTCGGCATATTACTAAACTGTTATTGCGGAGAAGGCAATGGCACTCCACTCCAGTACTCTTGCCTGGAGAATCCCAGGGACGGGGGACCCTGTTGGGCTGCCGTCTCTGGGGTCGCACAGAGTCGGACACGACTGAAGTGACTTAGCAGCAGCAGCAGCAAACTGTTATTTCTGAGTCACTCAGTCATGTTCAACCCTTTTGTGACCCCATGGATTGTAGCCTGCCAGGCTCCTCTGTCCATGGGATTTCCTAGGCAAGAATACTGAAGTGGGTTGCCATTTCCTCCTCCAGGGATCTTCTGGTCCCAAAGATCAAACCCATGCCTCCTGCTTGGCAGGTCTTTACTAATGAGCCACCTGGGAAGTCCATGCATTAAAAACAATGTGCATGTAAGTGAATTCAGAGTTCAAACACATGTTGTTCAAGGGTCAAATTGTAATGCAATGTGTGAACTGTATTTAATCCTGATTTGAACAAACTCCAGTAAAGCATGTAGGATAACCATTTCCATTCACTTAAACACTAACTAGAAACATGATATTAAGTAACTATTATTGGTATGTTGATATATTTTTTAAAACCCTTACCTTTTAGAGACACATACTAACATTTTATGGATTAAATGCTCTGATTATCTACTTCTGTATGTTTATAATGTTCCGTATTATAAAGTTTAAAAAAGGAAAGAAACAATGCAAAGAGAACAAATCAAAGGTCACCTCTACATGGCAATATAGCATAGGAAAGTGATTTTAAAATTCTTCTGAGATACAAATTTAGTGACCATAACCAACCTTAAAAACTAAATAAAACAGTCTGCATCCTTCATTGTAAAATTATTTTGTGAAATGTTGATATGTTTATGCATATGTGAAATGTCACATACGCATATACATGTGTTAACTCCATGAAATACATTTTTATCAATACTTATCGCCCATGCAAAAGAAATGCAAAAAAGCAAAATGGCTGTCTGGGGAGGCCTTACAAATAGCTGTGAAAAGAAGAGAAGCAAACAGCAAAGGAGAAAAGGAAAGATATAAGCATCTGAATGCAGAGTTCCAAAGAATAGCAAGAAGAGATAAGAAAGGCTTCCTCAGAGATCAATGCAAAGAAATAGAGGAAAACAACAGAATGGGAAAGACTAGAGATCTCTTCAAGAGAATTAGAGATACCAAGGAAACATTTCATGCAAAGATGGGCTCGATAAAGGACAGAAATGCTATAGACCTAACAGAAGCAGAAGATATTATGAAGAGGTAGCAGGAATACACAGAAGAACTGTACAAAAAAGATCTTCATGACCCAGATAATCACGATGGTGTGATCACTCACCTAGAGCCAGACATCCTAGAATGTGAAGTCAAGTGGGCCTTAGAAAGCATCACTACAAAGCTAGTGGAGGTGATGGAATTCCAAATGAGCTATTTCAAATCCTGAAAGATGATGCTGTGAAAGTGCTATACTCAATATCCCAGCAAATTTGGAAAACTCAGCAATGGCCACAGGACTGGAAAAGGTCAGTTTTCATTCCAATCCCAAAGAAAGGTAATGCCAAAGAATGCTCAAACTACCGCACAATTGCACTCTCACACGCTAGTAAAGTAATGCTCAAAATTCTCCAAGCCAGACTTCAGGAGTACGTGAACCGTGAACTTCCAGATGTTCAAGCTGGTTTTAGAAAAGGCAGAGGAACCAGACATCAAATTGCCAACATCCGCTGGATCATCGAAAAAGCAAGAGAGTTTCAGAAAACATCTATTTCTGCTTTACTGACTATGCCAAAGCCTTTGACTGTGTGGATCACAATAAACTGTGGAAAATTCTTCAAGAGATGGCAATACCAGACCACCTGACCTGCCTCTTGAGAAACCTACATGCAGGTCAGGAAGCAACAGTTAGAACTGGACATGGAACAACAGACTGGTTCCAAATAGGAAAAGGAGTACATCAAGGCTGTGTATTGTCACCCTGCTTATTTAACTTACATGCAGAGTACATCATGAGAAATGCTGGGCTGGAAGAAGCACAAGCTGGAATCAAGATTGCCAGGAGAAATATCAATAACCTCAGATATGCAGATGACATCACCCTATGGCAGAAAGGGAAGAGGAACTAAAGAGCCTCTTGATGAAAGTGAAAGAGGAGAGTGAAAAAGTTGGCTTAAAGCTCAACATTCAGAAAACGAAGATCATGGCATCTGGTCCCATCACTTCATGGAAAATAGATGGGGCAACAGTGGCAACAATGTCAGATTTTATCTTTTTGGGCTCCAAAATCACTGCAGATGGTGGCTGCAGCCAAGAAATTAAAAGACAGTTACTCCTTGGAAGGAAACTTATGACCAACGTAGACAGCATATTCAAAAGCAGAGACATTACTTTGCCAACAAAGGTCTGTCTAATCAAGGCTATGGTTTTTCCAGTGGTCATGTATGGATGTGAGACTTGAACTGTGAAGAAAGCTGAGTACCGAAGAATTGATGCTTTTGAACTGTGGTGTTGGAGAAGATTCTTGAGAGTCCCTTGGACTGCAAGGAAATCCAACCAGTCCATTCTAAAGGAGATCAGCCCTGGGATTTATTTGGAAGGAATGATGCTAAGGCTGAAACTCCAGTACTTGAGCCATCTCATGTGAAGAGCCGACTCATTGGAAAAGACTCTGATGCTGGGAGGGATTTGGGGGCAGGAGGAGAAGGGGATATCCGACAGGATGAGATGGCTGGATGGCATCACTGACTCGATGGACGTGAGTCTGAGTGAACTCCGGGAGTTAGTGATGGACACAGAGGCCTGGCGTGCTGTGATTCATGGGGTCGCAAAGAGTCAGACATGACTGAGCGACTGAACTGAACTGACTAGACAGACCTTTGTTGGCCAAGTAGTATCTTCTGCTTTTCAATATGCTATCTAGGTTGGTCATAACTTTCCTTCCAAGGAGTAAGCATCTTTTAATTTCATGGCTGCAATCACCATCTGCAGTGATTTTGGACCAGAGCAGCCAAAAAAGCACAAGGCTGAGGAAATGTTCCAAATCAAAGGAGATTAATGCACCATGCTGTTGTTCAGTCACTAAGTAATGTCCAACTCTGCAACCCCATGGACTGCAGCATGTCAGGTTTCCCTGTCCTTCACTATCTTGCAGAGTTTGCACAAACTCATGTCTACTGACTCAATGATGCTATCCAACCATCTCATTCTCTGTTGCCCTCTTCTCCTGCCCTCAATCTTTTGCAGCATCAGGGTCTTTTCCAATGAGTCAGTCGGCTCTTCGTATCAGGTGGCCAAAGTAGTGAAGCTTCAGTTTCAGCATCACTCCTTCCAATGAATATTTAGGGCTGATTTCCTGTAGGACTGACTGGTTTGATCTCTTTGCTGTCCAAGGGACTCTCAAGAGTCTTCTCCAGCACAATTCGAAAGCAGCAACTCTTCTGTGCTCAGCCTTTATGGTCCAACTCTCACATCCGTATGACACTGGAAAAATATAGCTTTGATTGTACGGACTTTTGTCAGCAAAGTGATGTCTCTGCTTCTTAAAACATTATCTAGGATTGTTATAGCTTTTCTTGCAAGGGGTAAGTGTCTTTTAATTTGATGGCTGCAGTCACCATCCACAGTCATTTTAGAGTCTAAGAAACTGAAATCTGTCACTGTTTCCACATTTTCCTCCATCTAATTGCCATGAAGTGATGAGACCAGGTGCCATGATCTTAGTTTTCTGAATGCTGAGTTTTGAGCCAGCTTTTGCACTCTCCTCTTTCATCAAGAGGCTCTTAGTGCCTCTTTGCTTTCTGCCACTAGATCGGTATCATCTGCACATCTGAGGCTATTGATATTTCTTCAGGAAACCTTAATTCCAGTTTCTGATTCATCCAGCTCAGCATTTTGCATGAGGTACTCTGAATATAAGTTAGATAAGCAGAGTGATAATATCAGCCTTGATGTACTCCTTTCCCAATTTTGAACCAGTCTGTTGTTTCATGTCCAGTTCTACTGCTGTTTCTTGACTTGCATACAGGTTTCTCACAAGACAATTAAGGTGGTCTAGTATTCCCATCCGTTTTAAGAATTTTCCAGTTTGTTCTGATCCACACAAAGGCTTTAGTGTAGTCAATGAAGCAGTAGTATATGTTTTGAGTTGGCAATTTGACCTCTGGTTTCTGCCTTTTCTAAACCAGATTGTTCATCTACCTGGAAGTTCTCAAGTTCACATACTGCTGAAGCCTAACTTGAAGCATTTTGAGCTTTACCATGCTAACATATGAAATAAGCTCAATTGTACAGTAGTTTGAACATTCTTTGGCATTGCCCTTCTTTGGCACTGCAATGAACAAATGACCTTTCCCAGTTCTGTGGCTACTGCTGAGTTTTCCAAATTTGCTGACGTATTCAGTACAGCACTTTTACAGAATCATCTTTTACAATTTTAAATAGTTCAGCTGGAATTCCATCACCTTCACTAGCTTTGTTTATAGTGATGCCTCCTAAGGCCCACTTGATTTCATACTCCAGGATGTCTAGCTCTAAGTGAGTGATCACACCATCGTGGTTATCTGGTTCATTAAGACCTTTTTGTATAGTTCTTCTGTATATTCTTGCCACCTCTTCTTAATCTCTTCTGCTTCTGTTAGGTCCTTGCTGTTTTTGTCCTTTATTGTGCCCATCCTTGCATCAAATTTTCCCTTGGTATCTCCAATTTTCTTGAAGATCTCTAGTCTTTCCCATTCTATTGTTTTTCTCTATTTCCTTGCACTTTTCACTTAAGACTTTATCTCCTGAATGTTCTCTGAAACTCTGCATTCAGCTGGGTTTATCCTTCCTTTTCTCCTTTGCCTTTCACTTCTTTTCTCAGCTATTTGTAAAGGCCTCCCTGAAAAACCACTTTGCCTTCTTGCATTTTTCTTTAGGATGGTTTTAGTCACTACTTCCTACACAATGTTACAAACCTTCTTCCATACTTTTTCAGTCTACCAGATCTAATCCCTTGAATCTATTCATCACCTCTACTGTATCATCATAACCACTATATCTGAATGGCCAAGTGGTTTCCCCTACTTTCTTCAATTTAAGCCTGAGTTTTGGAATAAGGAGTCATGATCTAAGCCACAGTAACTCCAGGTCTTGTTTTTGCTGATTGTAAAGAGCTTCTCCATCTTCGGCAGCAAGGAATATATATCAGTTCAGTTCAGTCGCTCAGTCGTGTCCGACTTTGTGACCACATGCACCACAGGACGCCAGGCCTCCCTGTCCATCACCAACTCCTGGAGTCCACCCAAACCCATGTTCATTGTGTTAGTAATGCCATCCAACCATCTCATTCTGTCATCCCCTTCTCCTCCTGCTCTCAAACTTTACCCAGCATCAGGGTCTTTTCAAATGAGTCAGCTCTCCGTATGAGGTGGCCAAAGTACTGGAGTTTCAGCTTCAAAATCAGTCCCTCCAATGAACACCCAGGACTGATCTCCTTTAGGATGGACTGGTTGGATCTCCTTGCAGTCCAAGGGACTCTCAAGAGTCTTCTCCAACACCACAGTTCAAAAGCATCAATTCCTCAGTGCTCAGCTTTCTTTATACTCCAACTCTCACATCCATATATGACTACTAGGAAAACCATAGCCTTGACTAGATGGATCTTTGTTGGCAAAATAATGCTCTGTTTTTGAATATGCTGTCTAGGTTGGTCATAACTTTCCTTCCAAGTAGCAAGCGTCTTTTAATTTCATGACTGCAATCACCATCTGCAGTGATTTTGGAGCCCCCCAAAGTAAAGTCTGACACTGTTTCCCCATCTATTTGCCATGAAGTGATGGGACCAGATGCCATGATCTTCGTTTTCTGAATGTTGAACTTTAAGCCAACTTTTTCACTCTCCTCTTTCACTTTCATCAAGAGGCTCTTTAGTTCTTCTTCACTTTCTGCCATAAGGTTGGTGTCATCTACATATCGGAGGTTAATGATATTTCTCCCGGCAATCTTGATTCTAGCTTGTGCTTCCTCCAGCCCAGCGTTTCTCATGATGTACTCTGCATAGAAGTTACATAAGCAGGGTGACAATATACAGCCTTCATGTACTTCTTTTCCTATTTGGAACCAGTCTGTTGTTCCATGTCCAGTTCTAACTGTTGCTTCCTGACCTGCATGTACGTTTCTCAAGGTCAGGTGGTCTGGTATTCCTATCTCTTTCAGAATTTTCCTTGTGATCCACACAGTCAAAGGCTTTGGCATAGTTAATAAAGCAGAAATAGATGTTTTTCTGGAACTCTCTTGCTTTTTCGATGATCCAGTAGATGTTGGCAATTTGATGTCTGGTTCCTCTGCCTTTTCTAAAACCAGCTTGAACATCTGGAAGTTCACAGTTCATGTATTGCTGAAGCCTGGTTTGAAGAATTTTGAGCATTACTTTACTAGTGTGTGAGATGAGTGCAACTGTGCGGTAGTTGGAGCATTCTTTGGCATTACCTTTCTTTGGGATTGGAATGAAAACTGAGCTTTTCCAGTCCTGTGGCCACTGTTGAATTTTCCAAATTTGCTGACATGTTTATAATCAATATGATTTTGGTAGTGACCATCTGGTGATGCCCACGTGTAGAGTAGTTTCTTGTGATGTTAAAAGATGCTGTTTGCTATGACCAGTGTGTTCTCTTGGCCAAACTCTAGCCTTTGCCCTGCTTCATTTTGTACTCCAAGACCAAACTTGCCTGTTACTCCAGGTATTTCGTGACTTCCTACTTTTCCATTCTAGTCCCCTATGATGAAAAGGTTATCTTTTTTGGGTGTTAGTTCTAGAAGGTCTTATAGGAACTTCTAGGACAAAGGAGAAGCTGCAAGGATATGGTAGGAGGGCTGCAGACACATTAAAATCAAATCCCAATCTCACCAGGTGGCAACCCACAAACCGGAGAACAATTAATACCAAAGAAGTTCTCTCACTGCTGCAAAGGTTCTAGGCCCCACGTCAGACATCCCAACCTTGGCATTCGGCAAGGACTTGGGGGAAACAGAACTCTTGAAGAGCACAAGAAAAACGCTGTGTGTACCAGGACCCAGGGGAAAGGAGCAGTGACCCCCACAAGAGATTGAGCCAGACCTGCCTTGCATGTCTGAGGGTCTCCAGTGAAGGCATGGGTTGGCAGAGGCAGGGGCACTGGGAGCAGCAGACCTGGGAGGCACACCTTGGCCTAAATCCTCTTGGAGGCAGAATGCCAATAGCCCTGCCATAGAGCCCATAGCCTCACTATAGAGCCTACAGACTCCATGATTGGATTGCCTCAGGGCAAGCAATTAACAGGGAGGGAGCACAGCCCCACCCATCAGCAGACAATTGGATTAAAGATTTACTCTGCATGGTCCCACCCCTCAGAGCAGTTTTCCCCATAGCCAGTCCAGCCAATCCCTCCCAACAGGAAGCTTGCACAAACCTCTTATCCTCTTCCATCAGAGGGCAGACAGAAGAAACAAGAATTACAATTCATCAGATTCCAGAATGAAAAGCCACAATCACAGAAAGCTAACCAAAATAATCTCAGAGTATGGCGGAAAATTCTACTAAGTACAATGGATTACCTGACACAACTGGAAAATAGACCTTACTGTATCAACATTAAATTCACTGTTCACTGAAGTTTATAATATTATAATAATTATTCTTATGAAATATACAATAAAGTCTTAAAAGGCAAACAGTCATGATATATGCAACCTACTCTCAAATAGTTCAGAGAACAAAAAAGTTTTGTAGTTAACTGAAAGCAAAAGATAGCGCAAAGAGAGTAAAATGTTAATACCTGGTGAATATGGATAAAGAGTATACAGACTGTTTGCTACCTTTTTTACTCCTGAGAATTTTCTGTATTTTAAATTATTTCCAAATAAAATTAAAAAAAAATAAAGGCATAAGGACTCTGGAGTCAGGTTGCGTGTTAGTCGTTCAGTCGTGTTCAACTCCTTGCATCCCCATGGACAGCAGCCCACCAGACTCCTCTGTCTCTGGAATTCTCCAAGCAAGAATACTGGGGTGGGTTGCCATTCCCTTCTCCAGGGGATCTTCCCCAACCAGGGATCAAACCCAAGTCTCCCACATTGCAGGCAGATTTTTTACCAGCTGAGCCACCAGGGAATCCCAGTAGGTGAGGGGCTTGCCCAAAGTCCCACAGTTGGCGAATGATCCACCCAGAATGCACACCTGGGTCTATGACCGCCCAACCTGAGGCCTCTCCCACAGGCTACTTTATGGAGTCAGGTTGCCTGTACACAAATCCCAGTCACCACAAACTAGAATGTATAACCGTGGATAAGTCTCCTGACTCAGTTTCCTCACCTCTAAAATAAGCCTATAGTGAAGAATCCAGTCACTCCTGGCCCTGCAGACTCAGTCCCGAAGCCTGCAATGGCAGAACCAGGTCCTGGTTGTTCAGCTGGACCAGCTTCCTCTACTGGTTTGCAGCTTTAAGAAAGCCAGTCCTAGACAGCCGCTGGTGGTACTTTCTGTCAATCTTCTTTCACAGGAAGGAAGGCCCCATCTCATTTAAGCAGAGCCCTTGACTCTGGGTCTACCCTAGCATCGAGTACACTTGTAATTCCTGTTATCCTGCACAAACTCAATCCCCTGCTACCTACTGCCAGCCAGGACTACAAGTTTCCACCACTCATCACTTTGTGCTTGTGCTCCCTTACTGGTTCAAAGGAATTGAACTGTGTGATTTTACAGCTTTTCAAATTCATCTGTTTTTGAATTTTTTTTCTATCATTGTTAGGGTTTGGCACAGAAGAGACTGAAATTCATCACCATTTTTCTTGAAACACCATTAACATGTTCTTTCTTTGCCACTTAAAGGCTCTTTACTGGCCCTCCATCAGCAGAGCTGCCCTGCACAACTTTTAACACTGTAACTCAAGAGGCCAATGTGCACAGACCCACAGCACATGCTGCCTCATCACATGTGATAAATCTGCAAACCCCAGCCATCAGCTCAACGTCAGGTTCCAAAACTCTGGAGTTGCTCTCTGCTTCTGTTTTACCTACTGCTCTGATTCTTACTGTCCTCCTTCTGTTCCTCCTTCTGTCCAGCACCTAGGAACTAATCTTCTTGTCCTCCCCATACCTCATCACCTTTTAAAAACCTCGTTCACTAACAAAATAATCTTAAATGTTTTAAGCGGTATTTCCATGTGCTTGGAGTAGGGCAGGCTGGCAAGAAAAGCAACAGAGAACAGTCCTTCATTAGCTCAGGTCAACATATTAAAAGAAGTCTGAATCATTCCCTTGGCTTTTAAATTGGAGCATCACCTGTCAGAAGGATTCCTTACTCTCTTAAATCTCTTCTTCTTTGACCCCCCACCCCCACTAAAGCACTCTCTCCTTAACTGCAGTAATTTTACAACAAAAGAATAATTTTGGCAAATATTTTACACAAAGTACACACCAAAACTTCTATTATAGTTAGTCATCTATTGGTACAAAAGAAGATATCCTCTTCTACTGCCTGTCACTGACACTTACCATTTCATTGGGATGAACCAAAAATAAATAGATCCCTGGATGTTTGTCAAAAACTTGAAAGGAGCAATTAGCTTGTTCCATCCGGCAAAGTGCTTCAACACATAATTCATCTAAACAGAAAAAATAAAGCAGTAAATGTAAGACAAAATTTATCAACTTAACAAGATTCCCTAAATCTGGCTTCTTCGGTTACCCTCTAAGTAAATGAAGTTTCTCATTTTTCTTTTTTTTAAACTGAGGCAAAAAATGGTGTAAATGTAGGAACAGTATTCAATCTTCTGAAAGACTGTGGTATATATACGGTAGTCATCATGTAATTCATAATATATTCCTATGAATGACTGACTTTATTAGTACAAACATCTTCTTTCACACAGGGCATAATTATCTCCAGAGGGCATCTTCTTGGAAGTAGGGTTATAGTCCAATTCCATTAGCATTCTACATGTTGACCCCACATGGACTTCATTTTGTATCAGAGTGGTATCAACTTTATCCACAAATGGCTATTTTGTCCTACTCTCAGTTACCAAGTACCCCATTTCCTCCAGTGGTTGAAATACTATCATCATCAAACACTAAATTCCCCAAATATACTTGGTTTCTTCTCGACTCCCTATACTGTTCCCATCAGTCTATCTGTGCCAGCACTATCCTAACCCCACTGCTTTATGGAAATTTCTTCATTACTTCCAGAAGTTTACTGAACAGACTTACACATGCATCCTATCAGATGAGTCAACTCATCAAGCCTCAAAAGAATATCACAGTGACAGTGGTTAGCTTTGGGGAAGAGGAATAATGACTGGAAAAGTAGGAGAACAATTCCTGGGGTGTTGATGTTTTTTTTTGTTTCTTGACCTGGATGCCAGCTACACAAGTGTATTTATGAAAAACTAATAAGCTTATATACTTTTCTAGATATGGTACTGTTTAATAAATGCTTGAAAAGTGGCTTATTAAAGAGTTTAAAAATCTATTTTGAATTTATTTAGAAATAAATGATTTCTCTAGTAAATCTTTACATCTACTTTTCAGTATACTGAAATAGAATAGAGAAATAAGTTAAATAACATGACAAGACAGCAATAAAAATATCTAGTGAGTGCATTATTCTACAGGGTAAACCTCTTGGTCTCAGCAAAAGTTACAGCAAATGAAAAAAAATACGTGTGCGTGTATGTAAGAGTAAACGATTCTGGATTAAAAGACGTAAGAAACATGAACTAAATGCAACCAATGCAAAGTCCTTGACTGCACTCTAATTTAAATAAACCTGCCAAAAAAATTCTGCAACTACTGGAAAAATCTGAACATGGCCTAGATACAGTAGTAGGTACCTAAAGGTACTGTTGTTTTGTTAGATTTGACAGATCAGAAAAATATCTTCAAGAGATTTGTATTAAGAAATGCAAATACAAAGGACCAAAACCTAGGCAGTTATAATATGCTATGTCAGAGTAATTACTAAAAACTACTATAGACCAGTGGTTCTGAATCTGGCAATTTTGCCTCTCTCTGGCCCCACCCCTCAACTCCCACGGGACATTTGGCACTATCTAGAGACATTTTTCGGAGAAGGCAATGGCACCCCACTCCAGTACTCTTGCCTGGAAAATCCCATGGACGGAGGAGCCTGGTAGACTGCAGTCCATGGAGTCGCTAGGAGTTGGACACGACTGTATAACTTTCAAGTAGACAAACTGAGCGACTTCACTTTCACTTTTCACTTTCATGCATTGGAGAAGGAAATGGCAACCCACTCCAGTGTTCTTGCCTGGAGAATCCCATGGACGGAGGAACCTGGTAGGCTACAGTCCATGGGGTCGCAAAGAGTCAGACATGACTGAGAGGCATTTACTTTTACTTTAGAGACATTTTTGGTGGTCACAACCAGGGCAGAAGGGAGAGAAAGCCACTACTGACATCTAGTGGAGAGAGGTCAGGGATGTTCCTGTAACATCCTACAGGCCCACCCACCAAGAATTATCCAGTTCAAAATGTCAACAGTGCCAGGTCTGAGAAACCCTGCTATAAGCAGATTCCAAGAATGAAAATTAACTGAATGAACAGATGAATAAATGGACAGATAAAGCAAGTAGAGTTACATGTTAGCAAGTGCAGAATCATCTATGTGGTATATATATGGTATTCACTGTGTAATTCACTTTACTATGTTTGGAAAAAATACCAAGTACCCTAATTATACATTTAAGGAACAGATTTTTCAGTATAGATAACCAAAATTCTTACGATTCTTAAAATAAAACTGATACAACTGTGAAAACACCCAAGATACTCACTGACATGCTCATGTAAAAGCAGATATGGATATTTCAGTATTTCAAGAAGAGGAACTCGAAGCTTATTTTCAAAGTCTTGGCCAGTGAAATCGAACAGCTGTGCCTCTCCGTTGTTGTCTACTATATATAACTCATCATCATCTCCAATTTCTGCCTTCATGGATCTTTCAAAGTGATTTATGAGACGTAAGGTTTCTAATTCCCATAAAACCTACAGGAAAAGAAAAATGAACCATGTGCTCTGTATCTTATTATCAACAAAATATACTGCATGCAGTGATCCTTCTAGAAAGCTTTTTCCTGAGTATAAAAATTCAGAAGTTTAAAGAAGTACTAACACCACATATTAGATTTATTTAAAGAAACCAGTCACTAAACATGGCTTTGCAACTTTTATGTGGCTTTTACGATACAGGAACATGAGCACACAGAGTATGAGATGTTTAAAACATTGCTTTTGTGGAGTTTTGCTATAAATACATCAATATCTCTGTCAACTACACTCTGTTGGAAAGGAGAAGGTGGAGCTTCTTTGTTAAGGCACAAGCTGGGCCTTTTGTGACTCCCCTTTCATGTTCCAGCCAGAGGTAACTACCTCGAAACATCAGTTTTAGCATTAAGACACTACTTAGGTTAATAGCTAGAGAATTCTGTACATGTCAAAGTTTTCTCAGTAGGTTCGTAAGCATCCCCTCTCCTCTTCGTGGTATTATACGTATCTCTATGGTCTGTGTTTCATTTTCCATCAGATATATGTAATAAACTAAATATTCAAAGCCACACATTTAAAATTGTATTTCATTTTGGTTACTATCAATAAAAAATATGCTTCTCCTTAATGATTTTGGGGGCTTCCCTGGTAGTTCACGTGGTAAAGAATCCACCTGCAATGCAGGAGGTTCAGTCCCTGGGTCAGGAAGATTCCCTGGAGAAAGGAAGGGTTACCCACTCCAGTATTCCTGCCTAGAGAATTCCATAGACAGAGAAGCTGCTACATGTTCAATGGGATCCAAAGAGTCACGAGATGACTGAGCAAGTAACACTTTCACTTCACTGACTTATACCACCTACCCGTTAAAAAAATGAAAAGAGAGAGGAGTGGTCCCAACAAGGTAGAGAATAGGACAGGGAGACCACTTACTCCCCCACGAATTTATCAGAAGATTATCTGAACGTTAAGCAACTTCCACAAAACAACTTCTGAACGCTGGTAGAGGACATCAGGCATCCAGAAAGGCAGCCCAACCTCTTTGAAAGGAGGTAGGACAAAATATAAAAGACAAATCAGAGACAAAAGATTTAAGCACAGAGACTGTCCTGAGGAGGGAGTCGTGAAGAAGTTTCCACACAGTAGGAAACCCTCTCACATGCCTGTCTGTGGGGAGTTTTGGAATCTCAAAGGGCAACGTAACTGGAAGGCCAAGAAAAAAAAAAAAATCCACAGAACACGTGCCTAACTGCAACTCTAAGTGGAGATGGAAAAGTGGCACAGATGCTTGCTTGCGTCTGCCACCAGTGACTGGGGACTACGCAGGGAGGCGCAGGCTGCATCACTGGTCCTTAGGGTAAGGTCCGGGCCCGAATGTCCTGAAGACAATCTGAGGAGCTCATATGAGATAGCTACCCAAACCATGGGATGGTCAGAGACAAAAAAATAAAAAAACACCTTTCCCGCAAAAGGCTCTAACACTGCATAGTGACCCCTGGCACGCTCACAGAACAAAGGATTGAGCAAATACCAAAGGAGAGCAAGCCAGCTGCCATATACGGCCCTCCATCTCCGGAGGCCGAAGGGAGGCATCCAACAGCCAGAGCCAGAAGGCAAAGTGCTGCTTCAATCTTGGCCCCAGGGTCCGCATCTTCCACCAAACTGTGAGCAGGCTCCCAACTGCTAACCACGTCTTCCTGGGATCCTGGATGGTTGACATCTACCAGGAGTGTCACAGCCTGATCAGCTCTCCATGGGAGACACACAACACACCTGGGACTCTGCTCTTGTAGCACACCCAGGAAACCAAGCAGCCAGGACCGGGGAGGTGAGTAAGATGCACGGCCCGCCTGAGACAGTGAGCTCACCAAGCACCTGGTCACCTGAGCTGCTCAGACTTGGGAAGGGTACAAAACGCACAGCCCATCTGGGTCTGTGCCCTTATGGAGCGCCCAAGAACCTGAGCAGCTGAGACATAGAACGTGCACAAGATGCAGGGCCCACCTGGGACAGAGCCCTTGCAGAGCACCCTGGAGCCTGAGCCTCGGGCTGTGGCAAACCCAGGGTGGTCCATCCACTGCAGGCACGCCCGACACGTGCCAGCAGATCTGTTGCAGTATCCCTCCCTCCCACAACACATCTGAACAAGTGAGCCTGAATAAGTGGCCACCTTCACCCCTTGTGTCAGAGCAGAAATTAGACACTGAAGAGACTTGAGAACAGAGGAAGCCAAAATAAACAAAGGAAGAGGAACCATTCTGGAAGTGACAGGTGCAACAAACTAAAACCCTGCACTTAATACCAAGACAGTGCATTTGAGGCACCTGTAGACCTCGGGAACAAGTACAAGCCAGAACAAAGGACTATCTGACACTGAACTGACCCCACAATGCCCACAAGAGCACCAGAGAAATTCCTAGATATATTTTTACTATTACCACTTTTTAAGTTTTTTAAAACTTTGAGTTATTTACTCCTTTAACTTTCATTTTCACAGCCTACTATTAACACTCCCCCCCAAAAAAAGCTTTTTTAAAAAATCAAATTCCATATATATGTTTTTTAAATTTTTGTGATTTTGTTTTATATTTTTTATATTGCATTTCTGAAAGTCTAACCTCTACCTCTACTCTTTGCTTCTTTTTGTTATCAATTTTGTACCTTTAAGAATCTCATCTTCAGTATCCATTTTCACTAAGGGATTTGATTACTGGCTAGAATGCTCTCTGTCCTTTTGACTCCCCTTTCTCCTCCTAGTAACCTCTACCTCCCTCCTCCCTATTCTCTTCTCTATATAACTCTGTGTATCTCTCTGGGTGTTCCTGGCCATGGAGAATTGTTTCACCATTAACCTAAGGGTTTAATCTTCTGTGCTGTATGCTGTATGAAGTCTTGAGGTTACTGTAAGAAAAGGACCAAAAGCCAGAGTCAGTAGGCTTAACTCTAAAACTTTAAAACATCAGAGAACCCCTGACTCCAGGGAACTTTAATAGACAAGAGCTCACGCAAAATTCTCCATACCTACACTAAAACCAAGCTCCACCCAAAAGACAAAAAGATTCAGTGCAAGACAAACCACACTAATTCTCCAGCAAAACAAGAACACAACCCTCAACATTAAAAGATGGGCTTCCCAAAGCCATGATGAACCCACAGGCACCCCAAAACTCACTATTGGACACTTCAATGCACTCCTGAGAGAAGAGCTCCAGCTCCACCCACCAGAACACAGACACAAGCTCCCTCAACCAGGAAACCTTGACAAGCCACTAGTCCAAACACATCCACAGGGAGCAAACTCCACAATTAAGAGGAACCATGAACTTCCAGCTGGCAGAAAGGGCACCCCGAACACAGCAATCTAAACAAAATGAAAACGTAGATAAATATTCAGTAGATAAAGGAACATGATAAAAACCCACTAAATCAAACAAAATAGGAGACAGTCTACCTGAAAAAGAATTCAGAATAATGACAGTAAAGATGATCCAAAATCTTGAAAACAAAATGGGAGTTACAGATAAATAAGACTAGAGACAAAGATTGAGAAGATGCAAGAAATGTTTAACAAGGACCTAGAAGAAATAAAGACGAGTCAATCAGTAATGAACAATGCAATAACTGAGATTAAAAGCACTCTGGAGGGAACCAACAGGAGGATAACAGAGGTAGAAGAGAGAATAAGTGAGGTGGAAGATAGAATGGTGGAAATAAATGAAGCAGAGAGGAAAAAAGAATTGAAATAAGGACAATCACAGAGACCTCTGGGACAATGCTAAATGCCCCAATATTCGAATCATAGGTGTCCCAAAAGAAGACAAATAGAAAGGCCATGAGAAAATACTTAATAGTCAGAAACCTCCCTACAATAGGGAAGGAAATAGCCACCCAGTCCAAGAAATCCAGAATACCAAACAGGATAAACCCAAGGCAAAACAACCCAAAACTTTGTTAGTTTGTTAATCAAACTAACAAAGATCAAACACAAAGAGCAAATATTAAAAGCAGCCAAGGGAAAAGCAACAAATAACACACAAGGGGATCCCCATAAGGATAATAAATGATCTTTCAACAGAAACTCTTCAGGCCAGAAGGGAATGGCAGGACATACTTAAAGTGATGAAAGAGAAAAACCTACAACAAAGATTACTCTACCCAGCAAAGATTTCATTCAGATATGAAGGAAAAATCAAAAGCTTTACAGACAAGCAAAAGCTGAGAGAATTCTGCACCACCAACCAGCTCTTCAACAAATGCTAAAGGATCTTCTCTAGACAGGAAACACAGAAAAGATTAAAAAACAAAAAAACAAAAAAACCCAAAGCAACAAAATAAATGGTAACAGGATCATACTTACTAATAATTACCTTAAACGTAAATGGGTTAAATGCTCCACAACCAAAACACAGAGACTGGCTGAATGGATGCAAAAACAACCCCTATATATGCTATCTACAAGGGACCCACCTCAAACCTAGGAACACATATATACTGAAAGCGAAGGGCTGGAAAAGACATTTCATGCAAATGGAGACTAAAAGAAAGCAGGACTAGGAATACTCATATCAGATAAAATGAGCTTAAGAGACAAAAAAGGACATACTATATAGTGATCAAAGGGTCAATCCAAGAAGATGATATACCAATTATAAATATATATGCACCAACATAGAAGCACCTCAATATGTAAGGCAAATGATAACAAGTATGAAAGGGGAAATTAATAGTAACAAAGTAGCAGTGGGGGGCTTTAATACCTCACTCATACCTATGGATAGATCAATAAAAACAGGAAATTACCAAGGAAACACAAACTTTAAATGATACAATCGACAGTCAGACCTAATTGATATCTATAGGGCATTTCATCCGAAAATAATGGATTTCACCTTTTTCTCGAGTGCACATGGAACATTCTCCAGGACAGATCACATCCTGGGCCATGAATTTAGCCTTGGTAAATTTTAGAAAAGGCAGAGGAACCAAAGATCCAATTGCCAACATCCGCTGGATCATCGAAAAAGCAAGACAGTTCCAAAAAAACATCTATTTCTGCTTTATTGACTATGCCAAAGCCTTTGACTGGATCACAACAAACAGTGGAAAATTCTGAAAGAGATGGGAATACCAGACCACCTGACCTGCCTCTTGAGAAACCTATATGCAGGTCAGGAAGCAACAGTTACAACTGGACATTGAACAACAGACTGGTTCCAAATAGGAAAGTACGTCAAGTATGTCAAGGCTGTGTATTGTCACCCTGCTTATTTAACTTACATGCAGAGTACATCATGAGAAATGCTGGGCTGGAAGAAGCACAAGCTGGAATCAAGATTTCTGGGAGAAATATCAATAACCTCAGATATGCAGATGACACCACCCTTATGGCACAAAGTGAAGAGGAACTAAAGAGCCTCTTGATGAAAGTGAAAGAGGAGAGTGAAAAAGTTGGCTTAAAGCTCAACATTCAGCGAGCTGAGTTAACTTGTGGCGGGCCTGACGGTTCTGGAGCTTGAAAGTTTTTAGTGGTGGTGGAGGCAGCTATCGGGAAACGACAAGATGTCCTTTGTCCGAGTGAACCGTTATGGTCCCCCCCCCAAAAAAAAAAAAAAGCTCAACATTCAGAAAACGAAGATCATGGCATCTGGTCCCATCACTTCATGGGAAATAGATGGGGAAACAGTGGAAACAGTGTCAGACTTTCTTTTTTGGGCTTCAAAATCACTGCAGATGGTGATTGCAGCCATGAAATTAAAAGACGCTTACTCCTTGGAAGGAAAGTTATGACCAACCTGGATAGCATATTCAAAAGCAGAGACATTACTTTGCCAACAAAGGTCCATCTAATCAAGGCTATGGTTTTTCCAGTGGTCATGTATGGATGTGAAAGTTGGCCTATGAAGAAAGCTGAGCACCGAAGAATTGATGCTTTTGAACTGTGGTGTTGGAGAAGACTGTTCAGAGTCCCTTGGGCTGCAAGAAGATCCAACCAGTCCATCCTAAAAGAGATCAGTCCTGGGTGTTCTTTGGAAGGAATGATGCTAAAGCTGAAACTCCAGTACTTTGGCCACCTCATGTGAAGAGTTGACTCACTGGAAAAGACTCTGATGCTGAGAGGGATTGGGGGCAGGAGGAAAAGGGGATGACAGAGGATGAGATGGCTGGATGGCATCACCGACTCAATGGACGTGAGTTTGAGCGAACTCCAGGAGTTGGTGATGGACAGGGAGGCCTGGAGTGCTGCAATTCATGGGGTCGCAAAGAGTCGGACATGACTGAGCGACTGAACTGAACTGAAATTTTTAAAAATTGAAATCATTTCAAGCATCTTTCCTGATCACAATATGCTTAGATGAAAAAAAAAAAATTATTAAAAATACAAACATGGAGGCTGAACAACATGCTTCTGAATAACCAGATCAAGAAAGAAATCAAAAAGGAAATCAAAATATGCATAGAAACAAATGCAAACAAGACAATCCCAAACCTATTAGTTCAGTTGCTCAGTTGTGTCTGACTCTCTGCGACCCCATGGACTGCAGAACGCCAGGCCTCCCTATCATCCATCACCAACTCCCGGAGCTTGCTCAAACTCATGTCCATCGAGTTAGTGATGCCATCCAAACATCTCATTCTCTGTCATCACCTTCTCCTCCAGCCTTCAATCTTTCCTAGCATCAGGGTCTCTTCTAATGAGTCTGTTCTTCTCATCAGGTGGCCAAAGTACAAGAGCTTCAGCATCAGTCCATCCAGTGAGTATTCAGGACTGATTTCCTTTAAAAGGACTGGTTGGATCTTCTTGAAGTCCAAGGGACTCTCAAGACTCTTCAACACCACAGTTCAAAAGCATCAATCCTTTGGCACTCAGCTTTCTTTATGGTCTCACATCCATATATGACTACTGGAAAACCATCACTTTGACTAGGTGGACCCTTGTTCGCAAAGTAATGTCTCTGGCTTTCTAATACGCTGTCTAGGTTGGTCATAGGTTTTCTTCAAAAGAGCAAGCATCTTTTAATGTCATGGCTACAGTCACCATCTGCAGTGATTCTGGAACCCAAAAAAGCAAGTTTCCCATTGTTTCCCGATGTATTTGCCATGAAATGATGGGACCAGATGCCATGATCTTAGTTTTCTGAATTTTGACTTTTAAGCTAGCATTTTCACTTTCCTCTTTCACTTTCATCAAGATGCTCTTTAGTTCTCCACTTTCTGCAATAAGGGTGGTGTCATCTGCATATCTGAGGTTATTGATATTTCTCCCAGCAACCTTGATTCCAGCTTGTGCTTCATCCAGCCTGGCATTTCGCATAATGTACTCTGCAAGTTAAGTAAGAAGGGTAACAATATACAGCCTTGATGCCTTTCCCAATTTGGAACCAGCCTATTGTTCCATGTCCATTTCTGTTGCTTTCTGATTTGCACACATATTTCTCAGGAGGCAGGTGAGGTGGTCTGGTATTTCCATCTCTTAGAATTTTCCAGTTTGTGTGATCCACAGTCAAAGGCTTTGGCATAGTCAATAAAGCATAAATAGATGTTTTTCTGGAACTCTTCCTTTTTCCATGATCCAGCGGATGTTGGCACTCTGCCTTTTCTAAAACCAGCCTGAACATCTGGAAGTTCATGGTTCATGTACTGTTGAAGCCTGGCTTGGAGAATTTTGAGCATTACTTTGCTAGAATGTGAGATGAGTGCAACTATGCAGTACTTTGAACATTTTTTGGCACTGCCTTTCTTTGGGATTGGAATGAAAACTGACCTTTGCCTGTTCTGTGGCCACTGCTGAGTTTTCCAAATTTGCTGGGATATTGAGTACAGCACTTTCACAGCATCATCATTTAGAATTCGAGACAGCTCAACTGGAATTCCATCACCTCCACTAGCTTTGTTTGTAGTGAGGCTTCCTAAGGCCCACTTGACTTTGCATTCCAGGATGTCTGGCTCTAGGTGAGTGATTACACCATTGTGGTTATCTGAGTCATTAAGATCTTTTTTGTATAGTTCTTCTGTATATTGTTGCCACCTCTATTCAATATCTTCTGCTTCTGCTGGGTCCATTCCATTTCTATCCTTTATTGTGCCCATCTTTGCATGAAATGTTCCCTTGGAACTCTAATTTTCTTGAAGAGATCTCTAGTCTTTCCCGTTCTATTGTTTTCCTCTATTTCTTTGCACTGATCACTGAGGAAGGCTCTCTTGTCTCTCCTTGTTCTTCTTTGAACTCTGCATTCAAATGGGTATATCTTTCGTTTCTCCTTTGCCTTCAGCTTCTCTTTTCACAGATACTTGTAAGGCCTTCTCAGACAACCGTTTTGCCTTTTTGCATTTCTTTTTCTCGGAGATGGTCTTGATCACTGCCTCCTGTACAATGTTACAAACCTTCATCCATAGTTCTTCAGGCACTCTATCAGATCTAATCCCTTGAATCTATTTGTCACTTCCACTGTATAATCACAAGGGATTTGATTTAGGTCATACATGAATGGTCCAGTGGTTTTCCCTACTTTCTTCATTTAAATCTAAAATTTACAATAATTTTCCAAAATCTATGGGGTTCAGTAAAAGCAGTGCTAAGAGGGAGGCTCATGGCAACACAAGCCTACCTCAAGAAACAAGAGAAACATCAAATAAACAACCTAACTTTACACCTAAAGCAACTAGAAAAAGTGAAAAGAATCCTGAAGTTAGTAGAAGGAAAGAAATCATGAAAATTAGAGCACAGATAAAGTGAAAAAGAACAAAGGAGACTATATCAAAACTCAACAAAAGTAAAAGCTGGTTTTTTGAGAAGATAAATAAAATAGACAAATCTTTGGCCAGACTCACCAAGGAAAAAAAAGAATCAAATCAATAAAATTAGAAATGAAAGTGGAGAAATCACAACAGACAACACAGAAATACAAAAGATCAAAGACTACTATAAGCAATTATATACCAAAAAAATGGACAACTTGGAAGAAATGGACAATTAGAAAAGTATAACCTTCCAAAACTGAACCAGGAATAAACAGAAAAGCTTTAACAGACCCATCACAAGCACAGAAATCAAAACTGTAATAAAAAATCTTCCAACATACCAAAGCGCAGAATCTGGCTTCACAGGTAAATTTTAGCAAAAATTTAGAGAAGTGCTAACACCCATCCCATTCAAACTCTTCCAGAAAATTGCAGAGGAAGGTAAACTCCCAAACTCATTCTATCAGTTTAGTTCAGTTGCTCACTTGTGTCCAACTCTTTGAGACCCCATGAATTGCAGCACGCCAGGCCTTCCTGTCCATCACCAACTCCCAGAGTTCACTCAAACTCACGTCCATTGAGTCAGTGATGCCGTCCAACCATCTCATCCTCTTTGTCCCCTTTTCCTCCTGCACCCAATCCCTCCCAGCATCAGAGTCTTTTCCAATGAGTCAACTCTTTGCATGAGGTGGCCAAAGTACTAGAGTTTCAGCTTTAGCATCATTCCTTCCAAAGAACACCCAGGACTGATCTCCTTTAGGATGGACTGGTTGGATTTTCTTGCAGCCCAAGGGACTCTCAAAAGTCTTCTCCAACACCATAGTTCAAAAGCATCAATTCTTCAGTGCTCAGCTTTCTTCACAGTCCAACTCTCACATCCATACATGACCACAGGAAAAACCATAGCCTTGACTGCTGCTGCTGCTAAGTGGCTTCAGTCGTGTCCGACTCTGTGCGACCCCATAGATGGCAGCCCACCAGGCTCCCCTGTCCCTGGGATTCTCCAGGCAAGAAAGAACACTGGAGTGGGTTGCCATTTCCCTCTCCAATGCATTAAAGTGAAAAGTGAAAGTCAAGTCACTCAGTACTGTTCGACTCTCAGCGACCCCATAGACAGACCTTTGTTGGCAAAGTAATGTCTCTGCTTTTGAATATGCTATCTAGGTTGGTCATAACTTTCCTTCCAAGGAGTAAGCGTCTTTTAATTTCATTGCTGCAATCACCATCTGCAGTGATTTTGAAGCCCAAAAAAGAAAGTCTGACACTGTTTCCACTGTTTCCCCATCTATTTCCCATGAAGTGATGGGACCAGATGCCATGATCTTCGTTTTCTGAATGTTGAGCTTTAAGCCAACTTTTTCACTCTCCTCTTTCACTTTCATCAAGAGGCTCTTTAGTTCCTCTTCACTTTCTGCCATAAGGGTGGTGTCATCTGCATATCTGAGGTTATTGATATTTCTCCCAGAAATCTTGATTCCAGCTTGTGCTTCTTCCAGCCCAGCATTTCTCACGATGTACTCTGCATGTAAGTTAAATAAGCAGGGTGACAATACACAGCCTTGACATACTTGACATACTTTCCTATTTGGAACCAGTCTGTTGTTCAATGTCCAGTTGTAACTGTTGCTTCCTGACCTGCATATAGGTTTCTCAAGAGGCAGGTCAGGTGGTCTGGTATTCCCATCTCTTGAAGAATTTTCCACTGTTTATTGTGATCCAGTCAAAGGCTTTGGCATAGTCAATAAAGCAGAAATAGATGTTTTTTTGGAACTGTCTTGCTTTTTCGATGATCCAGCAGATGTTGGCAATTGGATCTTTGGTTCCTCTGCCTTTTCTAAAACCAGCTTGAACATCTGGAATTTCACAGTTCACATATTGCTGAAGCGTGGCTTGGAGAATTTTGAGCATTACTTTACTAGCGTGTGAGATGAGTGCAATTGTGCGGTAGTTTGAGCATTCTTTGGCATTACCTTTCTTTGGGATTGGAATGAAAACTGAGCTTTTCCAGTCCTGTGGCCACTGCTGAGTTTTCCAAATGTGCTGCCATATTGAGTGCAGCACTTTCACAGCATCATCTTTCAGGATTTGAAATAGCTCAACTGGAATGCCATCACCTCCACTAGCTTTGTTTGTAGTGATGCTTTCTAAGGCCCACTTGACTTCACATTCCAGGATGTCTGGCTCTAGGTAAGTGATCATACCATCGTGAGTATCTTGGTCGTGAATATCTTTTTTGTACAGTTCTTCTGTGTATTCCTGCCACCTCTTCTTAATATCTGCTTCTGTTAGGTCCATACCATTTCTGTCCTTTATCAAGCCCATCTTTGCATGAAATGTTCCCTTGGTATCTCTAATTTTCTTGCAGAGATCTCTAGTCTTTCCCATTCTGTTGTTTTCCTCTATTTCTTTGCACTGATCGCTGAGGAAGGCTTTCTTATCTCTCCTTGTTATTCTTTGGAACTCTGCATTCAGATGCTTTTATCTTTCCTTTTCTCTTTGGCTTTTCACTTCTCTTCTTTTCACAGGTATTTGAAGGCCTCCTTAGACAACTATTTTGCTTTTTTGCATTTCTTTTCCATGGGGGTGGTCTTCATCCCTGTCTCTTGTACAATGTCACGAACCTCTGTCCATAGTTCATCAGGCACTCTATCTATCAGATCTAGTCCCTTAAATCTATTTCTCACTTCCACTGTATAATCATAAGGGATTTGATTTAGGTCATACCTGAATGGTCTAGTGGTTTTCCCTACTTTCTTCAATTTAAATCCGAATTTGGCATCACCCAAATATCAAAATCAGACATAGATGCCACAAAAAAAGAATACTACCGCTTAGTATCGCTGATGAACATAGATGCAAATGTCCTCAACAAAATTCTAGCAAACAGAATCCAACAACATATTAAAAAGATCATACGACCAAGGGGGTTTATCCCAGGGATGCAAGGATTCTTCAATATTTGCAAATCAATGTGATACACCATATATTAACAAATTGAAAGATAAAAACCATATGGTATATCTCAATAGATGCAGAGAAAGCCTTTGAAAAATTCAACGCCCATTAATGATTTAAAAACTCTCCAGAAAGCAGGCATAGAAGGAACATACCTCAACATAAAAGCCATATATGACAAACTCACAGCAAACATAATCCTCAATGGTGAAAAACTGAAAGCATTTTCTCTAAAATCAGGAACAAGACAAGAACACCCACTCTCACCACTACTATTCAACATAGTTTTCAAAGTCCTAGCCACACTAATCAGAGAAGAAAAAGAAATAAAGGGAATCCAGATTGGAAAGGAGGTAAAACTCTCAGTTTGCAGATGACATGATCATCTATATAGAAAACCCAAAAGACACAACCAGAAAATTACTAGAGCTAATAAATGAATACAGTAAAGGTGCAGGATATAAAATTAATACACAAGAATCCCTTGCATTCCTATAAACTAACAATCAGAAAACAGAAAGAGAAATTAAGGAAACAATCCCATTCACCATTGCAACAAAAAGAATAAAATACTTAGGAATAAATTTACCTAAACAATCAGAAGACTTATATATAGAAAACTATAAAACACTGATGAAAGAAATCAAAGATGACACAAATAGATGAAGGAATATACCATGTTCATGAACTGGAAGAATCAATATAATGAAAATGAGTATACTACCCAAAACAATCTATAGTCAATGCAATTCGTATCAAGCTACCAACAGTATTTTTCAAAGAACTAGAACAAATAATTTCAAAATTTGTATGGAAATACAAAAAACCTTAAATAGCCAAAGCAATCTTGAAAAAGAAAAATGGAACTAGAGGAATCAACCTGCCTGACTTCAGACTATACTACAAAGCTAGTCATCAAGACAGTATGGTACCGACACAGAAATATACATCAATGGAACAAAATAGAAAGCCCAGAGATAAACCCACACACCTATGGACACCTTATCTTCAACAAAGGAGGCAAAAATATACAATGGAGAAAAAATAAATCTCTTTAACAAGTGGTGCTGGGAAAACTGGTCAACCATCTGTAAAAGATTAAAACTAGTGCATTTTCTAACACCATACACAAAAATAAACTAAAAATGGATTAAAGATATAAATGTAAGACCAAAAACTATAAAACTCTTAGAGGAAAACACAGAACACTGTCTGACATAAATCACAGCAAGATCCTCTATGATTCCACCTCCCAGAGTAATGGAAATAAAAACAAAAATAAACAAATGGGACCTAATTAAACCTAAAAGCTTTACACAATGAAGGAAGCTATAAGCAAGGTGAAAAGGCAGCCTTCAGAATAGCAGAAAAGAACAGCAAACAAAACAACTGACAAAGAATTAATCTCCAAAACATATAAGCAGCTCATGCAGCTCAATACCAGAAAACTAAACAGCCCAATCAAAAAGTGGGCCAAAAAACTAAACAGACATTTCTCCAAAGATATACATATGGGTAACAAACACATGAAAAGATGCTCAACATCACTCATTATCAGAGAAATTCAAAGCAAAACCACAATGAGGTACCATCGCACGTCAGTCAGAATGGCTGCCATCAAAGTCTACGAACAATAAATATGGGAGTGTGTGTGGAAAAAAGGGAACCCTCTTACACTGTTGGTGGGAATGCAAATTGGCACAGTCACTATGGAGAACCATGTGGCAATTCCTTAAAAAAAATGGAAATAAAACTGCCATACGACCCAGCAATCCTGCTGCTGGGGATAGACACTGAGGAAACCAGAATGGAAAGAGACACATGTATCCCAATGCTCACTGCAGCACTGCAGTGACAACAGCTAGGACATGGGACCTAGATGTCCATTGCAGACAAATGGATAAGGAAGTTTTGGTACATATACACAATGGAATATTATTTAGCTATAAAAAAGAACGCATTTGAGTCAGTTCTAATGAGGTGGATGTAAGTGGAGCCTATTACATGGAGTGAAGTAAGTCAGAAAGAAAAACACCAATACAGTATATCAACGCATATATATGGAATTTAGAAAAGACAATAACAATGACCCTATATGCAAGATAGCACAAGAGACACAGATGTAAAGAACAGACTTTTGGACTATGTGGAAGAAGGCAAGGGTGGGACAATTTGAGAGAATAGCATTGAAACATGTATATTACCATGTGTAAAACAGATGACCAGTGTAACGGGCACTCAAAGCCAGTGCTCTGGGACAACCCAGAAGGATAGGGTGACAAGGATGATGGGAGGGGGGTTCAGGATGGGGGGATACATGTACACCCATGGCTGACTCATGTCGATGTACAGCAAAAGCCACAATAGTGTAAAGTAATTAGCCTCCAATTAAAAGAAATAATTTAAATTTTTTTTTAAATGAAAAGAAGAAAAAAAAGTAACTATTGGCCATTCAAACACCTGCCTGTAACACTGTCAAACACAATGACATAAAAACATGGAACCAAAAAAAAACCCATACACATTTCATAAAACTGCTTTACATAAAATGACTATAAAAGGAGAATTATAAAATTCTGCTTTAAGTGTCAATTCCATTAGTTAATAAGCAATTACTCAGCACCCACTCTCTACAAGTAATGAGTTAGGTACTAGCAATACTTTAACCTTCACAGTTTAAATCATACTGTCAAGGTCCTTGAATACTTCCAATACAGTTCAAATGTATCCCCTTTCTAGTTATCAAGCTCAGGAAAAAACCACCCATCTCATATAAATTACCTCATGTAAGAACGGCAATTCGTCCCTTGCTTTGTGGTATTCAGCCACACACTCCAAGCAGTAGCAGAGGTCTTCATCAGCTGTCTGAAATTCACTGGAGTGGGTCCTGGATGCATAGCGTTGTAGGAAGTCAGTGGTGGAAGTACCACCTGGGGTACACCAACAACATGTACTCATTCTGCACCTGTACCCAGAAAAGAAGACATTGAAAGATTAAAAGAAAATATCACATAACACTTTAGGACTATTCTGGTAGAGAATGGGTACACTTCCTACTGATGATCCTGTCTTCAACTTAAAATGTGCCTCCATCACATCCAGAACATTCTGCTGGCCAGCTTACCAATCCCTGGCTAAACTCAATCTGAGACTACTTGTAAAAACTTTTATCTGTGACATATGAAAAATAATGCAATGAAAGCAGTTAGTAACAAACATCATAAGGTGACATACAGCTGTGCTATAAAGGAGGCTCCAAACTACTCAGTACTGATAGAAAATATACAGAAACAGAATTATCAATGTTCTCAAAGTACAGACTTTGGAGGGCTTCCCTGGTGGTTCAATGGTGAAGAATCCACCTGCCAATGCAGAAGACAGAGGTTCGATCCCTGGTCCAAGAAAATTCCACATGCCTTGGAGCAACTAAGCCCGTGTACCATAACTATTGAGCCTGTGCTTTAGAACCTGGGAGCCACAACTACTGTGCCCGAGTGCCCTACAACCCATACTCTGCAACAAGAGAAGACATCACGAAGAGAAGCTTGAGCACTGCAATGAAGAATAGCCCCTACTCACCACAACAAGAAAAAAGCCCATGCAGCAACTGAGACCAAGCACAGCCAAAAATAAATAAAGTACAGACGTTGGAGTGTTCTAAATCATGTACTGGAGTCAAGTCAAAAGGTCAGGAAACCTTTCACATTCTCTGAGGCCATCTTCCAGAAATTCCTGGAAACCTAAAAAATCCATAAATATTACTCCACACCAATAACAAAACTTCATACAGAGAAGAATTTTTTCTACTGGTTAGAAAGTACATATATGAATTTACATGTGTGTGTATAAATTGCTGCCCATAACTCACTGCTCATCAATTTAGTATAAACCATAATGGCTACAAGTACAACAGCTACAAGCCTATTACTACTGAGTTTCATATTTTCATACTACTGAGTTTTTGATAGTTTCCAATTTTGGATTGTATAATACCATCAGAGCCTCCACCATCCAAACTCAAGTAAAAAGAGTTAAGATAAAATTAATTTCCCAAATCCTAGCAGTCTCAAAGAGAACAAAGTAGCAAGATGGTACCTGGAAACAAGAGGAAATCCCAAGAACCAAATATGTCAAAGGCTTGAAGGAAAACAGAGTCAAGTTTATCAGAACTACAGATGGCATGAAGCAGAGGATTAGCAAACAGGATGGAAGCCAAATCCAAAGAGATCTCCAATTCTAATGAGGTGTAATAAAAGCAAGCTAAGATGCCACTAAATGCATATAAAAGCAAAGAGAAAGTTTACTGTCAGTAAGCAGTATACTATGGCTAAACAGAAAGCACGTGTTTTGCACTGAAACAAAAGGCTGGGGCAGGGAAAATATAAGTGAGTCTGAGGCATCTTGTAGCAACAGAAATAAAGTGCTCAAAACACAGATGGATGGGAACATGTCAAAGGGACATATTAGCCACCAACTTGAAAGAGATCCCTGTGGCCAAAGCCGAAAGAATTTTGAGTAACAAAATAGTGTACTATTGGATTATAAGCCACAGTACAAATATACATGAATCCATACTGATACAAACGAATGAACAAATGTGGAGAAAGAGACAAATTTTTCTTATAAAATAACTGCAAATAATATAGATACTCCCTATTTCAGGAAGTAGAGCTTAATCTCATCTTGAGTCAAGGCTGGACTTGGTGAAACACTTTCAATGAAAAGTGAAAATCACACATAGAGTGGCTGCTGCTACTGCTGCTAAGTCGTTTCAGTCGTGTTCAACTGTGTGCGACCCTATAGACGGCAGCCCGCCAGGCTCAGCCATCCCTGGGATTCTCCAGGCAAGAACACCGGAGTGGGTTGCCATTTCCTTCTCCAATGCATGAACGTGGAGACGCCTGGCAAACAAAACTTTAACCAAGTCATCAAGGTTAATATCACCGGTGCTAAGCCATGTTGGTAACCCCTGACACAGTGTGATGAGGCAGGAACTTCAACTCTGCAATATGCTGCCCAAAACCACAGCCCCAGTCCATCCCCAAGAAAAACATCAGACAAGGCATTATCCAAACAGCTATGAGCTGTCTTTGACGACAAAAAAGAAAACCACACCCAAGGGAAATCAAACCAACTGTTTTATACTATGAAAATGTTTTATGTTTTATTGCAAACTGGGCCAGGAAATTACCCAACAAACTTGATCTTGAAACCTTGATCTTAACTATCTAATGAATGTACAGTATCAGCCTAATGGGAAAGTTACAAACCCATCTGTAAACCCAATGAAATTCATTTCCTCACCGGATGAACTTAAACCATTCATTCTCATCAGGAGGGACAACATTCTCAAGGAGATGAAAACTAGTGGACACAAAAAAAGTCCCACTCTTTTATGTATAAAGCACAGATATACATAAAGAGGTATGTAATATATTGGTGCTATTAAAATCTATGGGAAATTCGTAAGACAGAAATGCCTGAAAAGCTTCCTTTCAGAGAGGGAGAAGGGACAACAAAAGGTTAAGAAATATGATTCAAGTCACTGCTTATTTGGGGACAAACTTCAATGTGTGAAATTTTTAAACGCATATCACCCTAAAATTCAGAATAAACAAACTCTGCTAATGGGAGATCAATCACATCTTGACAAATCTTATAACTTCTGGATAATCAAAAACATGCATGCCTTGTGAACTGAATTTTTAAATTAATTTATTAACTGCATTTTTTTTCATGCTTCTGAAAAGAATTCAGGGCAGCTTTCAACATTAAAGTACATATAGAAAAGGATATTTTAAAAGGAGATTTAGAGAGAGAAATCAAAACTGATTTAGAAAAAATTTCACTAAGTCCTAATTTAGGAGCTTCCTGAAAAGCAGAACAAAAAGATAACATGAATTACACAGTCCTCCTCTGAAAAGCAAAAAATATGTGAGTTAGACTGGAGAGTCTTGCCCTTTCTTGACACTACTTCTAATTCAATAACATTTTTAAGGGTGCTGCAAACAAGGGAATACAGAGTAATATAATGGACACGATGTCACTGTGTCTCTGCAGGATATAGATTTCAAAGAACTTCTTATACCTTAAAACACAGTACTATAATACCAGAAAGTCTGCACAAGCTGGGTTTTTCCCGTTAATGAAATCTAATTTATTAAGTTTCACTGTCTACAGGGTGTGGAAACAGAAAACAAAACTTAGGGGAGATTTCTCAAACATCAATTGCTTCAACCTTGAACAAGTAATGGACTGCAGTCAACTGAAACTTTGAAGAAATGAACGTACTGAAATACAAATAAAATGCTGTATACTTTAATTATTAAACAGTTGTTCAGTCACTAAGTCGTGTCCGACTCTTTGCAACCCTTCAGACTGCAGCATGCCAGTCTTCCCTGTCCCTCACTATCTCCCAGAGTTTGCTCAGACTCATGTCCACGAGTCAGTGATGCTATCTAAGCATCTCATCCTCTGTCACCCCCTTCTCCTTTTGCCTTCAATCTTTCCCAGCATCAGGGTCTTTTCCAATGAGTCGGCTCTTCGCATCAGGTGGCCAAAATACCGGAGCTTCAGCTTCAGCATCAGTCCTTCCAATAAATATTAAGGGTTAGTTAGCAAAAGAAACCTTCTATTAAGAAAATTATGGAAGGACCTCCCCAGAAGTCCAGTGATTAAGACTCCACACTTCCAAGGCAGGAGGTACATGTAAGATCCCACATGTGCTGCCAAAGGAAAAAAAAGAATTATGGAGTTTGATTTTTATTCAACTCATTCAAAGAGCTAGCCTACTTCCACATTCCAGAAAGCAAAACTATAAATTTTCTCAAAGTAGTTGGAAGTTACTGTCATACAACAAGTAAGAAGGGAATTCAGAACACAGAACAGTGCTATAGAGCCCATCAACAACAGAAACATCTGTTTCCATAGCTCCTCTCAAAAGGTCATAAACGGGTGTTGTTATGTCCTTAAAACAAAACCATCATTGGCCTGATAGTTAAGCCCAAAAAATGTGAACAGGGTAAAGTAAGTACATTGTGATTTTTCTTTAAAGGGAAAACTGCTGGTAGATGGCCATGAACCTTGCAAGTTTGTGCACAACTCACTTCTTCTGGAAGGCAGTTTTGTTAATTTCATCAGCGTTTTTACTGCTGGGAACCATTACTGAACCACAAATGCAGGTGTCCAGGGGAATCCTCAAGCTGCAGAAATCAGAGCTGCTCCTGTGCATTAAAGAGAGAGCTGATTTGACGATCACAAAGGATGCTTCAACAGAGATGTAATTGTTACTTTCCACTGACTTAGCCAGGGCTACCATTTCTCAGTAACAGCTGGCCAGACACTTCACATAATAACCACTTTCTTCTACCCTTCCTAGCTAAAAGTTCTTGGAATTTTTTATTTATTGGCTGCACCAAACAGCATGTGGGAACCTAGCTCCCCCACCAGGTATCAAATCAGTGTCCCCTGCATTAGAAGCCAGAGTTCTAACCACTGGACCACCAAGTCCCACTTCTTAGAATTTAATTATTTAATTTTTTAAAATTTTTTATTTAAAATTAAAAAAAAATTTTAATTTAATTATTAAAAACTTCTTTGCAATTGCTTTCATTTATTTTTCCCCCCTCAGCTGGGCTAAGTGGCTTGTGGGATCTTAGTTCCCCGAAACTGAACTAAGGGACTGAACCCAGCCTGCGGCAGTGAAAGCACCGAGTCCACAGAGAACGTTTCAGCACCAGCAAGCTAACCCTTGAAAAAATAATTTATTTGGTTCCTTTGCACTCTGGGTTCTATCTTACATTTCACTGAATGTTTTCACAAAAGTCCCTAATAATCTCTGTAATATCAAATCCAGTTTGGTCTTTACTGGACTCCAAAACGTGAAAATGCCAACATTTAATCCACAGCTAAGATACAATTCTCCTTTCACTTCCTCTACCCAATCTCTGAACCATCTGGTTCCTTTTCCCCCACCTAATATCAAAACGTCCAAAGGTTTGTCCTCAGGGTTCCATCCTCCTCTTCATTCAGTATCCTCTTTCTAGGTGACTTAATTCAACCCATTAACTACTACTTATACTGAAGCTTCCCAAAGACTAAAAATGTATTTAAACTCAGTGCAATGCTTACCTATGTTTCAGCTACTCAATAATGATAGCCTAGCCTAAAATTCCAGAAAGATATACAGCTGTCCCTCAGTACTTACAAGCAACTAGTTCTAGAAGCTAAACCCCCACCATGGATACCAAAATCTGCAGATGCTCAACTCCCCACATAAAACAGTGTAGCACAAAGAACACAGCTGGCTCTCTGTACTCACATATGTGAAATCTAAAGATATGGAAGGCCGACTCTACTTAATATCCAACTGTATAAAAAATCTCTACTCACCTGACTGGTGCATCAGAGTAAACAGGACCAGAACAGAACAAAGTCCTTCCCTTAAATCTGTGATCTGTCCTGTATTCTCTATATCCATGGTATTACCATGCAGTTTTCAAACCAGTAACCTGTTAATTGTATTCTCTCTTCCCTTAGATCCATCTCTACAAGTTCCACAGTGTCTACCACCTTAATTACATCTGTACTTAACAGTCAGTGAGACTGCCACTGCCTTAATACATTTTCACTATTTGCCTAGATTCCCTAAGAAAACATAAATGATCTGCCTCTTGTTTGATCCTAAAGGAGATCAGTCCTGGGTGTTCATTGGAAGGACTGATGTTGAAGCTGAAATTCCAATACTTTGGCCACCTGATGTGAAGAGCTGACTCATTTGAAAAGACCCTGATGCTGGGAAAGATTGAGGGCAGGAGAAGGGGACAACAGAGGATGAGATGGTTGGATGGCATCACCGACTCGATGGACATGGGTTTGGGTGGACTCCAGGAGTTGGTGATAGACAGGGAAGCCTGGCGTGCTGCGGTTCATGGGGTCACAAAGAGTCAGACATGACTGAGCGACTGAACTGAGCTTGTTTGATCCAAAATCAATTCTTCCCCAAAATGCCGCCAAAGGCCAAACCAAAAACTGGACTTTGAAAGCACAAATGAGTCCTCTTCATCTGGGCAATAACTTTTGAGCTCACCACACCAGTCCCTGCAAGAGCTGGCTTCAGCATCATCTATTGCCATTTCCCCATCATTTGCTCTTCCTAAAATGCCTCCTGGTATTTGGCAGTACCTGCATTTATGGGAGCTCTTCTGCCTTTAACACCTACCCTTCAGACCTCTGCTGCTAAGTCACTTCAGTTGTGTCCGACTCTGTGCGACCCCATAGACGGCAGCCCACCAAGCTCCTCTGTCCGTGGGATTCTCCAGGCAAGAACACTGGAGTGGGTTGCCATTTCCTCCTCCAATGCATGCAAGTGAAAAGTGAAAGTGAAGTCGCTCAGTCGTGTCTGACTCCTAGTGACCCCAAGGACTGGAGCCTATGAGGCTCCTCCGTCCATGGGATTTTCCAGGCAAGAGTACTGGAGTGGGGTGCCACTGCCTTCTCCTGGATTTTAAACCTGAATACACATGACTCACCAAAGGAACCTGGCAGACCTCTACCTGGATCTTAAACCTGAATACACATGACTCACCAAAGGAACTTGGGAGAAAAAAGCAGATGGTTGAGGTACCACTGATAAAACTCAGGTTCAATCTAAAACAATTCCAGCAGCGAGTCCAATAAAAGGACAGATTTGAGATCTACCTATGTGCAATTCATCTCTGAGCATCATCATGCCTGGGGGCTAGTAGTCTAACTCAGCCCCTCCCTTTCCAGTTTCTTTGACTTTCTTCTTAGTCCTCTCAGGACTCTATACAGTTTCTATCACTACATTCACCTTGTCAGACTGAGGTGCTTACTGTCAGATGTTTCCCACATACATGCTCCATCTTCAAAAATTTTGAGTCTTTCAAGGGGCAAGGTTCTGTTTTGTATATACTTTACTTCAGTGCTGGGCACATATTAAATGACTGAAAAAAAATACCTTAAATGTTAATTTAACAATTACCTGGGGTAGTTCCTGGTGGTCCAGTGGTTAAGAAATCACCTTGCCAATGCAGGAGCCATAGGTTCCATCCCTGGTCCAGGAAAATCCCACATGCCCTGGGGCAACTACTGAATTCTGCCCTAGAAACCATGCTCCACAAGAGAAGCCACCTCAATGAGAAGCCCACACACCGCAACTAGAGAATGCCCACAGCAACTAACACCCAGCACAGTCAAAAATACATAAATCTTAAAAAAAAAAAATTACCTGAGGTGATGGCCTACAGAGAAGTGATCCTCTCAGTTGAGCTGCCTGGATTTATTTGGGAATGGGTGAGGATCTGCATTCATATACACCCAGACTCTGGCTCCACAAAGAACATTTCTGAAAAGGCAAAACAAAACTGAGGAAATTGTTTATATACTTTCATCTGAGTTTCACATCAATACTTACAGAGCGGAATGTAACCATTTGATGAAAAAGCTCGGACTCACATTATAGACAACTTGCCTGTGGGTCTACTGCCATTCTGACTCCACAGGGGAAAGCAGTTTCACGGGAGACCTCGTCCCCACATAGGGGACAGCGAGCCACTTTGTCAAAAAAAACCCCAATCAGCAAATGTGAGTTCAGTCCTAGGACCGTCAGTAACTAATTCATCTCTGTCGCTTTAAATAGCAAACGGATCCTTCGAGCCTCGTGACGGTTCCTTCACGGTCTTGGTACACTGTCGCTCCTGGGAGATGGGGAAGGCGGCAAAGCCCCTTGTGGCTGGCTGTCAGCGATACATCGCCTTCAGGTGGGGCAGGAGGGCTCAGGTGGCCACGCGGAAGTGGCACTCTCTCCAAAGCCACGGACCCCATCAGGAGAAAGGAGAGGGCGTCGAGAGGGCAGAGACTTTCCACAGCGAGACACCCCCCCCCCCATCAGTCCCACCGAAACTACACAGTGCCCAGAACCAGAACCGCTCACACGGGACCGCAGTGTAGACGACGTGAAAGGAGAGGACGGGGGTCCCAATACCCGAGGCCCCGGGGCGCGAGAGGCACAGGAGGGCGGTCCAGCGGACTCGGCGGGGATGCTCCCGCTTCGCGCTCCTCAACTCTGCCGAAGGACGCGGCCAAGCTCGCGCCGCCCCTCCCCCACCCGCCCCTGCCTCACGCGCCGCGACGGTTACTCCACGCGGCCCGGCACTCACCAGCCGCGCGCGCACTCGGGCCCGCCGGGCCTGCAGCGTCCAGCCCGCCGTTCTCCTCAACCCTGCTCGGCCTCGCGCCGAGGGCTAACCTGCCTCCATGCCTCGGCTCAGCAGTCGGCCGAGGGCGGAAGCGCGGCCGCGCAACCCCAAGTGCCCCCGTCAGCCAACTAGCGAGCGCCGCGAGCCCAGGCCCCGCCCCCTGCGCGGCGTCGGCCGGCCGCAGGCCCGCCCCAGCCGCCGCTCTCTTGTTTTGATGCCCCCCGAGGGGCGGGGCTCAGCCAAGAGGCCGGGAAGCCCGGCGTGGCGCCACTTCCGGGCTAGGGCCTGGCCAATCAGGAGTGTCTTGCGGAGCGGGACTGGAGGGAGGGGCAGGAGGGGGAGGGAGGGAGGCGGAGACAGAGGCAAGGGCAGGAAGGTGGGGGGAGTGAGGTAGGGGCAGGAGCCGGGGGAGGGGCAGAGGCCCCTGAGGCAAGCTTGCGGCCTAGCGTTGACCGCGCGGTCTGGCCCAGGATTTGTGCCAGCAGCAGCCGCGCCTGACAGGCCCACCCTGGGGCCCCTGTACGCCTACCCTCCTGCCTTTTCCGTTCGATTCTGTTTCTTCTCTCTTCGACGCCTCACGAGCTTCAGCAGAGCCTGTTATGAGTTGCGAAGCAATTTTTTTTTTCTCTTTAGATTTAAGATCTAAAATAGGATAGTGTGTAAACAACACGTAATTGGTGGGAAACTGATATATACTTAGTAAAAAAAAAAAAAAAAGACTGCAAAGAGAAGAAATAATACAGAGGAAAACAGTACAGCCCCCTGGAAAGCCTACCCTTTTCTTTCTTGATGCTACTACTGACTGACGACGACGACGACGACGAGGCGCCACCACTAGCTGCGAAGGTGACAAAAAATAATTATTAGTTCTGATCAAGGCTCTAAAGGAAAGCAGAGGCCGAGGCGGGCCCAGTCCGGAGAAGCAAAGCAGAGGCCTAGGCGGACCCAGTCCGGAGAAGCAAAGCAGAGGCCGAGGCAGGCCCAGTCCGGAGAAGGGAGCCAGCGACGACCCTACCCCGGAGAACTCTACCTGCAGAATGAGAAGGGGCAGTGGGTGAAGCAGGGGGGAAGGTGCTGGTGAACATTCCAGAAGGGGGCGTGGCTTATCAGAAAGCCCGGTGCCCGTTATGGAAATTTTAACCGTCCCGGCCAAAGGCGGTGACCGTTAATTCTCGTTTCTCGGTTTTCCTCTTGTCACTTGGACCGTGTTGACCAAAGTAAAATTAGTACTTCTAAAAAATAGGGATCTAGCTGGCTATTGAAAAAAAACCTTTTTTATAAAGAGAGAAACAAGATAGTAAAAATCACTTGAATTTCTATGTGACTGAGATAACCATTTTCATTTGTATCCTTGCACGATGCATTACATACGTTATTAAACTAGCCATGAAAGGATGGTTGTATAAAATGCTAAAATTGCTCACCATGGTGTAAGAAACGGAATATTACAATGAACACTGAGCAGAAGGGCTTCTCCATTACACATTGTAGCTTGGGCTAGGGACACACGAAAGCGTTTTAACTTCTTGTAGAATCAGAAAACAAGTGAAATTTTAGGTTGAGGAAAATCTATAAATAGTTACCATCTGTCTTTATACCAACACAGTCCTAAAATACGATTTTTGGTATTTTTAAGGAGAAAAGTGCCCATGAAGGCAAAAAGTGCCACCGCCCACTAAAGTCGAAAAGTCATCCTGCCTCTGAGCCCACTGTGGCCGTTTCCTTATCAGTTTACTGTTGTCTTTAATCTGTAACTATATTAAGTTTTGAATGTTTTTAAACTTTATAAAATTAGACTGAAGGCGCTCTCCCACAAAATTGCTTTTTACACTCAGAGACCCATTGGTCCAAGCTATGTTCAGGAGTTGGAGCCCAAAGTCTAGACAACTTGAAGGGTGTGTCTTATGTTTATGTGAAATGAATGCCACAAACTACAGACTTTTTAAATGGACAAAACCCACAGATAATAAAAATTTTGAAAGACAAACATGTAAGCTGCAAACAATTCACTAAAAGTTGTATATTTGGACTTCATACCCTTTAACTTCAACAATGAGGTTGAAGTAGTTGTATCCGACTTTGTGCGACCCCATAGACGGCAGCCCACTAGGTTCCTCTGTCCCTGGGATTCTCCAGGCAAGAACAATGGAGTGGATTGCCATTTCCTTCTCCAATGCATGAAAGTGAAAAGTGAAAGTGAAGTCCCTCAGTCGTGTTCGACTCCTAGCGACCCCATGGACTGCAGCCTACCAGGCTCCTTAGTACATGGGATTTTTCTAGGCAAAAGAACTGGAGTGGGGTGCCATTGCCTTCTCCTATTACACAGAAAACACAAAGATAATTCAGTCCTTTTTCTAGTAAGGCTGATAAAATGTTATTGAGTTTATAAAAGTTTCAAGTTAATATTTCATTTGATAATGTGCAATTTTTAGGATTAACAAGATTAAAAAATTTTCTATCAAGCCTTTTTTCATATACAACCTATAAAAATTTAGAGCACATAAAAGTTTCTGGTGTAATGATTGATACTAAATACTTGGAACAGATAACGCATTACTACTACTAGGTTGTTACAGGTTTTCTCATTTTTAGATATGTATTGTGAGTTTTATATGTCAGTATTTTATGTCAAAATTTCAGTACTTTTTCCAGTTTGATCATTTGACTCATTACCCATCGTTTAGATTAACAGCAATCCAGTAACAACATGTTACTCATTATTTCTGTTTGAAATCGATCTGTTCTTAATGAATTACTAAGCTGTCATAATAATGTCTATTGATTTCATCATTCAGTTCAGTTGAGTCAGTCGTGTCCGACTCTTTGCGACCCCTTGAATCGCAGCATGCCGGGCCTCCCTGTGCATCACCAACTCCCGGAGTTCACTGAGACTCACGTCCATCGAGTCGGTGATGCCATCCAGCCATCTCATCCTCTGTCGTCCCCTTCTCCTCCTGCCCCCAATCCCTCCCAGCATCAGAGTCTTTTCCAATGAGTCAACTCTTAGCATGAGGTGGCCAAAGTACTGGAGTTTCAGCTTTAGCATCATTCCTTCCAAAGAAATCCCAGGGCTGATCTGCTTAAGGATGGACTGGTTGGATCTCCTTGCAGTCCAAGGGACTCTCAAGAGTCTTCTCCAACACCACAGTTCAAAAGCATCAATTCTTCGGTGCTCAGCCTTCTTCACAGTCCAACTCTCACATCCATACATGACTACAGGAAAAACCATAGACTTGACTAGAGGAACCTTTGTTGGCAAAGTAATGTCTCTGCTTTTGAATATGTTATCTAGGTTGGTCATAACTTTCCTTCCAAGGACTAAAGTGTCTTTTAATTTCATGGCTGCAGTCACCATCTGCAGTGACTTTGGAGCCCAGAAAAATAAATTTGGACACTGTTTCCACTGTTTCCCCATCTATTTCCCATGAAGTGATGGGACCAGATGCCATGATCTTCGTTTTCTGAATGTTGAGCTTTAAGCCAACTTTTTCACTCTACGCTTTCACTTTCATCAAGAGGCTTTTGAGTTCCTCTTCACTTTCTGCCATAAGGGTAGTGTAATCTGCATATCTGAGGTTATTGATATTTCTTCTGGCTATCTTGATTCCAGTTTGTGTTTCTTCCAGTCCAGCGTTTCTCATGATGTACTCTGCATATAAGTTAAATAAGCAGGGTGACAATATACAGCCTTGACGAACTCCTTTTCCTATTTGGAACCAGTCTGATTCCATGTCCAGTTGTAACTGTTGCTTCCTGACCTGCATACAAATTTCTCAAGAGGCAGATCAGGTGGTCTGGTATTCCCATCTCTTTCAGAATTTTCCACAGTTTATTGCGATCCACACAGTCAAAGGCGTTGGCATAGTCAATAAAGCAGAAATAGATGTTTTTCTGGAACTCTCTTGCTTTTTCTATGATCCAGCGGATGTTGGCAATTTGATCTCTGGTTCCTCTGCCTTTTCTAAAACCAGCTTGAACATCAGGAAGTTCACGGTTCACGTATTGCTGAAGCCTGGCTTGGAGACTTTTGAGCATTACCTTACTAGTGTGTGAGATGAGTGCAATTGTGCGGTAGTTTGAGCATTCTTTGGCATTACCTTTCTTTGGGATTGGAATGAAAATTGACCTTTTCCAGTCCTGTGGCCACTGCTGAGTTTTCCAAATTTGCTGGCATATTGAGTGCAGCACTTTCACAGCATCATCTTTCAGGATTTGGAATAGCTCAACTGGAATTCCATCACCTCCACTAGCTTTGTTCGTAGTGATGCTTTCTAAGGCCCACTTGACTTCACATTCCAGGATATCTGGCTCTAGGTCAGTGATCACACCATCGTGATTATCTGGGTCATGAAGATCTTTTTTCAGTACAGTTCTTCTGTGTATTCTTGCCACCTCTTCTTAATATCTTCTGCTTCTGTTAGGTCCATACCATTTCTGTCCTTTATTGAGCTCATCTTTGCATGAAATGTTCCTTTGGTATCTCTGATTTTCTTGAAGAGATCCCTAGTCTTTCCCATTCTGTTGTTTTCCTCTATTTCTTTGCATTGATCGCTGAAGAAGGCTTTCTTATCTCTTCTTGCTATTCTTTGGAACTCTGCATTCAGATGTTTATATCTTTCCTTTTCTCCTTTGCTATTCGTTTCTCTTCTTTTCACAGCTATTTGTAAGGCCTCCCCAGACAGCCATTTTGCTTTTTTGCATTTCTTTTCTATGGGATTGGTTTTGATCCCTTTCTCCTGTACAATGTCACGAACCTCATTCCATAGTTCATCAGGCACTCTTATCTATCATATCTAGGCCCTTAAATCTATTTCTCACTTCCACTGTATAATCATAAGGGATTTGATTTAGGTCATCCCTGAATGGTCTAGTGGTTTTCCCTACTTTCTTCAATTTAAGTCTGAATTTGGCAATAAGGACTTCATGGTCTGAGCCACAGTCAGCTCCTGGTCTTGTTTTTGCTGACTGTATAGAGCTTCTCCATCTTTGGCTGCAAAGAATACAATCAATCTGATTTCGGTGTTGACCATCTGGTGATGTCCATGTATAGAGTCTTCTCTTGTGTTGTTGGAAGAGGGTGTTTGTTATGACCAGTGCATTTTCTTGGCAAAACTCTATTAGTCTTTGCCCTGCTTCATTCCATATTCCAAGGCCAAATTTGCCTGTTACTCCAGGTGTTTCTTGACTTCCTACTTTTGCATTCCAGTCCCTTATAATGAAAAGGACATCTTTTTTGGGTGTTAGTTCTAAAAGGTCTTGTCGGTCTTCATAGAACCGTTCAACTTCAGCTTCTTCAGCGTTACTGGTTGGGGCATAGACTTGGATTACTGTGATATTGAATGGTTTGCCTTGGAAACGAACAGAGATCATTCTGTCGTTTTTGAGATTGCATCCAAGTACTGCATTTCTGACTCTTTTGTTGACCACGATGGCCACTGCATTTCTTCTGAGGAATTCCTGCCCGCAGTAGTAGATATAATGGTCATCTGAGTTAAAGTCACCCATTCCAGTCCATTTCAGTTCACTGATTCCTAGAATGTCGACATTCACTCTTGCCGTCTCTTATTTGACCTCTTCCAATTTGCCTTTTGCTTTGGCTCCATCCCTTCATTCTTTCTGGAGTTATTTCTCCACTGATCTCCAGTAGCATATTGGGCACCTACTGACCTGGGGAGTTTCTCTTTCAGTATCCTATCATTTTGCCTTTTCATACTGTTCATGGGGTTCTCAAGGCAAGAATACTGAAGTGGTTTGCCATTCCCTTCTCCGGTGGACCACATTCTGTCAGATCTCTCCACCGTGACCCGCCCATCTTGGGTTGCCCCACGGGCATGGCTTAGTTTCATTGAGTTAGACAAGGCTGTGGTCCTAGTGTGATTAGATTGACTAGTTTTCTGTGAGTACGGTTTCAGTTTGGCAGTAAATCTTCCCATTCACCCAATGATTGATTTAATTTCTATTAACATATCTGTCACCATAGATTCATTTTAGACTATTCTAGAACTCTGTTGATGGAGTAATGTACTCTTTTAACCATCTGCTTTTGTTCAACATGAAGTGTGTGCTGTTCCCAAATGTTGCATGTATCAGGAATGCATTTTTATTGCAAAGAAGGATGTCATTCAATGAATACACCACAATTTGGTTGTTTTTAGTCATCTAATGATGGATATTGGATAGCTTCATGTTTTCCACTATTATTAATAAAGCTGTTATGAACATTACTGTAGAAGTCTTTAAGTTGACGTATGTTTTCATTTCTGTGGTTGTTTTTTAATTACTAAGTTGTATCCAGCTGCTTTGTGACCCCATGGACTGTAACCCACCAGCCTCCACTGTCTATGGGGTTTCCCAGGCAAGAATACTGGAGTGGGTTGCCATTTCCTTTTCCAGGGGATCTCCCTGGCCCAGGGATCAAACCCATGTTTCATGCCTTGGCGGGTGGATACTTTACCACTGAGCAATCTGGGAAGCCCATTTAACTTGGATAAATATGCAGGGGAGAAATTGCTGGATTACAGAGTAGGTGTGTCTTTAATATTGAGAAATTACAATCCATTTTCCAAGGTGATTTTACCATATTAAATTACTATAAGCAAAGTATAAGATTTCCATTTATTCCACAATCTTGTGAATACTATTCCTATTGTGAATTTTTAAAATTTCAGTCATACCAGTGGGTTAAAGGTGTGCCTCATTTGTATTTCCCTAAAAACTAATGATGCAGAATGTCTTTTCACCTAAAGATTGGGAATGAGTGTATCTTCTTTCAAATTGACTGCATGAGCCCTTTGACCATAAGGTGAAAAGGGACTTTATTTTTTCACCAGTTTTAGGTTCACAGCAAAATTCAGAGGAAGGTACAGAGATTTCTGAAATAGCCCCTTGCTGCCCTACCCGCCATGGGGCTTCTCAGATGGCTAATGGTAAAGAATCCACCTGCCAGTGCAGAGGATGCAGAAGACACAGGTTCAATCCCTGGGTCAGGAAGATTCCCTGGAGGTGGAAACGGCAATCCACTACTCCAGTATTCTTGCCTGGAAAGTCCCATGGACAGAGGAGCCTGGTGGGCTATACAGTCCATGGGGTCGCAAAGCATCAGACATGAGTTAGTGACTAAGGACACACGCATAACCCTCCCTCATATGCATAGCATCCCCCATTATTAACATCCCCCCTCAGTGTATGTAGTACATTTGTTACAAGTGATGAGCCTATGTTGACATGTCATGACACCCGGAGTCCATTGTTTACATTAGGATTCACTCCTGATATGTACATTCTATGGATTTAGACAAATGTATAATGACATGTTGGAGAAGGCAATGGCACCCCACTCCAGTATTCTTGCCTGGAAAATCCCATGGACGGAGGCGCCTGGTAGGCTGCAGTCCATGGGGTCGCTAAGAGTCAGACACGACTGAGCAACTTCACTTTCACTTTTCACTTTCATGCATTGGAGAAGGAAATGGCAACCCACTCCAGTGTTCTTGCCTGGAGAATCCCAGGGACGGGGGAGCCTGGTGGGCTGTCATCTCTGGGGTCGCACAGAGTTGGACATGACTGAAGCGACTGAGCAGCATAATGACATGTATCAGTCCTTACCGTGTCAAGAGCACTTTCACTGCCCTAAGAATCCTCTGTGCACTGCCTGTTCATCCCTCCCTAATCTCACCCCTGGCAACCACTCATTCTTTTACTGTCTCCATAGTTTTGCCTTCAGCATTGGAGTCACACAGTATGTAGCCTTTTCTGATTGGCTTCTTTCACTTAATAATGTGTATTTCAGGGTCCTTGGCACCATTTCATGGCTTCATAGCTCATTTCTTCTTTGAGAGCTTCTCTTGTGGCTCAGCTGGTAAAGAATCCGCCTGTAATGTGGGAGACCTCGGTTTGATTCCTGGGTTGGGAAGAGCCCCTGGAGAAAGGAAAGGCTACCCACTCCAGTATTCTGGCCTGGAGAATTCCATGGACTGTATAGTCCATAGGGTTCCAAAGAGTCAGACACAACTCAGCAACTTTCACTTTAATTTCTTTTTAGCACTAATTAATATTCTGTTGTCTGCATGTACCAAAGTTTAGTTATCCATTCACCCACTGAAGGGCATCTTGGTTGCTTCCAAGTTTAGGCAATTATGAATAAAGCTGCTGTAGACATCCATGTGCAGGTTTTTACGTAAATATAAGTTTTCAATTCATTTAGATAAATATCTAGGGCACCATTGCTGGATCCGACAGTAAAAGTATATTTAGTTTTATGAGAAACCACCAAATGGTTTTCCAAAGTAGCAGTACCATTTGGTGCTGTCAGTGTTCCAGATTTTGGCCACTCTTAAAGGTGTATAAGAGCATCTCATTATTGTTTTAATTTGTATTTTTTTGATGATATGATATGGAGCATTTCTTCATATACTAATTTACAGTCCATATATCTATATCAGTGAAGTGTAGTTTGTTTTCTTAATGTTAAGTTTTAAGTGTTCTTTGTATGTTTTGGGTTGTTGGGTTGTTTGTTTTCTTAATGTTGAGTGTTATGAGTTCTTTGTATTTTTCGGATAACAGTCCTTTGTAAGGTATCTATTTTGCAAATATTTGTTCCAAGTCTGTAGCTTCTTTTCTGATTATCTTGAAATTATCTTTCACAAAGCACAAGTTTCTACATTTTAATAAAGTCTAGCTTATCAATTATTTTCTCCATGGATCCTGACTTTGGTGTTGTATCTATAAAGTATAGGCACACCCCAGGTCATCTACGTTTTCTCCTCTGTTATCACCAGGAGTCTTAGAGTTCTGGCATTTTACATTTATATCTCTGATCCATTTTTGGTTCCTTTTTGTTAAGGGTATAAGGTGTGTGTCTATCTTCATTGTTTCTTTAATGGATGTGGTTGTCCAGTTGTCCAGCACCATTTGCTGAAGAGATTATTTTGACTTTATCAGTGATGAGTAGACTGGGGTCAGATCATGTATGGGGATCTGCAACTGGGCTCTATATTCTGTTCCATAAATCTACTTGTCTATTCTTTCACCAATACCACACTGTCTTGAATAGTTTTATAATAGTCTTGAAGTTGGGTAACATAAGTCTTCTGACTTTGTTCTTCACCTTCAATATTGAGTTGGCTACTCTGGGTCTTTTCCTTCTCCATATAAACTTTACAGTCAGTTTGTCAATAGCCAGAAAATTATTTTGTGGCCGGATTCCACAGCTTAAGTTGAGAAAAACAGATACCTTGATATTATGAGTCTTCCTGTCCGTGAAAATGGAATGTCTCTCCATTTATTTTGTTCTTCTTTGGTAGCTCTTGTCAAAGTTTTATAGTTGTATTCATATCAATCTTGTACATATTTTGTTAGATTTATATGTAAGCATTTCATTTGGGGGGTGCTTATGTAAATGCTGAGCTTCCCTGGTGGCTCAGTGGTAAAGAATCCGCCTGCAACACAGGTGACACAGGTTCGATCCCTGGGTCACGGAGACCCCCTGGAGAAGGAGATAGCAATGCACTTCAGCATTCTTGCCTGGATAATCCCATGGACAGAGGAGCCTGGTGGGCTAGAGTCCACAGGGTCACAAAAGAGTTGGACACAACTTAGTGACTAAAGAAGAACAATGTAAATGCTGTTGTATTTATAATTCAAATTCCATGTTTTCATTGGTTGTGTATAGGAAAGCAGTTGACTTTTGTATATTAACACATTATTGACCAAAGCTAGTGGAGGTGATGGAATTCCAGTTGAGCTATTTCAAATCCTGAAAGATGATGCTGTGAAAGTGCTGCACTCAATATGCCAGCAAATTTGGAAAACTCAGCAGTGGCCACAGGACTGGAAAAGGTCAATTTTCATTCCAATCCCAAAGAAAGGCAATGCTAAAGAATGCTCAAACTACTGCACAATTGCACTCATCTCACACACTAGTAAAGTAATGCTCAAAAGTCTCCAAGCCAGGCTTCAGCAATACGTGAACCGTGAACTTCCTGATGTTCAAGCTGGTTTTAGAAAAGGCAGAGGAACCAGAGATCAAATTGCCAACATCCGCTGGATCATAGAAAAAGCAAGAGAGTTCCAGAAAAACATCTATTTCTGCTTTATTGACTATGCCAAAGCCTTTGACTGTGTGGATCACAATAAACTGTGGAAAATTCTTTAAGAGATGGGAATACCAGACCACCTGACCTGTCTCTTGAGAAACCTGTATGCAGGTCAGGAAACAACAGTTAGAACTGGACATGGAACGACAGACTGGTCCAAATAGGAAAAGGAGTATGTCAAGCCTGTATATTGTCACCCTGCTTATTTAACTTCTATGCAGAGTACATCATGAGAAACGCTGGGCTGGAAGAAGCACAAGCTGGAATCAAGATTTCTGGGAGAAATATCAATAAACTCAGATATGCAGATGACACCATCCTTATGGCAGAAAGTGAAGAGGAACTCAAAAGCCTCTTGATGAAAGTGAAAGTGGAGAGTGAAAAAGTTGGCTTAAAGCTCAACATTCAGAAAACGAAGATCATGGCATCTGGTCCCATCACTTCATGGGAAATAGATGGGGAAACAGTGGAAACAGTGTCAGACTTTATTTTTTTGGGCTCCAAAATCACTGCAGATGGTGACTGCAGCCATGAAATTAAAAGACGCTTAGTCCTTGGAAGAAAAGTTATGACCAACCTAGAAAGCATATTTAAAAGCAGAGACATTACTTTGCCAACAAAGGTCCGTCTAGTCAAGGCTATGGTTTTTCCTGTAGTCATGTATGGATGTGAGAGTTGGACAGTGAAGAAAGCTGAGCACCGAAGAATTGATGCTTTTGAACTGTGGTGTTGGAGAAGACTCTTGAGAGTCCCTTGGACAGCAAGAAGATCCAACCAGTCCATCCTAAAGGAGATCAGTCCTAGGTGTTCATTGGAAGGACCGATGTTGAAGCTGAAACTCTAGTACTTTGGCCACCTCATGCGAAGAGTTGACTCATTGGAAAAGACCCTAATGCTGGGAAGGATTGGGGGCAGGAGGAGAAGGGGATGACAGAAGATGAGATGGCTGGATGACATCACTGACTCGATGTACATGGGTTTGGGTGGACTCTGGGAGTTGGTGATGGACAGAGAGGCCTGGCATGCTGCAATTCATGGGGTCGCAAAGAGTTGGACATGACTGAGTGACTGAACTGAACTGACCAGAAATATATTAATACATCTTTTTTTACCTTGAACATTGTTTATCGGAGATGTTTCAATAGTCACTTAAATAACAAATCACAGGCCATAGGCATTAGTTTCCGCAAAAATCCCCCAGTCAATAATGTCAATAATTAATTAACCTACGTCCTGCTACCTTGCTAAAATCACTTATACTGTTTTTTTTTTTTCAATTACTTTGGATTTTCTACATAGATTATAATTTCACTTATCTAAAAAGTCAGTTTTATTTCTTCCTTCACAGTCTATTCACATTTTATTTTCCTTTCTGTCCTTAATGGTTTAGCAAGGACTTCCAGAATGACCCTGAAAAGAAGTGGTGACGGTGGACATCCTTGCCTGTACCTTATCTGAATGGGAGAGCTTTGAGTTTCTTACTTTAAGTAGGACACACAGAATTAAGTGTCTCATGTGTCTCCTTTCAGGAGTTTGTTTTTCTGCGATTTGAGCATGCTCTGCCTAGTTGCAGGGCTTCCGGTTGTGGTTTTGGTTGTAGCTGTAGTTGTGGGGCCTCCCTTACCTAGTTGTAGTGGTAAGGAATTCACCTGCCAATGCAGGAGATGCAGCAGACTCAGGTTTGATCCCTGGGTTGGGAAGAATCCCTTGGAGGAGGAAATAGCAACCCACTCCAGTATTCCTGCTGGAAAAATCCCATGGAAGAGGAGCCTGGTGGGCTACAGTCTGTGGGGTCCCAAAGAGTCAGACACAACTGAGCACACGCACACGCACACACACACACACACACACACATGCACATGCCTAGTTGTGGTTTGGGACATTTATCCTACTTGGTGGTCTCTGAGCTGCCTGGGCCACAATTTAGTGTCTGACGTTAATTTGGGAAAGTTCTCCGTCATTTCTGTTTCAAATATTTCTCCTGTCCTTGTCTTTCTTCTTGTACTCCTAGGACGCCTGTGTCACAGCTTTTGTGCTTGTCCCTCAGTCCTTGGATTCCGTTTTGGTTTTCAGTCTTTGTTCCTTTTGCTCTTAGCTTTGATAGTTTGTCCTGAGATATCCTCAAGCTCAGATTCTTTTCTTAAGCCCATTGCTTGCGTGCTTAGTCACTCAGTCATGTCTGGTTCTTTGTAACCCCATGGACTGTAGCCCGTCAGGCTCCTCTGTTCATGGGATTTTTCAGGCAAGAATACTGGAGTGGGTGTCATTTCCTTTTCCAGGGGATCCTCCCAACCCAGGGATCAAACTCGCATTTCCTGTGTCTTCTGCATTGCAGGCAGATTCTTCACCTGCTGAGCCATCAGGGAAATCCAGTAAGCCCATTAGAGGCATTTATGTCTGTTATTATGTTTTTTATCTCTAGCTTCTTTTTTTTTTTTTTGGTTCTCTCTTAGGATTTCCAAGTCTCTGCTTACTTGTGTATCTTTTCTTGCATGCTGTCTGCTTTATCCATCAGAGCTCTTAGCATAGTAATTATGTGGACTTCCCTGGACTTTACCTTACGGTAAAGCGTCTGTCTACAATGCAGGAGACCCGGGTTTGATCCCTGGGTTGGGAAGATCCCCTGGAGGGAGATGGCAATCCACTCCAGTTCTCTTGCCTGGAAAATCCCATGGACAGAGGAGCCTGGTAGGCTACAGCCCATGGGGTCGCAAAGAGTCGGACACGACTGAGTGACTTCCGTTTCACTTTCACCTTTCTGGTCTGAAAACCCTCACATGTCTAGATCTGATGCTTGCTCTGTCTCTTCAAATTGTGGTTTCGCCTCATGGTATGCCTTTGGGTTTTGTTGTTATTGTTTGTTGGTTTTGTTATTTTTTTGGCTGCAGAGGGGGACGTGGGGGATCTTAGCTCCCCAACCAGAATTGAATCCGGGCCCCTTGCAGTGGGAGAGTAGAGTTCTCACCACTGGACCAGGGACCTCCCTGTAAATTGTTCTTGATAGTGGGACAGAATGTACTATGTAAAAGTGACTGTTATAAATAAGCTTTTAGGAAATGGTGGTGAGGTGTGGCAGGAGGCATTGTTGTATAGTCCCGTGATTAGGTCCAAATCTTTTACTGATCTACCACTGAACTGTGAACTTCACAAGTGTTTCCCTTTTTTTTTCCACAAGTGTTTTTAATTTTTTTTTTCTTCCTGTTTCGGCTGCAGTGGGTGGCTAGAACTGCAGGAGTTGGGTCTTTCCCTTCCCCCAGGTCAGTTACGCTCTGACAATACTCTGCCTGCTAGGTTGTCCTGAAGGTAGGTTTTGTTGAGAACAGAACGCTCTGGTGTATTTCTTCTTCTCTTCCTGCTGGAGGAACAAGGGGAATTTTCTTTGGTACTGTGGGAACCTCATCAAATTCCTGGAGGTAAAACTCATAAAATAGGTGGGGGATGGGGAGGGGAAGAGGGGGCCTTCTCTGTGAGTCAGTGCTCCTAGAGTTTTTAACCCTCTGAGTTGTCCACAGTAGCCTGGATCTCCTGCATTGCAGGCAGATTTTTTTTACCGTCTGAGCCACCAGTGAAAGTGAAAGTCGTTCAGTTGTGTCCGACTCTTTGAGGCCCCATGCATAGTCCATGGAATTCTCCAGGCCAGAACACTGGAGTGGGTAGACGTTTTTCTCCAGGGGATCTTCCCTACCCAGGGATTGAACCAGGGTCTCCTGCATTGCAGGCAGATGCTCTACCAGCTGAGTTACCAGGAAAGTCTCCGGGCCACCAGGGAAGCTGCTGGCAATTGTAGTTCAGATTTTCTTAAGTAGAACTGGTTCCCATGGCAGCTTTCATTTGTGGGTTTCTGCTCAGGTAAATAGTCGTTCTTTGTATTTGCCTCTGTCTCTCCGGTGTTTCAGGTGGCATATTGCCCTTATTTCCTGCTCTCTTATAGATATTAGAAGGGTTGATTTTTCAGTTGTGTGTGCATGCTGAGTCACTTCAGTCTTGTCCGACTCTTTTCAACCTCATGAACTGTAGCCCGCCAGGCTCCTCTATCCACGGAATTCTCCAGGCAAGAATACTGGAGTGGGTTGCCATTACCTACTCCAGGGGATCTTCCCAGCCCAGGGATCAAACCCGAGTCTCCTGCATTGGCAGACTGATTCTTTACCATCTGAGCCACCAGAGTTTGTAGTGGTTGATAATTATCTGATACAAAACATGTAACAAAATATATTTGCTAGATTGTTTTCCAGATTGCACGTGCCCTTTGGCATCCAATATAAAGATCTCCCATAAATATAAACTGTGGTGAAATTCACTTAATAATTACTTTATATTAATCATTTTTCTCCCCACCCCTCTTCTCACAGTGGCACCATATTACTAAAAGCTATAAGTACCTAGGATTTGTGCCTCAAATCAAGACATCATTTGGGTAATTTCAAATAATGTACAGCTCTTCATATAAAAAAGGTCTTTTATGGTCACAAGTCTAAAACTAATTATATTCCAACAGCCTGATATACCATGTGTTAGAAATCACAAAAGCATGGTTTTGACACATATAATTTTTTAAGCTAAGAAAATGTGAGATGCTGAAAGATGAGAACAGCCATCCTTCTGTGTAAGTCTGCAGTGCTACAAAACTCAGGCAATGACTTTGCTTTTTCAGCTAACTTATCCAGCCCACAGTGGTGGTGGCTTAGTTACTAAGTTGTGTCTGACTCTTGTGCCCCCAGGAATTATAGCCCACCAGGCTCCTCCGTCCATAGGACTTCCCAGGCAAAAATACTGAAGTGGGTTGCTATTTCCTTCTCCAGTGGATCTTCCCGACCCAGGGATCGAACCTGAATCTCCTGCATTGGCAGGCAGATTCTTTACTCCTGAGCCACCAGGAAAGCCCATCCAGCTCATTGGGACAATGTATGAAATAAGGACTTTGGGAAGTACAAATAACTTTACCAAGTTACAAAATTTTGCCAAATCAAGCTAGTGGCCTGTAATACAATAAAAATAATACTTTTGTTGAAGTCACATGTTACTCTCTTGATAGTTTTCATTCTAAAAATATAATTTTAAGTACCAAATCAGAATGTTGTGGCTTTCATGGTGGGTTTATAATACTGCAGGATAGTTGATATGAATACAAATACATATGACTGCTGCTGCTGCTGCTAAGTCACTTCAGTCATGTCTGATTCTGTGTGACCCCATAGACGGCAGCCCACCAGTCTCCCCAGTCCCTGGGATTCTCCAGGCAAGAACACTGGAGTGGGGTGACTTTTCCTTCTCCAGTCATGAAAGTGAAAGTGAAGTCGATCAGTTGTGTCCAACTCTTAGCGACCCCATGAACTGCAGCCTATCAGGCTCCTCCATCCATGGGATTTTCCAGGCAAGAGTATTGGAGTGGGGGTGCCATTGCCTTCTCCTACTTATGACTTTAAAAGTACTTAATTTCTCCTCTTAAAAGTAAATTCTTTCCCTTCACTGTTCACCTGAAACTATCACAATATTGTTAATCAGCCATACCCCAATACAAAAAGTTCAAAAGAAAATAAAGTAAATTCTCGGACTTCCCTGGTGGTACAGAGGATGGGAGTCTGCCTGCCGATTCAGGGGACGTGCGTTCAATTACTGGTCAAGAAAGATTCCTCATTCTGTGGAGCAACTAAGCCTGTGTGCCATAACTACTGAAGCCCGTGTGCCTAGAGCCTGTGCACCTCAACAAGAGAAGCCACCGAAACGGGAGGCCCACATACCACAAGAAGACCCAGCACAACCAAAAATGAAAATAAGTTAAATTCTTTCATGGAAGCTGTTGAGGTTTAATGCACCTGAGCAGGCATGTGTATATAAATTATGGCTCTTCTCTGAGGTTGGTCCCATGCCGGGTAGAGTTTATATGCATGAAAAGCTTTAGAATTGTACCTTAGTGAGATTCAACAGTCTCTAACTTTCCCCCCAATAATTCAGATTTCCCAATTTTATAGTTTTTTTTTTAATTTTCATAGAGGACTTGCTTGTATTGAAAATTAATTATTTTATTTTGGTTGTGCTGGGTCTTCACTGCGGCTTGCCAGCTTTCTCTAGCTGCAGCAAGCAGGGGTTACTCTTCATTGAGTGGCACTGGCTTCTCACTGCAGTGGCTTTTCTTGGGGAGCATGGGCTGTAGGCATTCAGGCTTCAGTAGTTGCAGCACTGGGGTTCAGCGGTCATGGCACATGGGCTTAGTTGCTCTGAGGCATGTGGCATCTTCCTGGACCAGGGATTGAACTTATGTCCCCTATCATTGGCAGTCTTCATCACTGGACCAGCAGGAAAGTCCCGAGGCCTGAGCTTTGGAGGATGCTTCAGAGTTTGGTAAGCAAATGAGGTGGGGAGGATATTCCAGGTAAAGGAAATAGCACCTGGAGAATCAGGGAGACAGGAAGGATGCTGTGTGTGAGAGCTGCTAGAGAAAAACATTGGGGACTGGGGGTGTGGAAGCTTCCCTGTTGCTCAGTTGGTAAAGAATCTACCTGTGATGCAGGAGACCCCAGTTCAATTCCTGAGTTGGGAAAATCCACTGGAGAAGGGAGAGGCTACCCATTCCAGTATTCTTGGGATTCGCTTGTGGCTCAGTTGGTAAAGAATCCGCCTGCAATGAGGGAGGCCTGGGTTCGATTCCTGGGTTGGGAAGATCCCCTGGAGAAGGGAAAGGCTACCCACTCCAGTACTCTGGCCTGGAGAATTCCATGGACTGTATAGTCCATGGGGTCACAAAGAGTCAGAAACGACTGAGCGGCTTTCACTTTCTTCACTTTCTGGGAGTGTGGAATTTGGGAGAGGAGATGACTGCAAAATGTGGGCACACGCTGGATGTGGGCCTAGATTGTTAATAATGAAAGCACTGACAACACTAACTCTCATTAAGTCCTAAGCTTCAGTAAGATAGGTCCCCTTCTACAAGTGAGGGAAGGGAGGCATGGCTCACTCATATCTTGCCTCTACATAGCTAGTAACCGTAGTTGTCCAGGCCGTGTGCTTAATCCATACACCACACTGCCTGCCTGGAGACTGTGGTTACGGTCTAAGTCTTTAGCTTATAGCCGGCAGGAAAACAGCTCCACAACCACCAGGAACTGGATTCTTTCAACCAGCCAGAGGAGCAGGAGCCAGACTCCCTCCAAGAGCCTCCAGACAAGAAAGCCTCCAGTCCTGCTGACATCCTGACCTCAGCCTCATTACACCCATACAAGACTTCTGACCCACAGGACAGTAAGATAATAATTTGTGTGGTTTTAGGCCACGAACCTCGGGATGATTTTTTTATGGCAGCACAGGAATTTAATATTTACATAAAATTTAAAATTTTGTTTATCACTCGTATAGAGATGGAATTGATTTTTATATATTGAACTTGTCTCTAGTAACTTTGCTTAACACATTAATTCCAATACATCTTTTATACAGTCTTTCGGATTTCCTGAGTTCACACTCAAATCATCTATGGATAATGGCCATTTTAGACCTTCATTCCCAATCCAGGTAGCTTTCACTTTCTTTCCTTCCCTGACAGCACTGACTGGCTAAGGCTGAGAAGAGTTGAGTGTAGGAATCCTTCTCTTTCTTTATCTCAAAGCGAAACATTTCAGTGTGTTGCCTTTAAGAATAATGTTGGCTGCAGGTTTTTGCAGATAACCTTTTGCAGATAACCTTTACCAGTTTGAGGTGGTTGCCGTCTATTCTTATTGGTTGGAGCTGGAATTTATCAAGTGCAATTTCCTTATTTTTTGCCCCCACATGTAGCTTTTATTCGGAGAAGGCAATGGCACCCCACTCCAGTACTCTTGCCTGGAAAATCCCATGGACGGAGGAGCCTCATAGGCTCCAGTCCATGGGGTCGCAAAGAGTCGGAATGACTGAGCGACTTCACTTTCACTTTTCACTTTCATGCATTGGAGAAGGAAATTGCGACCCACTCCAGTGTTCTTGCCTGGAGAATCCTAGGGACAGAGGAGCCTGGTGGTCTGCTGTCTATGGGATCGCACAGAGTCGGACACGACTGAAGTGACTTAGCAGCAGCAGCAGCAGCAGTAGCTTTTATTCTTCATTAACATGGTGAATTGTACTGATGGGTTTCCTTAAATTTTTATTTTATTTATTTTTTTGTGGAGCGAGGGGAATGGGAGCCTGGAAAGATAAGATTGTGCAGAACCTTCATAGACAACGACATAGAGTTTGAACATTATCCACAAGTGCAGCGAGAAGTCATTTCAAAGGTTCTGAACAGAGTGATGCCATGACCAATTTTGCAGCTGTAGAGTCTAGCTTGAAAAAGGACCAGTAGTGAATGCAGGGAGGTCAGTATATGTCATACAAAGAGGGTGATGCCCAAGATTAAGGTAGCTGGTGGAGGCACACCTCAGGTGCAGGTCAGTGTTTGGAAGCAGAAGTGATGGGGCTTGCTAATGGGCTGACTGTGGAGGTAGTGGGGGAAGGTGCACACAGCAAGGACGGATCCTCCTAGGTTCCTGACTGGAGCAGTGCGGTGAACAGTGACACCACCAGCAGCAGTGAGAAAGGTTGGGAGCAGGTGAGACTCTGAGGTGTGTGTAGACAGCTACAAAGCTGTTTGTAACATGTCAAAGTGAGGTGTAAGATGCTTAAGTGGAGATGGCAGGTAGGCAGGTAAATTTTGTAGCTTGTGGTTTGTGGGAGAATCTGACCTCTAACTACACATTTCATTCAGAGCCATCAGCCTATAGATGTTATTTTAAGGCATTGGGAGACTGTGAAGAGCCCCCCAAAGCCTCCAGGAACATGAACAATTAGAAGTTGAGGGCAGTGGGAGGAGTGTAGCAGAAAGTGCTATTTGATTCTGTATACATAGAATCAAAGGTGGCTCGAAGGATCCAGAATAGGTGTTATTCAGTCACCAAGTCATGTGCGACTCTTCGCCACCCCAGGGACTGCAGCATGCCAAGCTTCCCTGTCCTTCACCATCTCCCAGAGTATGCTCACACTCATGTCCATCGAGTCAGTGATGCCATTCAACCGTCTCATCCGATGTCATCTGCTTCTCCTCCAGGATAGATGATGAAACTGACAATTTAGAAGAGTCAGCAAATGTTCGAAATCTCTAAGATAAAGGAGACAGACTGAAGGGCTCAGGTAGAGGGACTCAGCTTGCAGTAGGAGGAATGAGTATAGATGAAGGCACGGTTGACTGGTTGGTGTAGGGGAGAGGGAATTGATGGACAATGGCTTCAATTTTCTCAATGAACCGAGGAAAGAACAGAGGAGGGACATGGGAGAGTTGAATATACAGAATAGCTGATGCAGGTCAAAGAACAGCAAGCCTGTCAGAGGGTTGCTGATAACACTGGGTCCTTTCAAGGTTTAGTCATTCAACCAGCTCAGTTGTGTGATTTTCTTCTAGGAATACTTGGCTCTTGTGGTGCAAGTAGAAGGCAGATGGAAGGACTCACCCAGGTCTTGTTCAGAAGGGAGGGATTGTCACGATGAAGCTGTGGATAGGCTAGGAGTGGGCTGATGGATCAATGGATTATTTGATGAGGTTGAGGAATTATAATTGTGGTGTGTATTTCAGGAGGTGCATTTGAAAACGTGTTCAGGAAGTGCTAGATTGTGTGGCCTCCAGGAAAACAGGCACCAAGTCTGTGTGGTTCCCTCTTGCATCTTTAGCTCCGAACAGGGCCTGGCTCACAGCACAAGTGGCCGACGATGTTTGCTGAACTGAAAGCAGTGTTCCGAGGAGAATGGACACCCTGCTCCTGCAACGACACCCATCGCGTGCCTCCTTTGTGCTGTGGTCCTGACCTCCTCGTTAGACAATGAAGTCTACAAATCAAGATAAACAGCTGAAAGTCATGCTTATTCAAAGTGCTCAGTGGCCAAGAACAGGGTCAAGAATGCAAATAAATGCAGTCAAGACTATTAAAAGTTTTATCTGTTCCAATGTCTTTTGCTAGGTCATTTTTCTTTACCTCTGTTCAATTTCTGAGTCTACTCCTCAGAGTAGTACAGGTTTCCTCTTCTGCCCTTTTTCTCACTCTAAATGGGGTTGTTCATTTCATGGCTCCAACTTTCACCCTGGTGGAGTTAACATACCAACCCATCACTCTCGTGTGGCTTTTTCTTCTCTCTCCATGCTGTGGACGGGGGTCTCCTCAAATGGTCCCTGTGGGTCCTACAAAGTCTACACATTCAAACCAAACTCAGGGTTTTCCCTTTTCTCTCCTCTCAGACGTGCGTTTGACAAATACAGTCTAGCCGTCCCGTCTCTGTCTTCCAGATTTCTGGATCTTTATATGTAAAAAGGGTGTTTGGCAAAGGTAAGATTTTTTGGGGGGGTGGAGGGGCATGGAGCTAGGGATGAGAAAAAATTAAAAAACTAAACTTTCACAAAGTGCCCAAGTTTATCGGGTCAAATCCACAGCACAGGTAATGACCCACACTCCTGCATGTATGGGTTGCTTTCTCTGAGTCCATTGACCTCTTCTGCTATATTGCGACCCTGGTTTTCCGTTGGGCCGTTTCCCCTTTCAGTCACATAGGCATGCTGAGCTCCAGAAAGGACCCAGGTAGGTTGAAGACCATCCTGATTTCCTGGCTGCGGTGATGGCTCAAAGTTGCGCACAAGCTCTAACTTGGGCACTGGGAACAAAAGCCAGGATTTGAGCAACGGCTCTTGTTCTCTTCTTTGAATGGCACCCTCTATTTAAATAGTAAGAATGCTATAACATGGGGCTCCATGAAGGCATCCTTGGGGCAAAAGGGGCCCCCATTGTGTGGACTGAAGACGAAGTGGACTCTGGAGAAGGGAGAGCCTAGAATCAGCAAGAACACACGTTTTGAGGATGCTGAATAACTGGACCTATCCTCTCCCTCTGGACTTCCAGTCTTGAGAGTTCCCAAATCCCTTTGGTCTACCTGAGTCTGATTTTCTGGCATTTTCAGATTGAGAGTTCTAGCCCCAAAACTCAACAGTCCCACTGCCTGGAGAGACCCACTGTCAGCACTTCGGGTTTCATTCCTCCTATACATTTTAATGCATCTGTATTTACACAATTTTCTTTTACTGGTAACAAAATTAAGAAAATATATGTACCTTTCTGAATGAAATACAGAAAGTACTTCATTCAGTATTTTAGATGATAATACTATTCACCTTTTATGTTAACCAAATCTATCATCATTTTTAATTACTGCCTAATATTCCATTCTCAATGGACAGGAGTTTTGAGCAAACTCTGGGAGACAGTGAAGGTCAGGGAAGCCTGGCATGCTGCAGTCCATGGGGTCACAAAGAGTTGGACATGACTTAGAGACTGAACAGTATTTGATTCGAGGAATATACCGTAATACAGTGAATTTCCTCTAAGGAACACTCATTTCTAGGTTTCATATTGTAAATCTGCCAGTCTTTTACACTTGTTCTACTTTCTCTTTAGGTCCTAGCAGTACAATTGCTGCATCACAGAATATGTACATTCTTTTTTCCCCGTATTTTTTGGAGCATTTACTGGGTGTCAGGCACTGTTGTGAGCACCTTCCCTTGTGACCTTATTTACTCCAACAGTCTTCTAAGGCAGGTGCCACTCTCCCCATTTTACACAGAAGAAAACTAAGGCGGCAAAAGGTTAAGGGCCTTGTCCATAGTCACGCACTTAGGAAAGCGCCAACTAGGCTTTGGATTCAGGCCCTTCAGACACCAAAGCCCAAGTGCTCTTTTCCACGTGCAGCAGCTGGCAGGCCTGTTCCCCACTGGGGCCCGGGGTAGAACTCTGGCCTCCCCAAGGGCTGACTAGAACCTCTTCCCAATTACCCACAGCCCTGCAGGGCCCAAGTCAGTGCATCGAGCACTGGTGGTCTTGAAGCCCGGCATATAGAGCCTGTACCTCTGAATCTGCTGGGGTTTCCAGTACAGGGGAGAGAGCTGGCAGGGCAGGAATTTCCTGTTGCTGTCATCACAAATTGCTGCACACTTACTGGCTTTAAATGATGCAAATGATTATATTACAGTTCTGCAGGTTGGAAGTCTGACATGGGTCTCTGAAATCAAGGTGTCATCAAGGCTGTGTTCCCCCTTAGCATGCTGGGGAAGAATTCACTTCCTCACCTTTCCCAGTTCCTAGAGGCCTCCTGTATTCCTTGGCTGGTGCCCTCTTCATCTTCAAAGACAGACACAGCAGATCCCGACCTTCTGGTGTTGCTCCACCTGACTCTACTTCCTTCATCCTTTCTCTTCTCTGACTCTCTGGGACTTCCTGGGTTGCTTCCGAGGCCTGCTGCAGGGAGGGCTCAGAGAGCTGCCTCCTTGTCCTTCTTTGCAGTATAAGATTCCAGTCCCACCACTACCTAGGGGGCAAAGGTGGTCTTGGGTGGCACTCTATGCCAGGCACCGTGCCTGGCTTTGCAGTTTCTGGAGGACACAGCAGAACTGGCCTTGGCCCCCAGCACTGGCTCACATTCTTTGTCTGCTGCACAGTGGACATCCCACCTGGCTTTTCTTGGTCTCCCTGAAGGCGTCCTGCCCCCAGAGGACCTGTTTAGACACTCAGAATATGTACATTCTTAAGGCTCTGATGTATTCTACCACATTGTCCTCCAGAAGTGAAAGTCGCTCAGTGTGTCCAGCTCTTTGCAACCCCAAGGACTATACAGTCCATGGAATTCTCCAGGCCAGAATACTGGAGTGGGTAGCCCTTCCCTTCTCCAGGGGATCTTCCCAACCCAGGAATAGAACCCAGGTCTCCCACATTGAAGGCTGATTCTTTACCAGCTGAACCACAAGGGAAGTCATATTCCCATCAGCATGAAGATTGGTATGTTTGACAGACAGAAGGAGGTGACTAGGGCAAAATGCTTGTCATACAGAAAATCCTCACTTGTTTCCTGAATATTTATTGTCTGTTGTGTGTACAACATGGTGATAGGTCTGGGGATATACTGTAAAGAAAGCTGAGCGCCGAAGAATTGATGCTTTTGAAATGTGGTGTTGGAGAAGACTCTTGAGAGTCCCTTGGACTGCAAAGAGATCCAACCAGTCCATCCTAAAGGAGATCAGTCCTGGGTGTTCATTGGAAGGACTGATGCTGAAGCTGAAACTCCAATACTTTGGCCACTTGATGCGAAGAGCTGACTCATTTGAAAAGACCCTGATGCTGGGAAAGATTGAAGGTGGGAAGAGAAGGGGACGACAGAGGATGAGATGGTTGGATGGCATCATGGACTCAACGGACACGAGTTTGGATAAACTCTGGGAGTTGGTGATGGATAGGGAGGCCTGGTGTGCTGCGGTTCATGGGGTCGCAAAGAGTCGGACACGACTGAGCGACTGAAGTGAACTGAACTGAACTGAGGACTCCTAAACTCGTTCTCTGTATTCTTCCTTCTCCCATGATGGCAAGTTTGGGAGAATGTCTAGCTCTGTGGATGAGTTAACCAACATCGCATATCATGGTGCCACATAAACATTATCAGAGAATCCTCAGGGGAGGGGGTGTCACATCTCGGCACAGAGGGGGACATCACGGCACGCGATGCTATTCACCCACACCTCCTTTTCTATGTTCTCCCCTGTACAGACGAGGCTAGAAGCCTGGGAACTTGATTGCCCTCGCCAGCAGGGTTCTGCTAAGGGGCCACCCATGGGAGGCACTCGTGGGAGGCTAGGCTAGGAGGGAGGCAGAAGCCGTTGTGTTCTAAGCAGACACAGGTGCACAGGCTCCTGCAGCAGCAGACAGCCCAGAGCCTGCAAAGTCAGCACCAGGGCATGTTCACCTGGGCCGCTGGCGGCTGCAGCCGCTTCCCCTCAGTTCCCCATTGCTGGGCAATTCAGCCTCGCTCCCGTTTGCCCCTTTGTCCTGTGAACAATTTCATAACCTAAATCCCTATACTGAATTCTCTGTTTGAAATATCTAGAGCGGTTTGCTTTCCAGATTGATGGACTAGCCCAATGTTAAAATTACCTTTCAGCTTCCATCAGGTATGGGTTGTGACCGAGACCCAGACAGCATCTGTCAGTAAGTCTAACGGAGGCAGTTTTTTCCAGAAGCAGTGGAAGAGACTGCTGGCTGGTTTGTTTTTTCCAGTTAAACAGCAGGTGAATTCTGTAACTGGCTTTGAAAGGGCCAGTTTTATGGACAACACCTGTCTTAACACTAGAATCACACATAGGAAGATGAGATACACCCACCGTGACGGGCACACGGGAACTGAAACTGAGCTGCGGAAACACAAACCTCCCTGTACCACTTACCTAATACACACACAGAACATACATCTAAACAACTGAAAAACAGAAAGCAAAATGGCATGCACTAACAAAACGTTAATGTTCTTTTCTTGCCGAGTATACATACAGCTGAATCCACACCATGAAGATGCTCACTGGAGGAATTCCGTGGCGGTCCAGTGGCTGGGATTCTGTGCTTTCATTGCCCAGGGCCTGGGTTCAGTAACTGGTCAGGAAACTAAGACCCCAAAAGTTGCACGGTGCAGCCAAAAAAAATAAAGAAAGAGAGAAAATGTTCTTCAGACGTAACTGCCTTGTTGACATTAGAAAGATCTGGGACCCTGCTGTTTTGCGAAAACCATTCAAAAGCAAAGTGCTAGTCACTCGGTCGAGTCCGACTCTGCAATCCCATAGACTGTAGCCCGCCAGGCTCCTCTGTCCGTGGGATTTCCTAGGCAAGAAACTGGAGTGGGTTGCCATTCCCTTCTCCAGGGGATCTTCTTGACACAATGGCACAGAAATATTAAATCAACCCATACACTCACCTTTCTTTTCACATTCAGATAGACTTGAATATGAAATGTGAAACAATGTTTAAATGTCCAGAATGTAAGTTACCATTTTCAGACCCTTCTTTAGTAAAATCAATAGTGAAAATATCTTTATTGACATCTATAAATAAAACCAAACCTAGAAAAATGGACAAGAGAGAGTAACAGTTGCTTAACTTTTTTCATCTCTGTCTTCTCCCTCACTGTCGTCATCATCATAATAAAAGATGTCTCGAAACAGGAAGACAGGCTTAGGGGCTGCTGGAGCCTGGATCTCAGTCCCTTTTTTCTCCATCTTCTTTTCCAACTTCTCTTTAAGCAGCGGGAGACTAGTCTCATAAAGGTAGTCTATGATCTCTAAAGAAAAGAGATTGAATCTTGAGATGGTCTGACAATGCCTCTTTTCAAAGTCAAGGACAGAGGGTGCTTACGATGACAATGTATCGCTCCTGGCTTTACTGTGTGCCAAGACCCAGCTCTTACTGGTTCACTCACAGCCCCTCGTCCAACCTGCTAAAAACTCCTATGACGGGTAGGCACTATTGTTCACCCGTTTTTCAAATGAGGCATAAAGACATTATGTAACTTGCCCGAAGTCATGGAATCAGGAGGGTAAAATCAGATTCAAGCCCAGGAAGCGGGGTCTGCTGAATGCAGGAAGCATTCGTCACACACTACAAAGCAGAGCATCACTCAAGCCAGCAGCTCCCAAACGCTGGCCCTGGGCAGGGTACCGGCGACTCTGCTGTGAGTTTGTTAGAGAACAACCTTGCCTCTGGACCCAGCCCAGACATGAGGATGCACCGTATCTGCGGTAAAGCCCAGGGTGCGTCCCCTACATAGGAAGCCTCAAGCTGAGAACTTCCAAGATATGAGTATGTGTTTGCACCTCCAATTACGTGCGTCAGTTCGCGTGTCTGGTGTGCCCTGTCGCAGGGGCGCATCCCCTACAGGTGGCTCTGCTTTGTGTACTTTACACACACTGCTTACTCTCATGGTCCAGGTTTGAGAATTACATGTGGAAATCACTCACAAAAGGCTTCAGAGAAAGAGCTGGGCGCATCCAGTTGTCTGTGAAACAGTGTGTGTGCAGGCATGTGGTGTGAGCGTGTGTATGTAAGCGTACGGTGTGTGCAACCCAGGATCACTCACGGTTACATGTCAAGTGCTTGCCAAGTGCCCAGCACCCTGGTGACCACATTTTACAAGTCTGTTAGCTCTTCTAGTACATTCAAAAAAAGGTGGGGTTGCATGCGTGTGTGTTCATTTGCTCGGTTGTGTCTGACTCTCTGTGACCCCATGGACTGTAGCTTGCTAGGCTCCTCTGTCTGGGCTCCTCTGTCCGTGTGATTTTCCAGGCAAGAATACTGGAATTGGTTGCCCTTTCCTTCTCCAGGGGATCTTCGCTACCCAAGGATTGAACCAATGTCTCCTGCATTGGCAGGCAGGTTCTGTACCACTGAGCTGCCAGAGAAGCCCCAGGCAGGGGTTATAATTTGTCAGTTTTCACATTTGAAAAATCCGAGGTTCCCAGAAGTCACCTGCCCAAGGTCACACGACCAATGTGTGCCCACATGTGCTGTTTTTAACTATTCAAATACTGAAAACACTGACCTGGGAAAGTCTTCTTCTGCCAAAAAGGAACGCAGGTAGCTTTTAGTTTATAAAATTTAGTCTGGACGTAAGATGGGGGAACATCCCTTTAGAAAGGAAAAGGTGTAAAAAAGTTAGTGGCAGTTCAAAATAACTCATTCCAGTCCTGTGTACTAAACGCGCTGATTAAGGAAGGGGTGGTTTACAGACACAAGTAGCTTTCTTAATCCTCGTGTCTGCACATGTGTGAGAAAAATAAGACATATGAAAAGCTACTGTCCACATAAACACACACATACGAAAGGAAGCAAAACAGCAGTGCAGTAAGATGAATTCTGTCCAAACTAGAATAAACTACCAGAAAGGAAGACAAGCTGCGATACCAGTGTGCACGGGCTGATGCTTACGCATCCCCAGCCTGGCTCTCTGCTTGCCACAGAGCAGCCACGAGCCTCACCACCGCTCTGCGAGGGGGCTCCGACTCTGAGCCCTCACTTTGGAGATGGGGAAACCGAGGCACAGAGAGCCAGCCAAGGTTTTACAGCTGTGAAGGGCGAGGGCTGGAACGTCGCTTGGGTCCATTCCAAATTCTATACTTTTTTGGCTATCAGATAGATTTTTTTTTAATTGAAGTTAATTTATAATATTACGTTTCAAGTGTGCAGCAAAGTGATTCAGTCACACACAGTCCACACATTCTTTCCTCAGATTTTTCCCATTATAGATTAGTATAGGATACTGAGTATAGTTCCCTGTGCTATACAGTAGGTCCTTGTCGTTTATTTTATATAGTTGTATATATATGTTAATCCCACCTCCTAATTCATCCCCTCACCCCTTCCCATTCCCCTTTGGTAACCATAAATCTGTTTTCTATGTCCACGAGTCCATTTCTGTTCATAAGTAAGTTCATTTGTATCATTCTTTTAGATTCCACATGTACGTGATATCACATGATATGTGTCTTTCTTTGACTTATTGCACTTAACTACGATAATCTCTAGGTCCATCTATGTGGCTACAAATGGCATTATTCACAAGTCCTACACTCTTTACTACAGTTAGGATAACTATATATTTGTCACGATGCAAAGGCAGGTGTCTGGATTTTTAATTTTGCAAAGCTAAAGAAAGTGGACACTTACGGTGTGCTAGTGAGTCAAATTCATTTTCCACTTACAATAGGCAGGATGGAAACAACCAAATCTTAAAAACTTTTTTTAATTGAAAATTCACTAATGTCACTTCCTGGGCATGTGAAAGTGAAAGTCGCTCAGTTGTGTCCAACTCTTTGCGACCCCACAGACTATATAGTCTGAGGAATTCTCCAGGCCAGAATACTGGAGTGGGTAGCCTTTCCCTTCTCCAGGGGATCTTCCCAAACCCAGGGACTGAACCCAGGTCTCCCAAATTGCAGGTGGACTCTTTACCAGCTGAGCCACAAAGGAAGCCCTCCTGGGCATGTCTTCCCCTTTAAACCATAAAAGTGTGACATATTTGTTTTGACAATTAGCTAATCTAGATGTTATATGATTAGTGGGAATAATTTGATCTGCTACACACGTGGAAGACAGCTGGGCTCTTTATACCTCTTTGCGGCAGCGGCGGCGCGCCGAGCACACACTATGCACCACGCACTGTCCCCTTCAGTCCTGATTACGGACGCGTTCAACCACTCCGCAAACGAGGAACGGTGGCGCGGAGACCAGCGAGGGGACCGCCTGACGAAGGCCAGCTAAACACCAAGCAGAGTTCCGGGACTTGACGCCCAGTCTGTCTGACTGCAGAGGCCAAGTTCTAGGCCATCTGGAAAACCTTCCTTCTTCCCACGGTGCCCTGTGCCAAACTGCTCTGCAGATCAAAGCTTGGGCTTCAAGAAGTAACATTTTCAAATGAAGTGGGTGTTACATCTCATTAGGCAGGGATGCTGTCTTTAAAAAATCCTGCCTAAATAATTCATGAGGGAGGCTTCAAGAACCTGAGGAGACCAAACTTTCAATTTAATTATTTTCACTGTTTTAATTTATTATTAAAACTTTGAGAACGTTCTACTTCCAACAGTATTTGACTGGATGCCATGATGTCTATTTTCTAGCTTTGAGATTCCTAAATCTCTTTTTTCTTCTTTTTAATCTTTTGGCCATGCTGCACAGCATGTAGGATCTTAGTTCCCCAACCAAGGATCAAACCCACACCCCCTGCATTGGCAGTGTGGACTCTTAACCACTGCACCTCTAGGGAAGTCCTGAGATTTCTAAATCTTAACCAGAACATTCAATATTTAAGTATACAATTCTACTTAAAATCACTAAAAACCCACTTTAAGAAATGTGATTTGAGGCAATGTTGCAAGATACCCAAACACTTATTGGAAAAGTCAGGGTTTTTCAAAAGTGGTTTGATATGGCAAAGGGAGAGATGTGTCCACATGAATACTTCTTGGAGTGGGAGTTGGTGGGGTGCACGGCAGGATCTCCTTCCTTCAAAGCCCCTGACACCTCCCCCTTAGGGACCCACCAGCTGAAGAGCAGATGGCGTACTGCTGAGATGAGTGAGAAAGAAAGGAAAGGGTTTGGAAGCATGGGCGCGTGTGACTCTTGACAGGGCCTGCCGCTACATGATTCCAATGGTAAGTAAAAGCAAAGAGCCAAAACTGTGCTTTGTCCGTAATCCTGAGATGTAAATAACTGACCACTATGCCTTATGTTTGAAACTCCAATACTTTGGCCACCTGATGCGAAGAATTGACTCATGTGAAAAGACCCTGATGCTGGGAAAGACTGAAGGTGGGAGGAGAAGGGGACGACAGAGGATGAGACGGTTGGATGGCATCACCGACTCAATGGACATGAGTTTGGGTAAACTCCGGGAGTTGGTGATGGACAGGGAGGCCTGGCCTGCTGCAGTCCACGGGGTTGCAAAGAGTCAGACAGGACTGAGCTACTGAACTGGACTGATGCTTTATGGACTATGCTTTGTCCATAATCCTGAAATATAAATATCTAACCACTAGAGCCAGTTTACACCCTTCCTAATGGATCGATGACAACCTCACGTCAGCAGCCACGGTTCTGAAAGGCAGCCAGGCTGCGGGAGCCCTGCTCCCTGCTCCACCGTTCAAACCTAAAGGCCAGAGGGTCCCTCAACGCTCCGCCTCCCAAAGCCCACCAACCCTGCGCCCCACAGTGCCTGGCAATCTGCTGGGCTTAGAGGCACAGGGCTCTGCCGGCCAGCTCTCCCTGCTGGGCCAGCAGCGGCTTCAGACCTTAGGAGGGGTGGCCTCTCCTTCACTGGCTGAAAATGCAAGGACCGTAGCAACAAAGGCAGAGACTGACAGCGGATGAGAGTGAGATGGCACTCCTCAGGTGAGAGATGCAAATGATCAGCACAGCGAGGCCCCGAGAGGAAGAGGAACCTGAGGGGGTCTCAAAATAGCTCCCCGCAGCCGTTTCCTACCACCAGGAGAGAAACTGTCACTTTTCTGCAAGGGGAAATGAGGCAGAGCCCAGGGGTCCATGTCAGAACCACAGGCCTCAGGACAAGGTGGGACCTGGTGACAGAGACATAGCTCCGCCCCTGAGGGATTCCTATGTAAAATACAAAACGCAAATCTATCTGTGAGGGAGCCTCCGACAAGCTTCAGCTGAGGCAAGTTCTACAGGACGACCAGCCTGCGTTCTCCCACAGTTTCAACATCAATGAAGACAAAGGCGTTAACAGATACCTGCTGCTGTGCATAAAACAAATAAACAGCAAGGACCTAATGTACAGCCCAGGGAACTATATTCAACACCTTGTAATAATGGAACAGAATGTGAAGGACTTCCCTGGTGGCCCAGTGGTGAAGAACCTGCCTTCCGATGCAGGGGGTGTGGGTTCGATCCCTGGTCAGAGGACTAAGATCCCACGTGCGGAGGGGCAGTGCCACAACAAAGGCTCAGTGTAGCCAAAATAAATACGATTTTTTTTTTTAAATGGAAAAGAATCTGAAAATACACACACACACACACACACACACAAAATTGAATCGCTTTGTTGTACGTGTGAAACAAATCAACGACACTGCAACGATAAAAAGAAGGAAACACAGAGGCAGAAGAATTCTGCAGATTAGATGACGCTAAGGAGACAGATCCTGGGTTGGATCCTAAGACGGGGGAATGTGCTTCGAAGGGATTTCTGGGACAACGGGTGAAATCCGCACGGGGCCGTGTGTTAGAGAAGAACACTGCAGCCACGCAGACGCCCCGGGCGTGATCACTGTGCCGGCAGATGCAGGGTAACATCCTTGCTGAGGACACGTCAGCCACCACTAACTCTCAAGTGGTTGATGGAAACAATTCTATTCCCTTGGAACGGGGAGCAGGAGGGGGACAGGGACGGAGGGACGACAGAGCCAACGGGCAGACGGTAGGAGGCTGGTGATGGGTGAGGGCCACGTGGGGTCCTCCTGCCAGTCGTAACTGGTGAGTTCTTTAGGAGACTCTACACACATTTCATTCACTCTTCGCAGGTGTCCTGGGGGTGGAGATGGGGGCTGGAGTAGAGGGACGGTTGGTATGATTAACCTGGTCTAGTACTAAGGGGGGCAGGGGCGGTTCACCAATACAATACATTTTATAAGATTCATAAATATAATTTATAAGGTGAGTAACATAAGCAGTGCAAATTTCAGTCCTGTTCTTTGAAGTCTGATAGCCAGTCATTTATTAGAAGTCATCTCTTATCTTTTCACTAGCTTAATATTAAACAAATGGCCTTACCCTATGATGCTAGCAAGATCTTCCCAGTCTATTTCATTAACATCTTGCACATTTATTTCGTACAACCTATGAGAAAAAAATAAAAATTAGGTTTTCAAGCCAAAATTCAGCATGATGGCCATCTTCGTGGACTCACAGAATATTAAGAGCTGGAAGGCCTCAGCGTGTCCACCTCTGTTCCAGCTCCCTGTGTTACCCAGGCCCAGTGGGTAACACAGGCAGGCAAACCCAAGGTTAGCCCAAGGTCATGGGGTACATGAACTCCAGACCAAAAAGCTTCCTGTCCTCCTCCTGAGCCCTTTGCACCTCCCACCAAGCCATGTCGCCTCCTCACGGTAAAAAACATCAACTTCACAGTTAATGTTCAACATCCTGTGATAAACCGTCATGGAAAAGAATGAAATATGAAAAAGTATACTGTATATATAGAAATACACATATATATGTATAACTAAGTCACTTTGCTGTACAGCAGAAATTAAATCAACTGAAGACTTCCCTGGTGACTCAGACGGTAAAGCGTCTGCCTACAATGCGGGAGACCCGGGTTCAATCCTTGGGTTGGGAAGATCTCCTGGAGAAGGAAATGGCAATCCACTCCAATATTCTTGCCTGGAAAATCCCATGGACGGAGAAGCCTGGTGGGCTATAGTCCAAGGGGTCACAAAGAGTCGGACATGACTGAGTGACTTCACTTTCACTTTCCTTTCATACTTCAATTAAAAAAAACAAACACAAGTTCACCATTCAATGCAGACACACAGGAGTGGTGACTGTGTGCTTAGCACTGACTATATGACAGACACTGGCTTAAGGCCTTGCGCCCATGAATCCACTCACCCTCGACACTATCTGCTGAAGCTGGGGGGACTGTGTCTATTCTGCACACCAGGAGACGGACTGAGAGCTCGGGTCATTGTGGGACCACCCACACGATGTACCCTCACTGGAACCCAGGCCCACCTCACTTGAGAGGTGCTCCTTGTCTCTGCTAGTCCCTCTGGTATAGAAATAAAGGGGGGGTGGGCATCCCCAGCCAGGCCAGGGTGGAGAATGAAGAAGCCCACCGAGGAAGGAGCAGCAGCATTCCTGACAGAGAACAGGATGAAGGGTGCCCAGAATCCAGAGGCTTCTTCTGCTCTTCGGCGCCCCTCCTTTACACAAGCCCAGGTCCCTTAGACCCAGAGGCTTGGTTAACTACTCTTTGCCTAGAGGGAAAAAGGAGTAAAACAGTGTTGCTGACTATTTCTGTACCTTTCGATCAGATTGATCTTGGCCTGCAGAGCGTTCACTCCTCGGTACACGTCCCGACCATTCGTCATCCTCTTGGTTAGAATTTCCGTCCTGTATTAACAGAAAAACAGTTTACTTTCAGGGTTAAGTTTCCATTAAAATGTCCTTTGTTTTCCTCATTGAAATTGTCCTTATTCAGGTTGTTGTTCAGGCTGTAAGGTGGTATCTCAGTGGTGCTTCCTCCAGGATGAAAGTACCTACGTTCCATAAGGAAGGCTGAGCACTGAAGATTCGATGCTTTTGAACTGTGACACTGGAGAAGACTCTTGAGAGTCCCTTGGACAGCCAGGAGATCAAACCAGTCAATCCTAAAGGAAATCAACCCTGAATATTCATTAGAAGGACTGATGCTGAAGCTCCAATTTGGTCACCTGATTGGAAGAGCTGACTCACTGGAAAAGACCCCGATGCTGGGAAAGATTGAGGGCAGGAGAAGGGGGTGACAGAGCATGAGATAGTTGGATGGTATCACAAACTCAATGGACACAAGTCTGAGAAAACCCTGGGAGATAGTGGAGGGCAGAGGAAACCAGTGTGCCACAGTCCATGGGGTTGCACAGACGGACATGACTTAGCGAACAACAACCAAGTTCCAAGGCATCATACACTCCAGCACTGAAGCAGCCCCCAGCCTGGGCTCACCTCCCCTCAAGTATAGAGAAAATTAAAGAAATATTTGGAAAAATTAAAAAAAACAGTCGTCCTTATTGTTTTTTTAATTTCTACTACTTTCTAACTTGTGCAACCCATCACTGCTAGCATTTACCACGATCAAGAGTATACTTGTTTTTAAGTGGGAAAAGTACAAATAAATTGATAGAAAGCTGTTGATTATTTATTGAAACTGGATGATGGATACAAGGAGTTCTAAGTTAGTGTGTCATAAAATTTTAATGATAAAACAGTTAAACAAAGGAAGAAAGAAAAAAGAAGCCTGCTTGCTGGTGCTAAAGGGTGCTGTGTAGACTCAATTTATTTTTGATTGCTTATAGAACAGGGACATGGGTGTTATTACCTTTGAGCTGTTGAAATACCAAATAAGAGACATTGAGTAAAGTGATAAATGATTCAATGATTCTTGTAAGGCTCAAAGCTCATGGCTGAGGAAAAGGGTTCCCTGGAGTTCCTAATGAGAGCAGGAACCTAATTAAAAATATTTAAAGAGTGCTTCTCTTAAAGAGTGAAATTTGTCACAATCGGATGGACAGGTCACAAGCTGTGACATCTGCTTTCCTGAGAAGGAAGATGCATGACACAGAAACCAACACTTCGTGGTCGGCTGCCCACGTCCCCGGTTCTGAAATGTACCACCTGATGCCACTTCAGTGTTTCGTGAAGTAAATCAACGTTCAGTGTTCCAGTTTTCTACATTTTCTTCCAATTAAAAAAGACGCCCTGCCTTTATTTAGTTCCGCTGATTCTGAGGCGTGGCTCTCTCGGTCGTTTCCCTTCTAAGACACTGACGTCTCATCTCTAAGGCTTATCACCCACTCTTTTTCTTGGCCGCATGACTTGCAGGATCATAGCTCCCCGAGCAGGGATCAAACCCAGGCCTGACCCAGTGAAGGCATGCGGTCCTAACCACAGGACACCAGGGAAGTCTCACTGCTTTTTTTTGGCCACAACCTGCAGCACGCGGAACTTCTCCGATCAGGAATCGAACCTTCGCCCCCTGCAGTGGAAGTGCAGACTGAAACCAGTGGACAGCCAGGGAAGTCCTCCCACTTCTTCAAGTCTAAGTTACCAGAGGTAGAAAGGTCTCTGATTCCTCCATAGTACCTGTTTCCCCACCTAAAACATTATCTGTTCTTTGGAGTTTATGTCCTGAGGACAGTCTTCTAGAAAAAAAATAAGTACCCTACAGCATAGCTGCCAGGTACACAGTATAATCCAGGAGTTTGCTTTTAATGCACAACATGCCCACTCTGGAGTCCATTCTTCTTCAATAGTCAAGTCGATGGAGCCCCTTTTGTGTAGGAGGCCTGGGGCGTGAGCTCAGGACCACTGCTATGTTGCAGCTCGAAGTTCAGCTCAGAGCCTTTGCAGGCCCGGGAAACACTACCCCAGGCAAAGACTGTGCGGCCAGAGCCGGACTGAAACCACTTCTACGGATGCACCTAAACGCCTTCCAGGACGAACGTACGGCCGCCCTGCTTCGGCGAAGGAGTCTGAATGAGAAAGAGAAAGTCAAAGTCAAAGTCAAAAAAAACAAAGAAAGCAAAAATAAGGAGGGAGAGCTATTTCTGATCATTAGGCTTGTGACTTCTCTCCTGAATGTTAGTTTTGTACTTTTTTTTTTCATGCTATAAATAGGTAACAGCCTTGTTTTATGAAGAAAGGGACAGAGTGAAAAAACCAGAAGTCAATACAATATTCAATAATATTGAATACAATATTCAATATTAAGAAGATTCAAGTTCTATTTACAAAGCAGACATAGAAAACAAAGTTTTGGTAACCAGAGGGTCAGCGGGGGAGGGACAGATTAGGAGACGGGGAGCAGCAGATACAAACTCCCAGATGTGAAACAGACACACCAGGTACAAGCACAGGGAACTGGACTCAGTGTCTCGTAAATGCTGGAAAAGAGAATGAAAAATTCTCTCCATACAACTGAATCACTTAGCTATATCTCTGAAACTAATACAACGCTGTAAATCAAGTATACTTCAATTAGAATAATAAAAAGAATTTAAAAGGTTCAAGTTATTTATGAAGTAGCCACACGATGAATCAGGGTTGGCTAAGCGCCACCTTACATCAGACACTGACATCGAAGTTGCTGGAGCCGAGGATCGGAGAGGATTCCTCTTGACCTGCAAGGCTTTCCACGTGGTAGGTAGTTACAAGTATTCTTAGGGACCTCCCCAGCCCACCCACTCACTAGAAACTGCCGAGAAGGGGGAGGTCGGCACCTTGTTGAGATTTAGGTAAGAAGCCTCAAACTTACCACTTACTTTTACACTGCATCCAATTCCTGGTTTCCACTCTAGCCTCCACTTCTACCCAGGATATGCCTTTGTAGAGCTTCTCCCGAACAATCGACAGGCGGCCTTCAGGGTTCAGCTGCAGTTTAGAATCCATCTCGTTTAGCTCCTGGGGAGACATTTTCTTCAGAATCACTTCTTCAACAGCCTTGATTAGTTTCTGGGTTTCCGTCTTGCTCCAGGCACCATGATTAATTTCTGTTGACATAAAAGGATGGTCTTCAAGCTGCTAATCTATTTGCTTTCAAACACAGTATTAAAAACACGACGAGAATGATGGAGATGTGTCACTGGACATCAGTCCAAACCCACAGAGGGGACAATAGCTAGAAAGGCTCCTATCGTCGACTGTGGACTCAGGGGGGGTTGAGACGTGCCACCGTCGGTTCATGGACTGTACACATGGGCCACTCTGCTGGGGGGCTGCTGATGGTGGGGGAGGCTGTGCGTGTGAGGGGTGGGGGCATACAGGAAATCTCTGTACCATCCTCTCGCTTTAACCGTGACCCCAAAACTGCTCTGGAAGAAGAAAGTCTTTAGAAACAAAAAGATAATCAGCCACTTTCCAAAAGATAGCGGGCAACATTTGAATCACAAAACAGTTTACATGCAAATCAAGGCGAAACTACTAAAGCGCCCACGGATTCTTTTTAAGAACCAAGGGTATGTATACATGCACACGCGTGCACACACGTACAACCAATGGCCAAAACCAAAACCAAAAACCCCTTTCTTAAAGCAATCTATTTTTGAACTTTGCAAAAGCCATTCTTTCGTTTCTAGGAGTAATCTCTCCTGCAGGCAGTTGTGAATTCCCTAAACATTTGGTGGGGAAGAAAGCAACCAAAGGTCTTCCATGTTATATGCGTAACTCCCCACAAGAGTTCCTGGAGCGGGGTGCACGGCGCAGCGAGGCTACTGCAGCACGTGACGACGAAGGCATCTGAGAACCTCGACAGCCAATCACCGCTGCAGGCGCCAGAGCACCCACAGTTCACCCTTCTTGTCTAGCTGCTCACATGCTAAGGACGAGGCCGCAAACTGGCAGGCTACACCTATCTTTGATTTGGCCACAGTGTTACTGTTACTATTTCCCCAGTAACAATTAGGATGAATACTTAAAAGTCAAGAGAGTCCCAAGGATAAAAAGGTAAAATTCCCAAAAGATATTTTGATTTCACACGTGCACGCAAATTCAGATGTTTGCTTTACTTCCTGGAAACTGGCAGAATTGGCCACGCTGAGGCTTGGCTGGCACTGGGGGCACAGAAGGCCTGGTCTCCAACCCCCTCGGGGTCTACTGCATGCAGACATGCAGACACCTGGCTGGAACCCACTGCCCCGTTCTGCCTGCAGGGCGGGAGACTGGCCATCACCCCATGAAACTCTCTGCACTGATGCAACTGAATCACGCTGGAATGACATCACACTCATGTTCAGCTCCACCTTCAAATATTTACTGGAAACCCAACGCTGATTTAGCCTCTGGGCTGATGCCAACACCCACTAAGGACTGCCTTCTTAAAGCTAACTGGGGATTTTTTTTAATGTGGAGAGTACAACCAAGGCAGCTTTCAATGAAAGAGGAGGAAAAGAGACAGGCGATGGCTGACACTGGGAAACACCCACACCCAACAGGCCCTCCCTTCGACGGCCTCCGGGCCACCTCGGGGAACAGACCTTGGCGGGCCCAGCTCTCCTGTCCACTGGCTTCCTCGGGTTTCGGTTTATCTGGCAGTTAGTCAGGCTGAAAGCTACTGAACTGAGTTCAGTGCAACACAGAAATCAGTCTGGGGAGTAAGGGTTGTGTGGTTTCAACCATGCCCATGAAGAAATGAATTGGTCAGGGAATGGCTGAAACAGTGATGGCTCTCTCAGCAGACAGGTGGGCAGTGATGCCTGGACCCTGGGCCATTCTGGGCTGGGCTGTTCACCCGGGTGGGCACCAGGGACCACGACTTACGACCGTTGATCTGGGAGAACTTCAGGGCCACAGAGAGGCTGCTTCGAGACACCATCTCGCCAATCTTCTTCCAGTCGTTCCCGTGCAGGGACTGGTATATCTTCAACTTCTCGGTATCTCCTTTGCTGTACCTAAGAGGAAGAGAAAACAGGTCACAGCTGAGCAGGAACCATAAGCTTAAAGCCTGTATCCTCACTGGGCACTCTGCGGTGCTGGAAGCAGCTGAGTGGGGTGGACCATCAGGATACCAGCTCCCAGGATCCAGAGCCCTGCCCCTTCCTGCCTTGGCATCTCACCCGTGACAGTGAAGTGAAAGTCACTCAGCTGTGTCTGACTCTTTGTGACCCCATGGACTATACAGTCCATGGAATTCTCCAGGCCAGAATACTGGAGTGGGTAGCCTTTCCCTCCTCCAGGGGATCTTCCCAACCCAGGGATTGAACCCAGGTCTCTCACACTGCAGGTGGAGTCTTTACCAGCTGAGCCATAAGGGAAGCCCATCTCACCTGTGGGCATCCTATAAATCGGTCACCACAGTCCCTGGCCAGAGGCCTGGCTCACTTACGCAGAGGCCAGGGCAGATGGATCTCACTATTCTCCAGCCAGACCCATAAAGGTTCCAAATAAAACCTGGACGTTTTGACTATGCCTGCAAAGGCCAGCGCTCTCCATGGTTCAGTTTCACCAGTCACCTCGGCCTCTAGACCTGCGATGGGAAGCCCTCCTCTCCTTTCCACTTGACCCCCTGGAAAGCTCCTGCCGGCTCTTCAGATGCAGTTGAAACGGTGCATCTTAGCGAGGCTTTCCTGACCATCAGGGCTGGCGGTGCCCTGCTATCCCATTACTGCCCCTGTCACTACTTCCAACTGTGTGCTGTGGCTCCCTGGTTTGCCTGACCTTCCCCCACGCCACCACTGGCCAATGGAAATGTCTGAGTCAATTGTGTCACTTAGAAATTTCTAGGGATTGTATGAAAATTACTTTTATTTGTTTTTAGATGAGTTAATTTAATAACACATTTTATTTAACCTAATGTATTAAAATTTGAGTAAACTCCGGGAGTTGGTGATGGACAGCGAGGCCTGGTGTGCTGCAGTCCATGGGGTAGCAAAGAGTCGGACATGACTGAGCGATTGAATTGAACTGAACTGAATGTATTAAACCTGCAGCCATTTCAACATGTAATCAGAACCTCAAAGTATGAATAAGGGAGCTTCCCTTGTGGCTCAGGGGGTAAAGAATCTGCCTGCAATGCAGGAGATCTGGGTTCGATCCCTGGGTTGGGAAGATCCCCTGGAGAAGGGAAGGCTGCCCACTCCAGTGTTCTGGCCTGGAGAATTCCACGCACTAGGACGCAGAGAGTCGGACGTGACTGAGTGACCTTCACTTCACTTCTGCTCCACACTAGGCCTTCTAAATCCAGTATTTTATTCTTCAGAACGGCAAGGCTTGGACTAACTACGGCTTGAGTGCTCCACGCCGTGTGAGGGTGGTGGTCCCGAGACGGGCAGCACAGCTCTGCAGGGGACGTCCTTGGAGGGCGGGGCCCCTGGGGACTTTCTGCGCTGTGGTACCCGTGGTGCTTGACACATAATAGACACTCAATAAAGACACGACAGGTGGCTTAGCACAAATCTGTCAGTTTAAGGAAGTTAAGGTTTATGAACCCCACATAAAAGCAAAGATATTCAAGAAAAGAACTAAAATGCACTATAAAGAGATTTTTGAGATCAAACACCTAAAATGTTTAAGTGAAGAAAAAGCCATCTTTATGACATTCTACAATTCCTTCTGGATGGGGTGGGGGAAGTGGTGGGTGATGTTATTACTAATATGACATGAAAGCAGCCTTTATAAAATACTAACCATCTCTAGTGATAGTGATCCACAACTATCTCAGGACAGTTAAGATTCCAGCATTCTCAGAAATGTATCTAAAATGCAGAGAATGGTTGAATGGCAATCCTTCACCACTAAGAATCAACCTTTCCAGCAGTCTCCTTCTCAGGGCAGGCAGGGTCTTACTGAGATTTAAAAAATGACTTAAGAGCACCTTTGCAGCCACAGAAAAGAGGTGCCTAGAAACTGAGTGGACGAAAATGAGGAAACAAGTGTTCTGACCTCTGCAGCCCCTTGGAGCCTTTCAATTCTTTGATTTTTGACTTCCTGTGGCTTTCCCACTTGAGAATTCCTTAACCTGTAAAAACATGCTTAGGGTACATGGCCACCACAACATAAATGTGGCACCAATGAGCTGCATGATCAGAACGACAGATTTCCATCATTCTAAAACCGTCATTCCCACACCTGCTGCTGCTGCTGCTAAGTCGCTTCAGTCGTGTCCGACTCTGTGCGACCCCATAGACAGCAGCCCACCAGGCTCCCCCGTCCCTGGGATTCTCCAGGCAAGAACACTGGAGTGGGTTGCCATTTCCTTCTCCAATGCGTGAAAGTGAAAAGTCAAAGTGAAGTCGCTCAGTCATGTCTGACTCTTAGCGACCCCATAGACTGCAGCCCACCAGGCTCCTCCATCCATAGGATTTCCCAGGCAAGAATACTGGAGTGGCTTGCCATTTCCTTCTCCAATGCGTGAAACTGAAAAGTGAAAGTGAAGTCGTTCAGTAGTGTCCGACTCTTAGCAACCCCATGGACTGCAGCCCACCAGGCTCCTCCATCCATGGGATTTCCCAGGCAAGAGTACTGGAGTGGGGTGCCACTGCCTTCTCCTCATTCCCACACCTAGGTTACCGCATTTGTCAACACTGATCTAGCAAAAGTGTTCTTTTAAGTCCCACTGAACATGTCATCGCTGGTGAATTTTCTTAAAGTTCTGTCCACAGCTGTGTGACACTGGGACTTGGGGAAGGGTGGGGACAGGTTTCAGTCCGCATGAACACCTTTCCTCTATTTCAGCTTTATTTCTTTCAGCAAGTTTCAAAAAAGAAACCAAGGTCATATCTGTGTTAAGATCTGATAACACGTATGTCTTGGTTTAAAATCATGGTGCTAAGGAGGACCTGATGGCCCTGATAGGTTCACACTGTCTGCCTCCTGGAGGTGGGATCAGTGGTTGAGCCCTTGGTGGCTGTCTGGAACCTCATGGGCGGGAGCTGATGCTTTTCTGCTCATCCCTTTGTTCTGAAGCAGAGTGCTTACCTACAACCAAGGCTCAATCTACATTTGTTTTATTTGGAGTGTTAGAAACAGACCATAATTGGGTATTTTATTTAGGAAAAAAAGAAAGGAAAGACTGTCCATCGCCCCATGAAACTCTCTGCACTGATGCAACTGAATCACGCTGGGATGACCTTACTCGTGGCTCAGCTCCACCTTCCAACATTCACCGGAAACCCAAAGTACTGGGCTCTGTGCTGCAGACACGCTGCACTGAGAAGGGGCGTCTGGGCTCCCAAGGAGCTTACAGCTTGGGAGGCCACCAAGAAAACCTCACGAGGAACGGCAAGAGGCAGCACATGGCGAGTGCTAAGATAAAAGCAGAAAGAAAAACTAGGGGTTTAAAAGAGGGATATTGTGGAAGATTAACTCAAGAGGTGACACCTGAAAGGGTCCTTGGAGACATACACATGGCAACACACCTCGTTTCGCACACAAGAATCTTCACCATCTTGTTGTGGACCCTTTGACTTATATTATCACAAAGACCAGAGAAATGTCCTGTTCCCATTTTTTTCTTACCTGCCTTTGTAATTGTTGACATCGAACATCTTCTTTGCTCGATAATATACGAGTTTCCAGGGCCGGGCAATGCCCTTACCTGAAGCCAGAACAGATGGTGGTCAGAGGGACACCGGGAGTGTGGCAGGGAATGCAGTTGCAATTATAAAAGAAACCCAGGAGAGCCCCTTTTTACTACACGAGCAATCCTAGACCCCAGGTGGAGGCTGGGATTTCCTATGGCCTGCAGGAAGCTGTCTTGGGAAGCAGATATATTGATATAAAATCCCATTTCCTTGATGGTCTCTGAAAACTACATGCATACTATGGAGGCTCTCTGGCTTCTGGTCTACTAAATTCATGAAAAGAACCTCATAAGGCACAGGCACTGAATTAGGAGAAGGGGAGACTGAGGTGGAGGACACACGCCAGCAGTTCTCTACAAGATAAAACAAAAAACTTTTCCAAGCAAATAAGCTTTTTCCTGCTTTTCCACTCCAGAGATGAAACGGTCCCCCAGCCGGGGCTGACTGTTCTGCTTTCCTTTGTGCATTCCAGACAAAAACCTAAGAAATCCTCCTCTTTAAATACAACAGAGATTTACTATTATTATTATTAATTTGTCTCCACCAGGTCTTAGTCGTGGCGTGGAAATTCTTTCAGTTGCAGCATGCGGGGTCTAGTTCCCCGACCAGGGATCAAACCCGGGTCCCTTGAATTAGGAGCACCGAGTCTCAGCCATGGGACCACCGGGGGAGTCACAAGAGATTTTTTTTTCAGTCCAAACCTATACTCCTTCATGACCTTCTCCGACTTTCCAAGGATACCTCCAGGACGAGGGTCCCAGCTCAAGCACACACATGGCTCTACTTAAAGACCCTGGGAGATGCTGGCACACAGAGGGATGCGCTTTTTGCAGTATATGCAAAAAAAAAAAAAACAAAAAAAACACAGTACAGGACTGTGAGAGGACCCAAAACTGCAACTGTTACCTAGTAGCAGAGAGTCAGACAGGACTGAGCGTAAGCATGCAGGAAACCCGGAAGCTGATCATTCCTTACAACACCTGTCAACGCGCTAGTGAACACGTTCCAAAGCCCTGAAAGTACAGGCTGGCAGTAAAAGGACTGTTAACACAGCGGCCACCATGTGCTGCGGCAGTGGTGGGCCAGACCCCGCGCTCAGTGATCGCCGTGATCACACATGTAAGGCTGGAAGGCTGTGGAGGCTCAAAGAGCCCCAGGTCTAAACTTACCAATGTGCACTCGGAACGCGTATTTCCTCTTTAAGTCGGTGATTACAGACTTCTCCTCCGGGTATCTGTCTGTGTACAGCAGCTTGTCTGCGTTCTCGATTCCCGTCAGGGACAGGAATTCTTGCACATTCTTCTCCAACTGCTGATTTTCCTTCACGGAAAACTTGCCAAATTTAATAGTGACACCTAGGATTGGGGGGCGGTTGGGGGCGGAGAAAAAGGCACCAATGTTAAGTCTTTAGCAACTTATGACACAGTGCCTGTCAGCCCCTCCCCTCGGGTCAGGGAGCAGCCCCCGCCTGGGCCCTGGACATCTGCTCCCCTAAAGAGTTCAGCTCAAGCCACTCTGTCCTCCCCAAGTCTCCCCTGGTCATCCTACTCCAGTGTGACCTCTGCTGTGCCATCAATCCCTTCTTATACAGTTACTTTAAAGAAATATTAAGAGTAACATACATTAAAAATTCAAACTATTGAAACAGAAGTTTAAAAGAAGCCCCCTTCACTCTCCTCTGCCACCCAGTCCCCTAAAGCAGTGCTGCCAACTGGCTTGCGCTTACGTGAACACGTATGTGTACTGTGTGTGTGGGCCTTGGGGGATGGAGGGGTCAAGGTCACTGCGACTCACGTTCTATTCCTTGTCATAATTCCAAGCACTCAAGTCTCATTATTAATGACTGCGTTACACAGTACACCTTCCCATTCTTAGACTTAATTTTTGGCCAAGCCACGTGGCATGTGGGATCTTAGTTCCTAACCAGGCATTGAACCTGTGCCCCCTGCAGTGGAAGTGAGGAGCCCACTGGACCGCCAAGGAGGTCCCAGACTTATTTTTAAAATCTTTTCATAAAATACACACTAATAAAAATGTCAGCATAAAATACAGAAATAAAATGGGGTCCTTTATAGATACTGCTCAATGAATTGTTCTTCTTGCTTAGTTTGTCTATTTTTTAAAAAACGAATCTTATCAACATGATGAATTCTACAAGGCTAACGCCCCCTTTTACTTTTGTCAGTAACCAGTGGCACCGGGTGTCACACGGCAGACAGTCATGAGTAAATACCACTCACTTGCAGTACGAAGCCCTACACTTGCAGTTCATTCTGAAATCCAATAGGCTTTTTGAGAGGTTCTTGTAACACAGTGAAATCAACGAGGAGACCAAGCCGGGTAATGCTTGAAACCATGGCAACTACCACCAGCTCACCCTCCAATTAACACCCTGGAAATTACATCTCATCAAAGCCGATGATATTTGATACGAGTATTTTCATTTAATCTCACTGGTGCATCCTTCCCAGCCTCTTAGCCACTTAACCTCTTTCCCCACATCTTCGAGGCTTCATCTGTGTTCACCGGGTTCTTTCAGCCTTGTTCTTCCCTCACCTCCCCTACCAAAACTTGCATCAAAAAAGAGGAAAACCACTGCACTTTATTTTGCTAATTTTATAGCACAGATGATGGTTCTGGAAGGAGATGAAGCTGAAAGCAGCTAAGGGACGCTTCCCGTAAACCTATAAAGCGGAACTTGTGCACCAAGGAGGTCCGGGCAATTTACACACACATTAATAGCGAAGACGTCTGACCAACGTTCAGGCTCAGGCCACAAGCTCACCCTGGGCTTTGAACTCTTTAAACCGCCCCAGGTCATCTCGGTACATCCGCTTGATGGTGGTGGCAGCCCTGTCCTTGATGTCCGGGATGAATTCCTGCAGCTGCTTCACTGCAGACTCCAAGTCCACCTCCGGATCTTCGGAATCTCGCGAATCTTCAGATAAGTATTTAGCTACGGAATCTTTAGCCGAATTGCTTTCGTCGTCATTTGTAGGTTCTGACCTATGGAGAAAAACTGGGTTGATTAACCTCGATGGGTCACATGCCCAATGGCTTTCAGATTCTTTTCTTACAATGACTCTCATTTAGACTGTGACAACATTAAAGCTTGCAGGGATCCTGCAGTTGATTCAGTCCACGATGTCTGAACTCTTTAATGTACTGAACAGCTTTACTAACTCGATACGCCTTTGGGGCCGACAAGAAGGTAAACACACAGCCCTAAGCCCTATTTCCACAAGGTACTGCTTCTTATATTAGTGTTTCTCAACTTTATTGTTTCAGACATTGACTTCCTCATAAACCAGGCCCTCTTCTACACTCATGGATACTCAAGACACCTCCGGGACTCTTTCAGTGAGTTACGTTCTGTAATAATGGTCATTAATTAGGTAAGTCAATATTTAGGGTCTTCATAGTTACCACTACTTCAGTGCAATTAACAACGACCGTATTTTTTCCCCTTTGCAGTATAAAGAAACAGTTTTCTAATTCATCCCCAGAAACTTCCAATCAGCTGTCCAAAGCTAGCTGATATAGTTGACTAAGAAGTCAACTATATCAGCTAGCTGCTCAGACAGGTAACTGAAAAATGAAACTGAAACTGTATGTGCTTGTCTGAGCAAAGTGTCAAGTCTTCACAGGTTCACAGCTCAGTACAAGAACCAGGAGCCTGGAACACTCCTGCCTCATTATGAGTGATCTAAAATGCCCTGATGAGATGACACGGAGGATGATGTGAGCTGGGCCCTAGGCCATTTAACTTCTACTTCAAGCCAGGACAATCTTCTAGTCAGCAAAGAGAAGTCACCGATAAGGAAATGGGGAGGAAACCTGTCCCAAGCGCCCGGAACTTTTATTCATCAGCCGGCATATTTAAATGATAACTATGTAAATAACAATATCCAAACTCCTTTTATTTGGGAGAACCCTAATTCAAGTTTTCTTCAGCTCCAGTAACATTCTAAGTCCTCTAATCCTTTCTCCTATCCATGTGCATATAGACAAAGGTAACTTTGGGGTCTTAAAATGCCTTTTAAACTTATGCATAGAATTTCAGAGCCAGAGAGTCAGAGACATAAAGAAGGAACTTAGGGTTGTGGTGGCGGGGCGGGGGAAAGGCGGGGAAGATGGGAGGAAGGAATAGTTGCTGGGTTGGGATGGACAAGCACACACTGCTATATTTAAAATGGATAAACAACAAGGACCTACTGCATAGCACAAGCAACTGTGCTCAGTGTTACGTGGCCGCCTGGAGGTGGGGGGGCGGGGGAGGGGCGTGTGCAGTTTGGGGGAGAATGAATACATGTATATGTAAGGGGTGAGTGCCTTCACTGTTCACCTGAAACTATCACAACGTTGTTAATTGGCTACACCCAATACAAAAGAAATGGTACGGACCTAATTAGAAGCAGAAGGTATTAAGAAAGAAGCAGAAATGGTAGGCACCCAACAGAAGCAGAAGATATTAAGAGGTGGCAAGAATACACTCAAGAACTGTACTAAAAAAATCTTCACGACCCAGATAATCACGACGGTGTGATCACTCACCTAGAGCCAGACATCCTGGAATGTGAGGTCAAGTGGGCCTTAGGAAGCATCACTACGAACAAAGCTAGTGGAGATGATGGAATTCCAGTGGAGCTATTTCAATTCCTGAAAGATGATGCTGTGAAAGTGCTGCATTCAATATTCCAGCAAATTTGGAAAAATTCAGCAGTGGCCACAGGACTGGAGAAGCTCAGTTTTCATTCCAATCCCAAAGAAAGGCAACGCCAAAGAATGCTCAAACTACCGCACAATTGCACTCATCTCACACGCTAGTAAAGTAATGCTCAAAAGTCTCCAAGCCAGGCTTCAGCAATATGTGATCCGTGAACTTCCTGATGTTCAAGCTGGTTTTAGAAAAGGCAGAGGAACCAGAGATCAAATTGCCAACATCCGCTGGATCATCGAAAAACCAAGAGAGTTCCAGAAAAACCTCTATTTCTGCTTTATTGACTATGCCAAAGCCTTTGACTGTGTGGATCACAATAAACTGTGGAAAATTCTTCAAGAGATGGGAATACCAGACCACCTGACCTGCCTCTTGAGAAACCTGTATGCAGGTCAGGAAGCAACAGTTAGAACTGGACATGGAACAACAGACTGATTCCAAGTAGGAAAAGGAGTATGTCAAGGCTGTATATTGTCACTCTGCTTTTTTTTAACTTATATGCAGAGTACATCATGAGAAATGCTGGGCTGGAGGAAACACAAGCTGGAATCAAGATTGCCGGGAGAAATATCAATAACCTCAGATATGCAGATGACACCACCCTTATGGCAGAAAGTGAAGAACTAAAGAGCCTCTTGATGAAAGTATAAGAGGAGAGTGAAAAAGTTGGCTTAAAGCTCAACATTCAGAAAACTAAGATCATGGCATCCGGTCCCATCACTTCATGGCAAATAGATGGGGAAACAGTGGAAACAGTGGGTGACTTTATTCTTCTGGGCTCCAAAATCACTGCAGATGGTGACTGCAGCCATGAAATTAAAAGATGCTTACTCCTTGGAAGGAAAGTTATGACCAACCTGGATAGCATATTAAAAAGCAGAGACATTACTTTGCCAACAAAGGTCTGTCTAGTCAAGGCTATGGTTTTTCCAGTGGTCATGTATGGATGTAAGAGTTGGACTATAAAGAAAGCTGAGCGCTGAATAATTCATGCTTTTGAACTGTGGTGTTGGAGAAGACTCTTGAAAGTCCTTGGACTGCAAGGAGATCCAACCAGTCCATCCTAAAGATCAGTCCTGGGTGTTCATTGGAAGGACTGATGTTGAAGCTGAAACTCCTAATACTTTGGCCACCTGATGTGAAGAGCTGACTCATTTGAAAAGACCCTGATCCTGCGAAAGATTGAGGGCAGGAGGAGAAGGGCAAGACAGAAGATGAGATGGTTGGATGGCATCACTGACTCGATGGACATAGGTTGGGTGGGCTCCGGGAGTTGGTGATGGACAGGGAGGCCTGGCATGCTGCGGTTCATGGGGTCGCAGAGTCGGACACGACTGAGCGACTGAAGTGAATACAAAAGTAAAAAAAAAAAAACAGTTCTCATGAAAACAGAATCTAACTGCCTTATTATATACATGAAGAAAGGAAGGTCCCTGACAAGTTATGCAGTTAGTTCCACACGTCACTCTACACCCGGATGGTCCACCTCTTCATGATTTCTAGCACTCACTATAGCTCGGCTGAACAAAGAGGTCACAGGCAGGATTCACACACAAGACGTACACCATCATGTTACCTCTGCACCTTTTTGGAACAGGCCTGGGGATTCTCCTCTTGTGGCCTGGGTTTCGCACTTCCTTCAACCAAGGTACCTTCCAGGGAATCAAGAGGTGTGTCCTCAGAGCTCCTCCTGGGCACTGAAAAATCACCAGGCTCCACGGAGCTCTCAAGAGATCTTCGCTTCCTTTTCTTAGACTTTTTCTTGAGGCCGCTGGAATCCTGACTGCCTCCTGAAGTCTCGACCTCGTCGGCTACTCGGGATCCCTCCGAGTACACACTCTGGGCCCTCTCGGGCGCAGCCAAGGCCTCGAATTCTGGGGGATCTGGATGCTTCCTCTTCCTTTTCCTGGACTTGCTGTGACCCGCAGACATTGAGAGTTGCACGATTCCCTCTTCTTGGTCCACTTGAGGCTGCGGTTCCTGCTCCTGGGAGGCTGCCCTGGGCAGGGCGATGCTTGCACCCGGACTTTCCTGGACAGCATCCCAGGATTCAACTTCCCTCTGACGTTTTTTATGCTTTTTCTTCTTCTTCTTCTTCTTCTTCCGAACTTCACTGTGCAGCTCCTCGGACGTGTTTTCACATGGCTTAGTACCTGAATGGGGTTCGTCTACTTCAGGCCGTTCTGTCGACTTCTGCTCCTTGCTCGCATCAACGTAAACGACGTCCACATCGCTTCTGAAATTCTTTGGTGTGTTCTCAATATTTTCTTTATCCACCAGGACGTACGCAACACCTGTTTCCTCGTCGACTCCCGAAGCACTTTTTCTTCTCTTTTTCTTCTTTTTGGGTTTAGATGTGGCCATTTCAGTCTCATCGCAGATTTCTGATATCTTCAAAGGAGAAGAAACGAGATGCTGGCTGGCCTTTCTCTTTTTTTTACTCTTTGTTATGTCACACTGCTCGTTTGCCAGGGGGGCGGCTCTGAAACTCTCCTGGGAATGCCTCCGATGTCTGTCCTTATGTTTAGAATGCTTAGCCTTTTTCTTCACGAAAATGGGAGTTTGGGTTTCTAAGCTGCTTGATTCTCTTTCCATTTTACTCCTGTAGGGGAACTTAACAACACAGTTTATTTTTGCAGAGCATTTTATACATTAGCCTCAGAATAAAGAAAACAAAATCACAGAAAGATGAAATTGCATGACAAACGATAAGCCTGGAGTCATGATTATAAATGTCCTATTATTCTAAATGCACAGCAAGCTCACTATAATTCACTTGTCTGCTTCCATTGCCTTTATGATATAGGAAGAAAAACCAGTTAGCTGAGAACAACGCTCTAGCCCTGGAGAAGGGAATGGCAACACACCCAGTATCCTTGCCTGGGAAATCCCATGGACACAGGAGCCTGGTGGGCTATGGTCCATGGGTTTACAAAGAGTCAGACTAAATAACAACCAAATATATTACATTTAAAACACAAAAAAACAGTTTCATGTATCTTTTCTGAATGGATATATATGTGGCAAAACTATAAACACAGTAAACTGGCAAATCAGGGATTAGGGACAAGTAGAGAGCCAGCTCGGAAAAGGCAATGGCACCCCACTCCAGCACTCTTGCCTGGAAACTCCCATGGACGAAGGAGCCTGATAGGCTGCAGTCCATGGGGTTGCTAAGAGTCAGACAGGACTGAGCGACTTCACTTTCACTTTTCACGTTCATGCATTGGAGAAGGAAATGGCAACCCACTCCAGTGTTCTTGCCTGGAGAATCCCAGGGACGGGGGAGCCTGGTGGGCTGCCGTCTATGGGGTCACACAGAGTCGGACACGACTGAAGCAACTTAGCAGCTTAGCAGAGAGCCAGCTTCTCTCATATCTGTAAATTTTTCTTTCTCTTCCTTTTTTTTTTAGGCCACGCCCTATGACGGCATGTGGGATTTCAGTTCTGTAACCAGGGATCCACCCTTGTTCCCTGCAGTGGGAGTGCAGAGTCTTAACCACTGGACTGCCAGGAAAGTCCCTGCAGTCTTTTATTTCTTAACTGGAGTAATGAGTACAGGGGTGTTTGTTATATTTTTGTCTACGCTTACTTGACTGCCTTAAATAGTTCACTTTATAAAGCAAGGGGCAGAACAAGGGCACAGGCTGCTTTCACTTGTGTTAATGAAGGATATAAATGTACTAAGTATCTACAAAAGGGAAAGACAGAAAAGAAAGTTTTCCTGATTGCTTGGGCTTTGTCTATTCCCCAGACAATATACTTTCACAGCAAACTATTTCTCTTTTACAGCATTTAGCCCAGCTGTGGTTCACAGCGAGGACAGCAGGCAACCACTGACCTCAAGCTAAAAGATTACCTCTTTGAGAAAGAGGCTGAATGGGCCTTATTAGTGGTTCAAAGAAGAGTCCAAGTTCTGCAGTTAGTTGGAATGAAGTTTAATAAGGCCTCCAAGTCAGTTCTTATACAGAGCATGTGCACTCTGGAGGTTAAGTACAGGAATAGATATGTACTTCACAAAAGACATGGTTAAAAATATAATTTTACAAACATGTCTTCTCTCCTTGCTCTGTACTGCTTCTGGTTTCAATTTTTAAGACTTTACTTCTCTGTAAGTAGGAAGTATGTTTACAGGGTTCAAACATCAAAGTGACCTCTGCGTAGCCCTCCTTCTCACACCGAAGGTGCGTGAGTGCTAAGTCACTGTGCTTGTGTCCGGCTCTTTGTGACCCTCTGGGCTGTAGCCCACCAGGCTGTTCCCTCCATGGGATTCTTCAGGCAAGAACACTGGACTGGATTGTTGTTCCCGCCTCCAGGGGATCTTCCCCACCCAGGAATCAAATCTCTTCTGTCTCTTGGCAGGCGGGGTTTTTATCACTGGCACCACCTAAGAAGCCCCTCACACGGTGTCTGTATTTTACGATCTGCATTTTGTGATTTTCAGTTAACAGATTCTAGAGGCCTCTCTGTATCAATGGTCTTTCAATTCGGAATGCTACGCATATTTTCTACAGAAGGTACCTACTTTTTCCTAGGTAGTAAAGAAACTGTAAGAGTTGTGGGGCTTCCCTGGTGGTCCAGTGGTTAAGAGTCCCCGCTACCAATGCAGCGGACCTGAATTCAATCCCCAGTCCAGGAAGGTCCCACATGCTGCGGAGCGACTGGGTCTGCGCTCTAGAGCCCGTGCTCTGCTCTGCAACAAGAGAAGCCCCCCGATGAGAAGCCTGTGCACTGCACCCAAGAGCAGCCCCTGCTCGCCACAACTGGAGAACGTCCCTGCAGCAGCCAAATATTAAAAAAAAAAAAAGAACTGTGTAGCTGGAAGGTCTGGGAATGACAAACATGTGGACTGATCAGACTAAAAGCCAAATCCCCAGCCTCATGATTGTACCTTCAACGGAGGCACCAGGAGCTTTGGTGGAGGCCTCTCGTCCTGGCGTCACTCAGACACATGGACACCCATCTCTGACTCTCTGAGACCTCAGCTGTAAGCAGTGTAACGGCTGCAACTCGATGGCCTGTTCAGAGAGGGCCCAGCGGGCTTTGGCTGTCTCCTCCACTACCAGAGCCCCAGCGTCTAGCAGTGCCTGGTTCACGGGAGGAATCCAATAAACACGTTTTGAGAATGAATTAATGCTTTCTCTTTGGTTGCTCTGGAACTGTTAAGAACAGTTGGAGGAAAAAACTCACAACTGGGCAGATGGGCACTGCTTTAAGCCCTTGGCTGCTTACGACAGCTGGGACCTGAGCAGTGACCAGCAACTGAGCCCTGTCTCTCTAGTTCTGTGCTGTCCAATACGGCAGCCACGAGCCACATGAGGCTGCTGAGTACTTAAACGTGGTTAGGCCAAACTGCATCTAAGCGTAAATACATACTGCATTTCAAAGACGTGCAACAGAGACAGAGAAAGAGCTCACCCATAACTGTTGTTTATTGCTTTCACGATGAAATGATGGTTTGGATATCGTTCAGTATGTGCATTCCTACTTCTCTTTCCTTTTTTTTTTTTAATGTAGCTACTAGCAAATTCTAAATGACACACGTGGCTTGTGTTCTTACGTTTTCTGAGAACAGCAGTGCTCCAGAAGGCTCACTTGCCTACTCTTCTTGAAATGGTTATTTCAAATCTCCCCAGGTGGCGCTAGTGGTAAAGACCCACCTACCAGTGCAGGAGATATAGAAGATACCGGTTCGATCCCTGGGTTGGGAAGATCCCCTGGAGGAGGGCATGGCAACCCACTCCAGTATTCTTGCCTGGAGAATCCCATGGACAGAGGAGCCTGGCGGGGTACAGTCCATGGGGTTGCAAAGAGTTGGACACGACTGAAATGATTTAGCACACACGAATTTTGTAGCTCAACAAGCTACAATATTTCATCCTTCACTCTGACCTGAAGTAGATTAACTTGCCTCAGACCTCACAGCCTTACACACATTAGCTAAGAAATATGTTCCCCCAAATCTAACATGTTTGCCTGCATTTGCCCTGTTCTCCCCTCTTGCTGCTTCAAAGGAAGTGTTTCTTCTCCTGTCAGAGACCATTTCTTCCCTGTGTGCTGGATCCAACCTCCTCCTCCTCCTCCTCAGAGCGATGGTGATCCATCAGCTAACCAGTCTCTCCCCTTCTGCCTCCTGCACTGGATCCCTTCTAGCAATGTCCAACAATCTTCAGACTATTTTCTAACTTAAAACACAAGGATGCCACTATCCTCCAATCCCAAAGTCCCATCTAGCTATTCTCTTTCCTCCCTTTCACAACTTTTTTTTTTTTTTTTGCCACACCACACAACTTGTGGGATCTTACTTCCCTGAAAGTGAAAGTCGCTCAGTCCCATCCAGCTCTTTTGACCCCATGGATTATACAGCCCATGGAATTCTCCAGGCCAGAATACTGGAGTGCATAGCCTTTTTCCTTCTCCAGGGGATCTTCCCAACCCAGGAATTGAACCCAGGTCTCCCACATTGCATGTGGACTCTTTACCAGCTGAGCCACCCTGACCAGGGATCAAACCTGTGTCCCCTGTAGTGCAAGCATGGTGTCCTAACCACTGGACCACCAGAGAATTCTCTCGAGCTCTCTTAATAACAATGAACAGAGCAGATAATTCTTTTAAATATTCATTTACCTTCCATCCATTTCTTTCTTTTTGGTAAATACCTTGTATGTTGCTCCTCCTGGTTTCTTGAACTTAGCACAACCTTTTATATATAGGGTCACTTCCCCACTAAAAACCTTTTTTTTTTATGGCCTCTCCATTGTTCTTAAGACAGAATCCCAAATCCTTACACATCTACCATTCCCTTTATGATTTAGTCTGGTCCAAGACCACCTCTCCACCTCTCGTTTTCTGTGGGTTTCAGACATCCTGTTTTCTTTATGTCCCCAGAATATACCATATGTTTATCAGGGGATTTACAAAAGCACCTCATTCTCCCAGGAATGCATTTCCCTCTGCGTTACCTTTCTGCGCTATAACTAGTCTTAAGTTTGAAAATCACTTCCTCTAATTCCTCCTGGGTCCCGCCTCCTCCTTACAGGGTTTCTCAACAATCCAGCTGTTTCCGGCACTTAGCTCTGGAGGGATGTAACCGGCCACCTAAGGGCTACAGTCTCCTCGTCCTGCTTGTTTCCTAAGCGGTTCCCTGGATATGCATTTATCCCTATTTATACGCATTTATCCCTGTTTATGAGAAGACAATGGCAACCCACTCCAGTACTCTTGCCTGGAAAATCCCATGGACGGAGGAGCCTGGTGGGCTGCAGTCCATGGGGTCGCGAAGAGTCGGGCACGACTGAGCGACTTCACTTTCACTTTTCACTTTCATGCATTGGAGAAGGAAATGGCAACCCACTCCTTGTTCACCCCAGGGACGGGGGAGCCTGGTGGGCTGCCGTCTATTGGGTCACACAGTGTCGGACACGACCGAAGCGACTTAGCAGCAGCAGCAGCAGCCCTATTTATATGCATTTATCCCTATTTATATTCAGAATAGACCACTTCCTGTCTTGCAGGGATGTGCCCAAGCCTGGTCCCGGATTCCCTCCCCACTCTGGGGTTCCATGAAGACCCCGCTCGGCCCCGGGACGGGCATTCCGGGGCTGATAGGGAAAAAAAAAAAAAAAACAACGAAAGTTCCCGCGTGGAAGGGCCTGGAGCGGCTGCGAGAAAACAGGCACCACGTCCATCCCTGGGGACCTGGGTCCAACGCAGGCCTCTGGGTAGATGAAGACAAGCGGCCATAAACAGCTTGGTTCAGACACGATCACTGGGGGAAAAAAACCGGAACAACTGAAAAGCACTCTCACCTACGGGCCAAACGCGTCGTCCCCTTGCCTTCCAATCCGGAAGTGCCGGTGTCGTGGAAGCGGATATCGTCGTGCGTCACTTCCGGCCCGCCCTCCGGCAACGCGTTGCTATGACAGCATGCCGGCCTGCTCCGGGCTGTGATTCTTAGGCCTTTGTTTTCTGCAGGTTTTGTTTCCTACCGCGATCTTTGGGAGTTGGGTGCGTCAGGGGAGGGGCTTCCCAGGTGGCGCTCGTGGTAAAGAACCTGCGGGCCAATGCAGGAGATGTGAGAGACTCTAGAGACAAGGGTTCGATCCCTGGGTGGGGAAGATCCCCTGGAGGAAGGCATGGCCACCCACCAGTATTCTTGCCTGGAAAATTGCCATGGACAGAAGAGCCTGGCGGGATACGGTCCATAGGGTCTCACAGAGTCGGACACAACTGAAGTGACTTAGCATGCACGCACAGGGCAGGGGAGAAAGTGGGATGACAGAGCTCTTCCGTCGACTTGCTGGTTCATGCCTACACTGCCATGTATTCAACGGTTTTTTTTGCTGAAGTCCATCTACACTGAACTGTGGTGTTGGAAAAGACTCTTGAGAGTCCCTTGGACTGCAAGGAGATCAGCCCTGGGTGTTCTTTGGAAAGAATGATGCTAAAGCTGAAACTCCAGTACTTTGGCCACCTCATGCGAAGAGCTGACTCATTGGAAAACACTCTGATGCTGGGAGGGATTGGGGGCAGGAGAAGAAGGGGATGACAGAGAATGAGATGGCTGGATGGCATCACTGACTCGATGGATGTGAGTCTGAGTGAACTCCGGGAGTTGGTGATGGACAGGGAGGCCTGGCGTGCTGCAATTTATGGGGTCGCAAAGAGTCGGAATCGACTGAACGACTGAACTGAATTGATCTACAGTCCAGGAGTGAACGAGAAGGTGAAGATTACCCGAGGAAGACAGAGAACAAGCAGATCAACCAAAATAATTTCAGATTACCCTCCAAGGAAAATAAAACAGGGCAATGTGATGGAGAACGACTGGGGTCAGTGAGTGCTAGGTTAGAAGACTGACGAGTGACCGTTGAGTTTGAAACGAAAAAGATGAACAAAAATCGAGATGGTAGAGTGTTCCAGGCTGGGAACAGATCCGGAGGCCCTGAACTTGGTTGCTGGAGGAACTGAAAGAAGGCCAGGGCAGTGGGAGCACCGTGAAAGACAGGGGAGAGGTGGGAGGCGACCTCAGGGGTTGGCAGGGGTGAACTGGTGCAGGGTCTGATGCACGTTGAACTTCCGTGAAAGTTAGAGCTAGAAGAAGCCTCGAATATCTATTCCGATTCTTTGATTTCCACTGTGTCCCGAAGAATCATAGTTTATGATTAAAAGTAAAGTTTTAAGCAGATCATCAAGTCAAAGACAGAATGCATGCCACGCAAACTTTTTAGCCTTATTGCACAGTGAACATAATCACACCAGCGACGAGACTTCTCATTGAATCCTATAACAACCCGCTGTTGTAGGAATCTTTATTAGGTGATAACAGCCTTACCTTGGGGCTGAGAAAGCTAGTTCAGTTCAGTTCAGTCGCTCAGTCGTGTCTGACTCTTTGCGACCCCATGAATTGCAGCACGCCAGGCCTCCCTGTCACCATCTGCGGTCACAATCTGCAGTGATTTTGGAGCCCAAAAAAAACAAAGTCTGACACTCTTCCACTGTTTCCCCATCTATTTCCCATGAAGTGATGGGACCAGATGCCATGATCTCAGTTTTCTGAATAATGAGCTTTAAGCCAACTTTTTCACTCTCCTCTTTCACTTTCATCAAGAGGCTTTTGAGTTCCTCTTCACTTTCTGCCATAAGGGTGGTGTCATCTGCATATCTGAGGTTATTGATATTTCTTCCGGCAATCATGTAACTTGTCCCAGCGACTTATATTGCCCCCAGCTAGGATTAAAACCTGTGATCTTTCCATTACTCCAGGAGCCTACCCCTTGCTGTACTATTTGACCTTCTCTGTGTGAGCTTTGATTAAAAAATGAACAAGAGGGACTTCCTTCGTGGTCCAGTCGCTAAAACACTGCATTTCCAGTGCAGGGGGCTCTGGTTCCATCCTTAGTCAGGGAACTGGATCCCACACGCTGCAACTAAGAGTTCACATGCCAGCACCTAAAGATTCCACGTGCTGTAACTAAAGACTCCAGTGCCATGACTAAGACCTGGCACAGCCAAATAAATATTTTTTTAAGTGCATAATGTACATATATGTGAAAACCTGAAAGCAAAGTAGACTAGAGAAACCATAAGCCTGCATCATACATACATAGGCTATGCTAAGTCACTTCAGTCGTGTCCGACTCTGTGCGATCCCATAGACGGCAGCCCACCAGGCTCCCCGTCCCTGGGAGTCTTCAGGCAAGAACAATGGAGTGGGTTGCCATTTCCTTCTCCAATGCATGAAAGTGAAAAGTGAAAGTGAAGTCGCTCAGTCGTATCTGACTCTTCGCAACCCCATGGACTGCAGCCCTCCAGGCTCCTCCATCGCATGTCACCACTCAAAGGCTGCTCCAGGCCTCGGATGAGCAGTTGGAGTTCTGGCCTGCTCTGGAAATGCAGTGCTGGTGTTGTCCACTGTTGGTGTGAAAGGCCTGAGTGCAGGTTTGTTGTCTGTGCAACTAACTCTGTGGTGAACCCCTTACCCAGAGCCTTGTAGACATTTGCACATTTAATGAAGGTGATCATGCTGAGTGAATGACCCCACAGAAGGCTGAAACTAGAAGGCAGACCAAACATCCAGGCTAGTGGTTCCCAAAACAGTGCAGTGGTTACTAGGGCAGCTCTTAAAGTACAGATTCCCAACTTTGCACATGGACTGCAGAGTGTGTTAGTCACTCACTCATGTCCGACTGTTTCCAACCCCATGGGCTAGCCATGGGTGGGTATGAATACTGGAGTGGGTTGCTATTCCCTTCTCCAGGGGATCTTCCTGACCCAGGGATGGAACACAAGTCTCCGGCATTGCAGTCAGATTCTTTACCCTCTGAGCTACCACTGTATCACATTAAAATCCATAGACATAATAGCATTCTATAAGAGAACGTCCTTATTCTTGGCAGATACATGTATTTAAGGTCAAATATGATACTGTCTCCCTGGAGGAGGGCACGGCAACCTGCTCCAGTATTCTTGTCCCATGGACAGAGGAGCCTGGTGGGCTACAGTTAGGTCTCAAAGAATTGGCCACAACTGAGCGACTTAGCACGAATGCATGATACTGTCTGCAGACATTTTCAAAATGATTCGGCAGTATGTGTGTGTGAAAGTAAACAGGGCAAATACTAAGGACCAGTGAATCTAGGCCTTGCAGATGGTGACCGCAGCCATGAAATTAGAAGACGCTTGCTCCTTGGAAGAAAAGCTATGACTAACCTAGACAGCATATTAAAATGTAGAGGCATTACTTTGCCGACAAAGGTCCATCTAGTCAAAGCTATGGTTTTTCCAGTAGTCACATATGGATGTGAGAGTTGGATCATAAATACAGCTGAGTGCCAAAGAATCGATGCTTTTGAACTGTGGTGTTGGAGAAGACTCTTGAGAGTCCCTTGGACTGCAAGGAGATCTAACCAGTCAATCCTAAAGGAAATCAGTGCTGAATATTCATTGGAAGGACTGATGCTGAAGCTGAAGCTTCAGTACTTTGGCTACCTGATGCGAAGAACCAATTCACTGGAAAAGACCCTGATGCTGGGCAAGATTGAAGGCAGGAGGAGAAAGGGACGACAGAGGACAAGATGGTTGTATGGCATCGCCGACTCAAAGGACACGAGTTTGAGCAAGCCCTGGAAGCTGATGATGGACAGGGAAGCCTGGAGCACTGCAGTCCATGGGGTCGCAAAGAATCGGGCATGACTGAGCGACTGGACTGGACTGAATGAATCTAGGTGAAGTCTACACAGACTTTCATTGCACTCTTCTTTCAAAGTTTCTGTAGCTTCGAACTTAAAAAAAAAAAGAAAAAATCCGAAGGGGAAGGAGTATTAAAATGCAGATTCCTAGATTCCATTTCCAGATATTCTGATTCAGTGAGTCTGTATTTTTCAACTTCTCTTTATTCTGTTGCGCAAAGTTGAGTACCATTGATTTCATTCAGCTCTAGACTTTCCTCACTACCCATTTCACAGAAGAAAACAGAAGACTCAGGAAGACGACTAATCTAAGATTAGCAGTAACATCAGTCCTAGAATGCCAATTTCTATTTCATCCTGAAACGCATAGCAGCCTGCCCTGGGGGTGTGTGTGTGTGTGTGTGTGTGTGTGTGTGTGTGTGTGTGTGTGTGTGTGTGTGTGGGGCGAGGGAACGGCGCGGGAGACGGGGGAGGGGCGCTGGGAAAAATGGGAAGGGGTGGAGAGCGGAGGGGAGTGTTTTAACTTGGAAATCAGGTGTAAATGGTCCTCTAGAAATCCGTCGCTTTTAAAATCTGTGTAGACTTCAGCTAGATCCGTAGCCCTGTGGTGATTCCTGAGTTTTCCTCGAGTAAGAAAACTCCGAAACAGGTCCAATTAGGTGGCCGCCAGTAAGTTTCCTGTAAGTCAATCGACCTGCTCCTTTCCAGCGCCGTTGGCGTCCCGTCGCCACGGAGACGGGCGGTTCCATTTTTTCTTAAGGGGTGATCATGATTTTCTCCCTTTTTCAAATCCACAGCGAGGCTCCCAGAAGACCCTTTCATAAACCTACAGAGAGGTTTTTGTAGGTTTTAGCTCTCCTCGCAAGGAGGCGGGGGAGTGCGAGGTGGGCACGCCTCCCTCCGGATGGAGCCCGGCATCTGAGCCCCCCCCGGGGTCCAGGTGGTGCGTCCCGGGACTGGGGGCTCACCCGCTCTGAGCTCCGCGGCTGCCCGCCCCCAAGCTGGGAAGCGCGCTGAATCCAGCCGGCAGGCGGACTCGCGGCGACCCCCCAGGATGCCAGAGGCTAGGAACTCCTGCCAGGACCTCACGCGATGGAAGAAGAAGAAGCCGCCGGTCCGCCGCACGGTCAGCCAGATCTGCCCACCCCCGCGGCGGCCCCTGACCGTGGCCGACATCCGGCCGGGCATGGAGAATGAGAGGCTGGGGGTCGTGCGGGATTCCATGTTTCAGAACCCGCTCATCGTCAAGGTGAGGCCCTCCCCACACCCACTGGCCCCTTTGCGCTCGTCCCCTCACTGGGCATCCGCGGGGCCGCGGGTTTCTACCTGTTCTGCCCGGGTCCCACCCCTCCCGCCCGAGCGCGGCGTTGGAAGCTCCAGCTCTGGTCCAGACAGACCTGGACCCCTCCCCCCTCCACGTCCTCCGGCCTTGGTGCGGTCAGTGGCAGGCCGCGTAGTCTCGCTGAGCCTTAGTTTCCTCATCCTCAAAGTGGGTCGAGAATGGAACTCTTTCAAGGGAGTGATCTCAAGGGAGTGATCGTGCAGATCGCATAAGGTAATCAATCCCTGCAGGACCGCCGACACGCGCGCGGTAAGCCCTCCACGTTGGCGGCTGTTTGCATATGTATTCGCCCGGAATGAACCCGAGGGGTGACAGACTGGTTGTCCTTACCACCTGCCAGCCCTCCCAGGGTGCAGGCCGCCTCCCTCAATTCTTCTGCACGCCGGGGCTGCTGTTATGTACGAGGGTTCTGTATCTATCCTGAAAGTATCACTTCCGTGTTAATTTCCACCCGGTCATACTCTTATGCAAAATTACGACCCGACGCATCGTCCCCACACCCACCATCAAAAAGCGCAGAACTCTCTGCGATGGGGGGCCCACAGGCACCGGCGAGAGGGAGGCGCAGTTTCCAAAGAGTTCGCCTCCCCTTTGATCGCAAGCCCGCTCGCGTTAGTCAAGTTTCCAGGCTAGTGATAACCCAACGCCGTGGCATCCACGCGCCTTCCCGGGATGAGGGCGCCAGGAAAGTCAAGTTGAAGTTTGGCGCTAGGAAAGCAGGTCATGCAATTTTACCTTGCGCCACTGGAGGGCAGTGTGCCTTTAAAAATGCGCGCAGCTCCCCAGACGCTGGAGGTGGAAGGCGCAGGTAATAACCGTGGATTCAATAGCAATTATTTATCTGAACGCCAGGAGCTGCTCAGAGCTCAGAGGTTTTGGTTGTTGTTTGTTTGTTTGTTTTTGGTACAGGGAACCTAGGCTATCTTAACATCGTAGTAAGATGAGCTGAGTTAATTGGCTCCTTTGAAAACCTTGACTTTCTCCTCTTGCCTTCTTCAAACTATTGTTATGTTCCTGGGCCAGCAGCTGGGAGAAGCTGGCTTGTTTCACTGGGCACTCTTCCATCTAATATGCTCCCCTTTTTTGGCCACCCAAAGTGGAGCAAAGTTCTTCACCTATTTCTAGGTGAGAATAGCCATTCTCAGAGGACAGGTGCCTCCCACAGATGGGATCAAGATCAGACATTCTGGGATCAAGAGGACATCAACATCCCTGCCTCTGATCATTGCTTTTACTCAAGCAGTTACTGATGGGCCAACACCTTCCTACTTCAGTACAAAATGGACAGACAACACAATGGAGTTATTCTCCATGGTGAATGAATAGTGTGTGATACCCATCCCAAGCTACCATATAGACATAAAGACACATATACAATATAGGTAGATGTGTAGATATACAGGTGGCGCTGTGCTGAAGAGTCCGCCTGACAATGCAGGTAGATGCAGGAAACACAGGTGCAGTCCCTGGATTGGGAAGATCCCCTGGAGGAGGGCGTGGCGGTCTACTCCAGTATTCTTGCCTGGAGAATTTCATGGGCAGAAGAGACTGGCAGGCTACAGTCCACAGGGTCACAAAGAGTCGGACACGACTGAAATGACTTAGCATGCACACACATACATATTATACACGTATGTTTTGCATATGTGTGCGCACATGTATGTACAATATACATGTGTGTGTATATTGTGTCATACATACATGTGTATGTATATAATGAGCTTCCCAGGTGGCTCAGTGACAGAGAATCCACCTGCCAAGCAGGAGACAAAGGTTCCCTCCCTAGGAATGAAGGAAGATCCCCTGGAGAAGGAAATGGCAGCCCACTCCAGTATTCTTGCCTGGGACATCCCATGGACAGAGGAGCCTGGCAGGCTACAGTCCATGGGACTGCAAAAAAGTCAGACACAGCTTAGCAACTAAACAACAGCAACAAACATGTATAATATACATCTATAGGTAAAAATTCCTGTGCCTTTTCCCTTTTGCTTGTACTGCGAATCAAGAAAGACAGCATTTGGCCTCTGGATGGCGCTAGCTGCACAGCTTCCAGACATTCAGTCCTATTTCCTGAAGCTGAACTTTGGGTTGGAAAATGTACAGGAGTCACTGGCCTACGTGTGGGGGTTCTGTCTTCAGGGCCTGAGACACAGAGCCAGCAGGGACGGGGCTTGAGCGGCAGGGGGCGTCCTGGTGACTGTGCCCAGCTTGTCTCGTTGGGGCAGCTGGACTTCTTTCTTTCCTCCCTCCAGTTTTTTTTTTTAAACGTCATTTTTTTTTTATTTTATATTTTATTTTTTTAACTTTACAATATTGTATTGGTTTTGCCATATATCAACATGAATCCGCCACCGGTATACATGTGTTCCCCATCCTGAACCCTCCTCCCTCCTCCCTCCCCGTACCATCCCACTGGGTCGTCCCAGTGCACCAGCCCCAAGCATCCAGTATCGTGCATCGAATCTGGACTGGCAACTCGTTTCATATATGCTCCCTCCAGTTTTTTATGGGCCCTAAGGTACTGACAGAGGGTGAGATGGCTGGATGGCATCACCGACTCTATGGACATGAGTATGAGTAAATTCTGGGAGTTGGTTATGGACAGGGAGGCCTTGCGTGCTGCAGTCCATGGAGTCGCAGAGTTGGACACGACTGAGCTACTGAACTGAACTGAACTGAACTGAAGGTACTTTCAGTAGCAGTTAAGATTATGTCCACATTTCAATACTGACCTCTGCTGCCAGATTTTCTACCAAAACCTGACCTAAGTAAAAGTTGCAGAAACACCGAGCCCGAGGCACAGCCTTGACTGTTGCCTTCTCCAGACCTCTCCTGCCCTGGGCATGCTGGGGCTGTGTGGCAGGCTCTTTGTGCCAGGTTCTGGTGGGACTCAGGGTAGAAGTGACGTTCACTGGCTCCCAGGGCAGCTCTCCTCTTACCACTTCAAACTCCAAACAGCTTCCTCTATTTTAAAGAAAATTTAAATTATGAAAAAACTTGGGGAGGGAGGGTTTCAGTTCTCAAGGAAAGGAGAAGATTGAAAGTGTCCAAGATGGCGGAGCCTTTAAAAACAAAATCTTTTCAAAAATAATATATTGCTGAACTTTCTGTCGAGGCATGGCTTGTGGATTTCTTCACTGTGGCATGTCAGTTTCACGAACCCAGATTTTCAGGCCCTCCTTTCTGTGCACTTTCTCAGTGTGCAGCAGAGGCGGGAGTGCCCTCTGCCCGGGGTGTCTGCGGGAGGATGATTGGAACTGAGATATATTTGGGTTTTGTCTCACTGTGAACCTGAAGGCTGTTGTCTATATTGGGAGAATGTAACACCATAGCTATAGTCATTTACTCCCCCGAAACTGGGGGTGTTGTTGCTCAGATTGTTTTCTCCAGTGAATAGGATCAGGGCTTTTTTTCATTTAAAATGCAGCACACTGCCTTGAACAAACACAACAGTGCTGTTTCACACCCATGGAATTTCCCGGGACGTACGCATATCAGTTATTCAAGAATGTGTCTGCAAGATGCCACCGTAAGCAAGTGAAAAGTGAAAACCTCAGACATCCAAGCAGATATTTTATCAGCAAATGCTCAGCAACCGTTTGCCTCATTTAAAACCAAGCCAACCGGCTATTGAGTGGGGCTGGTTGAATCAACCCCATGTTTTCATGTGGCCCCCAAGAAGAAGTAAATATTTTCCACTAGAAAGGGCTCCTATTCTATTGTATAAAGTGACGTGAGCCAGTTTTCCTTCAAATGTGATTCTCTGGGAAGAATAAAATTAAATAGAGAAAGAAGCCAGCTTCTCCCTGCTCGATTCTCATTCCGCCAGAACTCTGTGACTCAACATAGGATCCTGCTCCAATAGCCTTCAAGGTTCCTTCACAGAACCTGTCAGGGTTCACCCTTCCTGCCAGCCGAACTCAGCTGATAGCCTGTCAATACAATTATGGGGAGAGACTGTTTGGTTTGCTTCGCTGACAGCCTTGAATCTTCTGTCGCCCTGGAGAGGCAGGCGAGGTATAGGGGTGGAATTTATTGAATTGAGCATCCTTAGAGAGTGCAAATGATCACGGCACCCGATTTTTTCATAATTTATCACCGACTTTGTTTTTCTGTGGGGGTTTATGTCACAAATAAGAAGTGCATGCATTTGTAAGATAGAGTTACAGAATCACATCATTTGGGGGCTGGAAGGAGGCTTACAGCCATCTAGTCCAATTCTTTTTTTTTTTTTTTTTTTGAGGATCTTAAGGCTCAGAGGAGGGAAGAGACTTGCCCAAGGCGCTACCCTGACCTGCTCACCAAAATGGGGTGAGACTTACATCACCTAGCCTCCAGTCCCGTGCTCTTTTTGGCCACAATACATGATTAGCTAATGAGTGACGACCCGGATTGGTTATGTATCTATACAGCAGGTAGTCAAAAGATGTTCACCAATGAGTCTGATTCCATTATTGTTTCACACAACATGCCTTTCAGAGTGAACTCTACTAATTTCTTGGGATATATTTACTGAATGTCCATGAAGTACTCAGCACCATGCTAAGCTCTGTTGAGGGCATAGAGGCAAATTCAGAGCTCGGCTTTTGCCTGCAAGGAGTTAATTATTCAGCTACAGGGATGGAATATATATATTTATGCACTTATTGTTGTTGCTGTTTAGTCGCTGAGTCACGTCCAACTCTCTTGCAACCCCATGCATTCCATAGGTGGCTCGCCAGGCACCTCTGTCCACACATATATGTGTATTTCATATGTATGGCATATATACGTGTGTGTGTGTTGTATATATGTGTATGTGTATATATGTGTATACACCCTTCCTGCCAGCCGAACTCAGCTGATATTCTGTCAATACAATTATGGGGAGAGACTGTTTGGTTTGCTTCGCTGACAGCCTTGAATCTTCTGTCGCTCTGGAGAGGCAGGCGAGATCTGTTTGGTTTGCTTCGTATATGTGTATATACGTGTGTAACACATGTATATTTGTGTGTGTGCACAGATAATAATGAGACAGGCAATGTCATAGGTCACCCCTTGTAAGTTTCAAGTTTCTGCACTACCTGGATGGGTTCAGATTTGGGAGGAGGAAACCCTGAGTAGGACTTAAGAGGCTTTATAGAGGAAAAGTTCTGAAACTGGACCTTGAAGGGCGAAAAGGTAGATTCTGGTCCTGGGGTGGGGGTGGAGACTAGGAGAAACCAAGCCTTCCAGGGCTGTTTGATTCCACCCTCCTCAGATCCTGAGTGTTCACAGATTTCCACCCCAACCCCAACAGAGTTCTAGTTCCTCAGCCTTGGCACCAGCGCTGGGATCGTAGTAATCGTCATCACGAGGAAGCATTTATTTAGAGCCAGTGTGTTCAAACTGGGTGCTTGACGAAATTAGGCAACCACACTAGGAACGTAACATCTCTAATAAGTGTTGATGCTGGTGAATGTCAACGCGTAGGTAGAGACAGATGCAAAGAGGATGGCAGACCCACAGTCGGGGGAACACCCCAGTGCGGGTCAGGGTCTTTTTCATGATCGAGTAAAGCGTGACAGTGTTACATTCCGCTTCTGCACTGAAGACAATGTGCCTCTGATTGTTCAGATGCTTTTACATTCAATTTACAGAGTAACTGGGGAAAATACAGCACGAGGAAGGGGACTGAAATTCCACCACCATCCTAATGACAGTCTCAGCCAGCTGGTGGGAAGCTTTTATTTTTCCAGGGAAAGCTGTGGGCTCATTCATCCCTGGAACTCTTTCTCTCTCGGTCCTTTTTTTCTTTTCTCTTCCTCCTTTTTTTTTCCCCCTCTTGTTTTAAATCAAAACTTCTGGCTTCCTGGCACCCAGACACATCTTTGGTGATCAGGGTGAGCGAGCAGGGGCTGTAAGCAGTGCCCGGTCCTATGGCTGTTTCAGAAAGCAGACTTGCTCTCTCTCAGGCTTTTTACCATCATGGTAGGGGGCGCAGGTTAGGGCGGAGGCAGCTCTGCTTGAGACCTGCCTTCCTCTTTGTCCCTCTAAAGAACGAGCCTTTAGCTCTCAAACCTCAGGAATTTGGGTTCCCCAGGATGAACCCAGCCCCTTTCTAAACTCTCAGATTGCTGGCAGTAAGGCTGTTCCTCTAGGAAGAATTCTGAGTCCTGTATGGACAAGTCAGCAGTCGTTTCCAGCACCTTCCAGAAACTTCCAGGCTCACGTGCTGCTCACTTGTAGAATTTAGGCCATTTTTCCTGTATTTGAAAGACAGAGTTTTCTCGATTTAGGACTGGCCCTGTGGAGATTTCAAGCCCGTATTTCCTATTGCAGTGGTTCTTAAGTTGGTCATCTGTTTCCAGTGGCATGCGTTCTCATAAAGTGTCTCACTCAAACCGCTTGTTAAGAAAATGCACCTTATAAAAACCCCAAAACGCACCTTTAACTGTTTAAAAAGTATAATGGGAAGGCAACTCAATTAAACGTGTTCTATATGGAGACCCTAACTTGTTAGGTATGATTTGAGTTAATTTTGTGTTTGTGCTGGCCCTGCAGTAAATAAATCACAGACTGAGGGGGTTGGAAGCAAGCTCAGACCTCGATGGGCTTCTGAGGCTGGGCGATTCCGTTCCTTGAGGCCAGTGTGCAGAGCCATCGTCCGGCCCTGGGGACCCGGCTCTGTGAAACCCTAGGTTCCTCTGCTGGGCCATCACTCCAGGACCCTCTGGCTGGCTGGGCAAAAACAAGCCAAGGCACAGTCACAATCGTACTGCATTTTGGCGGGTTTTAGCAGATATTGTGAGTGTTGTGTGCTTCTTGCCTGACTTATATTAAATATTTGTAAAGAAAAAAAAGATGCAAGCATTTGTTGACTGTTGGTAACAATTCAACTTTAGATGAAATTGCCACTTGACTCCTTTCAACCCAGAATTTGTGTGAACAAGGACTGTGAAAACAATTCCAGGCTACAGCTTGTGTTTTCATATGATCACAAGAGATACAGCTGTAAGTTGGCTGCTCAGGCAGGTATAAAACTGCAGCCACCACACTGGAGAGGAAGGCGGTGTGGATGGCACGCTAGAGCCAGGCAGATCCCAGGGCGGGTTCTGTCTCAGCCGCTTTCTTGCTGTGCCATGTGTGAGGTTACTTACCTTTGAGCCTCAGTTTCCTCTCTGTAAAATGGGCTGTTATAGTTAGCATCAGCTGTGGGGGAGTCATGAGGATTCGATGAGATGACTCATTAGAAAAGACCCTGATGCTGGGAAAGACTGAGGGCAGGAGGAGAAGGGGGCGATGGTAGGATGGCATGGTCGGCTCAGTGGACGTGAGTTTGGGCAAACTCTGGGAGATAGTGAAGGATAGGGAAGCCTGCCATGCTGCAGTTCATGGGGTTGCAAAGAGCTGGACATAATTTAGTGACTGAACAATGACAAATGAGATGACATGGCTGTGCCAGGCTCAGGAGGGCACTGAATAAGGGGGCACTTTGGTTATTTTCCATCATCCTGCTTCCAACACTTAAGTTCCTCAAAACAACCTTGTTCTCATTAATCGACCTTCAGTAAATGTCCTCAGTGTGAACTTATGAATGTATCATGAAACAGATCCACTCGGGGGCTTACTCTTTTCCCCCTTTGTGCTCTTTTTTGGAAAATACCATTGCCCACCATATCAGATGTTTCCTAAAGCCGTGTATCCTGGAACAGATGGGTGCGCCCTGGCTAAGGGTGAAGACAATCCTACTTCTAACTCTCTTGAGGGTTCTTGGACAAATGGCTTAATGTCTGAGCCTGTTTCCTCATTTGTAAAGTATGAGTTGGAGAAGACTCTTGAGAGTCCCTTGGACTGCAAGGAGATCCAACCAGTCCATTCTGAAGGAGATCAGCCCTGGGATTTCTTTGGAGGGAATGATGCTGAAGCTGAAACTCCAGTACTTTGGCCACCTCATGCAAAGAGTTGACTCAGTGGAAAAGACTCTGATGCTGGGAGGGATTGGGGGCAGGAGGAGAAGGGGACGACAGAGGATGAGATGGCTGGATGGCATCACCGACTCGATGGACGTGAGTTTGAGCGAACTTAGGAGTTGGAGATGGACAGGGGAGGCCTGGCGTGCTTCGATTCATGGGGTCGCAAAGAGTTGGACACGACTGAGCGACTGAACTGAACTGAACTGAAAGTATGAGTGCCAGTACTTACCTTGTTTACTTCTCAAGGATGTAAGGAAGACAGATTTGAACGAGACCCTATCTTACAGAAGAGATTATGGCACTCTAGAAGCAGACCAGTGGTTCTCAACCTCGAGGGGCAGTCTGGCTCCCTAAAGAACATCCAGCCATGTCAGAAGAATGCTTTTGGTTATCAGAACTGGAAAGGGCACTGCTAGTGGCTAGGAGCCAGGGGTGCCATCCAACAATGCACAGTACGCCCTCCCCCACCACCCTAAGAAAGAAATCATCTCCCCAAGTACCAATAGTGCTGAGGCAGGGTTTCTCTAAAACCCTGAACCAGAAAACATCAACATGTGGAGGATTCATTACTAGTTCATCTGTGGTCCAGGGTCTCTTGAAAATTTAACACAAAGAAGATAGAAATGCAGTGCTTTAGTTTAATTTCTTCTGTCCCCAAACTCCATTCATTGTTATGGCCATTTAATTTCTTTTAATTTTTAAAAATTTTATTTATTGGCCGTGTTGCACATCTTGCGAGATCTTAGCTCCCGGACCATGAGGACCATCGGACCTTTTATGGCCATTTAAAATCCCTTGCCTTTTTTTTTTAATTTAAAGTTTTTTTTTTTTTTGAAACTTTGGACCATTTTTAAAGTCTTTACGGAGTTTATTACAATGTGGTTTCTGTTTTATGCTTTGGTTTCTTGGCCATGAGGCATGTGGGATCTTAGCTCTCTGACCAAGGATTGAACCTACACGCCCTGCATTGGAAGGCAACATCCCAGCCACTGGACCACCAGGGGAGTCTCTCAAATCCCCCTCTTTGGCTCCATCTCCTTTCCCTTCGTTACACGTTCCATTTGCTTGCTGGTTTCCGTCAGGGCTTGTCTATCTCCAGCCTCACCCATGTTGGAGTGAAAAAAAAAAAAAGCATCTCCAGCCATCCGCAGAGCGTGGCCCGGTAATTCATCAGCTAAACTGGTTAGCGTGGGGCTGGTTTGTCTAGCGGCCACTGGCCGCCGCGCACAGGCTCTGTCTCCCTGGCGCGTCAACTGCCACGGGCTTGTGTCGGTTGCGTTTTTCTCAGCATGGACTCATTTAAGATTTAAAATGGAATGGATTTGGTTCATCAGAAATTAAACTCCTGGTGGACCAGAGCTGCAGCCCAGCCCATACACTCTTGTTGTGGCACTAACTACAACATTTCAGGCGAGCAGGTCAATGTGCTTTATAAAGAAAACAGCTGTATTTTTCCACCCAGCAGTTTAAAGGCCCATCAGGGTTTGGTCAAGAAACTGACTGACGTGGGTCAGTGAGCAGAAAGGTCAACATGAAGGGCACACGGGGGGAGAACAGCTAACCAAGAGCATTGTAGAAAACACATAATGAGCCAAGAAAAGGGATTTTTTTGATCTTTTATATGAACCAAACAATACATATTGGCGGGGAGTGGGTGGGGGGTGGTGGGGAGGCCAATGAAGCCAGAAGCGAACAAGATGAATTTCTTTGTGTGGATCAAAACCTTTTGTGTTTGTCCAGAGGAATGAAAGTGGAGAATCAGAAGCGCTTTGATTTCGAGGTAAAACATTCGTGAGAGGCCACGTCACTGCCAGGTGGCTGGCCCTTTGGAACCAATGGCGCAACGTCCAAGCTCTCTCGCCATATCAGAGAAAAAGCCCCAGCTAGCTAGCCAAAGCTCAGAGGCTGCCCCTCTCACAAAGATGCGGGCACCCTGGAAGTCACGAAGAGGGGCAATCTTATGGCCGGAGCGTTGCAGTTAAGGGAGTTGGAAAATTTGCTGGCAGCTTTTTGGGTCAGTCTTGCTGGACTCTAGTCAGTTTGGCCATATTGCTGCCTAAAATGCCGTCTTAATGGTCCCGTTTAGGAGCTGCATTCCTGTATCCCCATGGTCTCCCACAGATCTTTAAGAACAGAGACACTGACTTTAAAACATTCGTCTTGGTGTGTGTTTGAAGCTGTCAGTGAACCCATCTGTCAATGAGCAAATATTTATTGCACACCTATAATGTACAAGGCACAAGTGGAAACAGGAGAGGTTTAAGAATTCGTTTCTAAGGAGTTTATGGTCCGGTCGGGGAGAACCAGACTCGGTGCATTAAAACGACTCCCAAAAGTCATTAGAGGTGGAAGGAGGGGCGCTGAGAGGTGTATCTGAGGGTGAAAGTAGAGCAGTATTGGAGCACCCAGGGCAGCTCAGAGAGCCTGTGCACCTGGGCTGGGGCTGCAGGGTGGGTTGGATGCCAGTGGCTGGACAGGAGAGGAGGGGGCGCCTAGGGAGGAGCTGGCCCGAGCAAGGGTCTGAAATGGACAAGAGAAGGTGCGGCCTTCACTCACTGCTTGAATTAACAGAATTAACTGCTTGTGTAGCAGACACAGAGCTAAGCACCAAGGATACGGGGGTCGGGGGAGGGGTATAAACCAATCTGGTTATGGGCCTTGCTGTCACAGAGCTTACACTCTCATAGAGAGAAACAGGCATTAAAATAAACAGCAAAGCCTGGCTGGGCTTCCCAGGTGGCTCAGTGGTAAAGAATCTGCCTACCATTGCAGGAGATGCAGGTTCGATCCCTGGCTTGGGAAGATCCCCTGGAGGAAGAAATGGCAACCCACTCCAGCATTCTTGTTTGGAGAATCCCATGGACAGAAGAGCCTGGTGGGCTACAGTCCACAGGGTCGCAAAGAGTTGGACATGACTGAGTGACTGAGCAAGCACTCGGTGATGGCTGTCTGTCTGGATGGATTTGTGTTTAGCGCCTGAGGGCAGCTGTGCCTGGATGGAGGGGTGTGAGGGAAGGTCTCCTAGACTGGATGACTTGAGCTGAATCTTGACACCAAGATGAGCCAGGAGAGATACGATGGGGGCAGAGGTAGAGAAAGGTAGGGATTGTGTGGCCTGCAGCTTATGCAATTCGGGGATCTCTTTTTAAGTAACAGGGTACAGGGACTTCCCTGGTGGTGCAGTGGTTAGGGCTCAGTGCTTTCACAGCAGGAATCCAGTTTCAGTCTGTGGTCTGAGAACTAAGATCCTGCAACTTGCATGGTGAGGCCAAAAAAAAAAAAAAAATTAAGAATTGAAAAAGAAATAGTATAAAACTAAAAATGATGTTGGAAATGAGATCCAAGGCCCTGGAAGGGGCCACGTGTAAAGAAGGGCCCTGAAGATGAAGCTTCGTTAGTTTCAGGGTGAATCAACTTTGGACTGAGAGAAACTTTCTGGGAAAAAGGATGGTGTGTTCATGGGGAGGGGGAAGGGGGAAAAATGCACTGAATTGTCAGACTTGAGCATCCTCAGTTCCTCCTCAGGCTATGTGTCATCCATCCATCCATCCACCCATCCATCCATCTATCCAGCCATCCATCCATCCACCCATCCATCCATCCATCCACCTACCCATCCATCCATCCACCCATCCATCCATCTATCCACCCATCCATCCATCTACCCATCCACCCATCCACCCATCCATCCATCCATCTACCCATCCACTCATCCATCCATCCATCCATCCACCCATCCATCCATCCACCCATCCATCCATCTATCCGCCCATCCATCCATCTACCCATCCGTCCATCCACCCATCCATCCATCCATCCATCCATCCACCCATCCACTCATCCACCCATCCATCTACCCATTCATCCATCCACCCATTCATCCATCCACCCATCCACCCATCCATCCACCCATTCATCCATCCACCTATCCATCCACCCATCCATCTATCCATCCATCCACCCACCCATCCATCTAACCATCCATCCATCCATCCATCTACCCATCCATCCATCCATCCACCATCCATCCATCCATCCATCCACCCATCCACCCATCCACCCATCCATCCATCCATCCATCCACCCATCCATCCATCCATCCACCCATCCATCCATCCATCCATCCACCCAACCATCCATCCGTCCATCCATCCATCCACCCATCCATCCATCTGCTCATCCATCCACCCATCCATCCATCCATCCACCCATTTATCCATCCATCCACCCACCCATCCATCCACCCATCCACCCATCCACCCATCCATCCATCCATCCATCCACCCATCCATCCATCCATCCACCCATCCATCCATCCATCCACCCAACCATCCATCCGTCCATCCATCCATCCACCCATCCATCCATCTGCTCATCCATCCATCATCCATCCACCCATCCATCCATCCATCCACCCATTTATCCATCCACCTACCCATCCATCCATCCACCCATCCATCCATCCACCCATCCATCCATCCATCATCCATCCACCCGTCCACCCATCCATCCATCCATCCACCCATCCATCATCCATCCACCCATTCACCCACCCATCCATCTATCCATCCACCCATCCACCCATCCACCCATCCATCCATCCACCCATTTATCCATCCACCCATCCATTCATCCATCCACCCATCCATCCATCCACCCATCCACTCATCCATCCTCCATCCACCCATTCATCCATCCATCCACCCATCCACCCATCCACCCATCTATCCATCCATCCACCCATCCATCCATTCATCCATCCATCCATCCATCCATCCACCCATCCACCCATCCATCCACTCATCATCCATCCATCATCCATCCATCCATCCATCCATCCATCTATCCATCCATCCATTCATTCAGTACTACACACTTCCTCTGGACCAGACACTCCAGGCTGCAGAACTAGTCATGAGCTCTTAGTTTCCTGCACACTCTTGTTGACTCAGAGACCTTGGGCAAGTCCCTGGAATGTCCTGAAGCCTTGGTTTCTCCACACCTGAATGGCTTTCTCCCTGAGAACCGTCTGGAGCCTACCTTTCATTTGCTCATTCGACACTTTGCAAAATATTTATCAAGGGGCTGTTGGGTGCCAGGCAGCCTGCTGGGCCTGGAGGGACCTCTGTGGACAGGAGAGCCTGAGTTCCTGTTTGGAGGCAGCACAAAGCCCTGGTGAAGACAGTGTATGCGTGTGTGCTAAGTCGCTTCAGTCGTGTCTGACTCTGCGACCCTATGGACTGTAGCCCACCAAGCTTCTCTGTCCATGGGATTCTCCAGGCAAGAATACTGGAGTGGGTTGCCATGCCCTCCTCCAGGGAATCTTCCCGACCCAGGGATGGAACCCTCATCTCTTAGGTCTCCTGCACTTGGCAAGCTTCTGTACCACTAGCGCCACCTGGGAAGCCCCTGGTGAAGGCAGACAACAGAGCAACTCCCTCTTCCCTAGGGATAAGCACCGTGGAGGTGGTTGCAGTGTCAGGAGGCTAAAGTCCAAGCCCAGGGATGTGACATCTCATCCCAACCTGGAATGAGTGGAGTGGTCAGTTACTGGGTGCTGGCCGGAGTGTGTATGTGTTTGTGTTTGGGTGGGTGGTCGGTGGAGACTGTTTCAGACAAAATAAGTGGTTTCATGCCTCCAGGGCAAGGAGAAACTTGGAACTCAGGAAGCTTCAGGGAAGCAAAAGCTGAGAGGAGGCTGGGTGGGGAGTGAGGCCAGATAAAGTGGGGCTCCCGGTTGGATCTGAGAGCTGCAGGGGCCAAAGCAAGTAGGATAAACAAGACTGAGAACAGAGGGTGAGAGACAAATCCAGACATCAACAGTAGGTCTAAGTGCCAGCCTCCCCCCACGCCCACCCCCGGTGCTACTGGGGACAGAGGGACCCATGCCTGGCTGCAGGATGCTGCGTGTGGACTGGAGGAATCGTCACGAGCCCTTCTCTGCTGGGACAGACGTGGTCATTGCAGCCTGGGACCCTACCAGGCTGCATGTTTGGAGCACCGTGGGTGGGATGAGCAACACGATGGTTTAGGGTTAGTGCCTGCGATTTGTTTACTTTTTGCAAGTTAAACAAGCCCCCTAGTCTGTCATTCTCTGCATTTTGCCCACATCATTTGAGGGAGCCTGTTGGGGCGATTCTGAGGGATCCCTTAGGACTGAATGCCGGGTTTCATGTCTGCCTCCAAAACCTTTATAAACTGTCACTTAAGACTTTGCTCTCTTTGTAGGCACCCAGTGGGCATAAATCTGGAGGTTTAAGCGAGTCTTTCAGAAACTCCCCTTCTAAAAGGAAAGTGTCTGGTGTTTCTGAAACCTCCATCTTTCCTTTGGCAGTAGCGTGGTCCTCTGGCGGCAGATCCTCCCAGGATCGCCTGGCAGGATGCTCGCGGGCCTGACTTCTCCTGGAGAGGGAATGTGTGCGGAGGTGGAGGCCTGGAGTCTGGGTTTCCAGAAAGTTCCTGGCTGGTGACCCGTTTGGCCAGCTGATGCTCTCCTGAGGCAGCTGACAGCAGTGGAACCCACTGTGTACCAGGCAGTCTCTGCTGGTCCTTCTTAGGCATCACCTCCCTAAAATCTTGGCCACAATTCTAAAAATGTAGGATTACCATCGTTCCCATTTTACAGATGGGAAAGCTGAGTCTCAGAGTGGTTTCACAAGTTGCCCACAGTCATCCAGCACGTGGGTGGAGGTGCCAGGCTTTGAGAGGTCTGGGACTCTGTAGCCTGAGGTTCCAGCCACTGGACTAATCAAAAGAACTTGGTGACATCCACAGCCCTCATTGTTAAATACCTGCTAAGTGCCAGACTTTTGAGTCTATGATCTCAGCTCGATCTATGAGAGATAAAAATCTAATCCATCTACATCTGTGTGTGCGTGCGTGCTAAGTCGCTTCAGTCATGTGCAACTCTTTGTGGCCCTATGGACCATAGCCCATCAGCCTCCTCTGTCCATGGGATTCTCTAGACAAGAATACTGGACTGGGTTTCCATACCCTCGTCCAGGAGATCTTCCCAACTCGGAGCTAAACTCGCCTTTCTTGCATCTCCTGCATCGGCAGGTGGGGTCTTTACCTCTAGTGCCACCTGGGAAGCCCCATCTACGCCTACACCTGTCTAAAAGGTCAACGTCATCCACAGGTGTGTTTTCTGTTCTCAAGGAGCTTATAGTGTACTTGGGCACATTTGCCACACCAGACGCGTGCGCGCGCACACACACACACACACACACATGCTCCCTAGAAGTTGCTGCACTTCTAAGGCTGAAACCTATAAGGCCAATGTGACTCAGACCTACAAGACAGACAAAACAGGTAAAAGGAGGCCCCGTGGCCTGGAGTGGTCCAGAAAAGCCTGTTGGAGCTTCTGGATGACCAAGCAGGACTCAGGGGACTGAGAGGAGAAAGCTGAGCATTTTAGATGTGGAAGATGACCAGACAGGGTGAGAAGCTGGATGCCACGGGCTTGGGTGTGTTTGGAGGGAAAGTCTGGAGGGGGTGTGATAGGAAGAACGCAAGGAGGGCCCGACGCTGGGTGGCTTAAGGTAAAGCCCGCCCTTTCAGCATGGCAACCCACTCCAGTATTCTTGCCAGGAAAATCCCACGGACAGAGCACGCTGGTGGCTACAGTCTGTGAGGGTCGCGCATCAGTCGGACGCGACTGAGCACGCATGTGCACACATATGGTCTCAAGAAGAGACAAGACGTAAAGAGAACAGGAGCATGGACACTTGGTTTCCCACGGGCGCCTGGAGTTTATGTTATTCTAAACATGTGCATCTGCGGGCCAGGGAGCCAGGAGCTCTGGGGGTGGGGGCTGGGGCTCACCAGAATGGCCCCCCCTTTCAACGGGCAGGCCTCCCCTCCTCCTCTCCCACCCACCGCCGTCCCCTCCCCGCCCCCCTAATCAGAGAGAGCAAATTGTCATCAGATTAGCGCCAGCAAAGAAAAGCACAGCCCTGCTCACCCCCGCAGTTCGTTAGCATTTAGATAGACTGGGACAGGGTCCCACACAATGGGCATCAAAGCCCGGCTCGGGCGGGCGGCAGGGCGGATTAATTCCTTTAACCAACAGGCCCGAGCTGGCCCTCACTCATTACCCTGCCTTGTCCGAGTGGCTGTTCGATTCGATTGAAGATTACGCCATTTAGGCCCTTCCCTTGTCTTCTGCCGAAACCCAGGGCTATTGAATTGCACATTCTCGTGTTGCCCCGTCAATACTCAGCGGCCTGAGGTTCTAATTCTGCTTCATTTAAACTTCATCAACTTTTCCAATCAAGTGGAAGGATCCGAAATAGGCTCTGTGAGCAGAAAGGCCCCAGCTTCCCTTTGTCAGATAATTTATTCTGTTTTCCCATCCCCTCCCCGCCTCCTCCTTTCTCTCTCCAGCCTTGCTTCCACCCTCCCAGGATCCCCCCTCCCTTTCTTTATCCCAATGCTGAAAATGAGATTACAGTATTTAAATGACTATGATAATCAATCTAGGGACCCGGAGCTGAGATTGAGGTTAATTTTTCTTAGCAGAACAAAGAAGCGTGATGCCTTTGGGGATGTGAAGGTGCAATCTGGGTTTCTTGCTCATGTGTTTTTCTTTTTCCCCCTGCAATTGCAGTTTTAGGAGTCTTTTCTTGTTACTAACTAGGCGCCGAGTGTGATTTTGAACGGGCGGCAGCCCCGAAGAGAGCAGAAATGTAATTTCAAGCTGATAAACAGCTAACGGCCTTCAATCAACAATTTTAATAGGAAAAAAAGGCACTTATATGATATGAGTACAGATCTAATGAAAGGGTGATCATTTACCTTATTTATTTTTAAACACACCAGGAATACTTTCCCACTGCGTTAGAACTAGTAATTACAGCCATGCAGTTCACCCGTGAACCTGTGGATGAGAAGTCTTGTCAGTCCGTCCATCTTCTCCCTGGCAGTTTGTGCCACTATAAAAGTTAGGATTTTGTCATGTTTTGGCTAATTGGAAACAGGGTCATTATACCATTGAACATCGACATGAAAGTGACTTGTTCAATTGTTACCTGAAGCTTTCAAAGCTGGCCAGTCATTCTGCCGCTACCCGCCTCCCCGCACCCCTCCCCAGCCCAGCTTCTAAAACCGAGATCATCAAAATATGCATATTTCTTTGTCTCCCTTTGCTGTCTTGTCAGAGCTGTTTTACATGCTGCCACCCAATGTTATCTTTTATTTGTGTCAGGAGAAAGGATTTGACAAGTTCAGTATACAACGTTCATTTGGCAAGGCAAATTTTTCATGCCAATTTTGAGGGGGAAATGAAACTATCTTTCAACAGAATGAGCACCATCATTTTTGGACAGACTTATTATGAGAGAGAGGAGTCGCAGAACTTCATTTCCTTGCGTGATCCTGAAAAGTGTAATCCATTTTTAAAAAAGTAGGATTGGGTTTCCACCTGCAACGCTAGCTGGGGGGAAATAAGAAAACACCCATAACGTCTTCAAACAGGGACATCTCATGTTCTGTTCCCCTCCCTGCGCCCCACAAGTTATTAATAGGCTGGAATAAATTGTTCCTCTTCTCTATTATAATGAGTTTGTTTCAGACTCTTTAAACTGTGAGTGAATCTCTGACAGTTATTTACATTTGCAAAGCAAAATATTTAATAACCGCCATTGTCTGAAGGAGAGAACGAAAAACCATAAGCAACCCTATTTGTGAAGAGTGAACCCCCCCGGACCCCCAGATCCAGACTCCATCACTGTTTACCTAAAGAAGAAGCCTCTCTCACCCTCTGTGCTACCAAATTCATTTGGGGCAGTGGTTTATGGTGACATTTTTCTTTCTTAAAGCAAATATTGACTCACCACGGGGAAATTAAAACTCCATTAGGCATCGCTACATTGTACAGCAGCCTGCATTACAGCAGTCAAGCTACTATTAATTGGCTTCTTCCGCAGGAATAATTCAGGCAGGGCAGAGGGAAAGGGGAGAGAGAAGACGGATCTAAGCCATAATTTCTTAAAATGACATCATCTAAATCAGGCCAGGTGATCATTATGTGGTCATTAATCTAAATATAAAGAAGATACTACCTAATAAGACAATGAATTTATCAATACAAAAAGCTTGCAGTGGAGTTAGTGCAAGGCTGGGGAGAGTAGGTGTTAAGACACACGTGGGCCAGCCTCAACCAGGTTTGGGCAGCTCAGGACTGACTTCTCGGAGCATGAGAAGCTCTGACTCTTGCATGCGGGCATAAGGTGCCTTCCAGCCTGTCCACTACTTTCTTCCCAATGTGAAAGCTCTGCTTTTCTGTACCCTTTGCCCTTTCCTCTGAAGCCCAGCCTGAATCCCATCTGCTCCATCATGACCTCTCTGGTCATTACTGGGTCTAGTGATCTTGCCCTCTGCTTTGGATGACCAGGGCTGGTAGGGCAAAAAATGACCGCGATTGAGGTGGTTTAAAAGCAGAAATTCATTGCCTTGCAGTCTGGAGGTTGGAAATCCGGGATCAAGGTGTCAGCTCAGCCTTGAAACCTTGGATCAAAAATCAGGGGCTTGCAAATCAAAACCACTATGAGGTACCATTTCACACCAGTCAGAATGGCTGCGATCCAAAAGTCTACAAATAATAAATGCTGGAGAGGGTGTGGAGAAAAGGGAACCCTCTTACACTGTTGGTGGGAATGCAAACTAGTACAGCCACTATGGAGAACAGTGTGGGGATTCCTTAAAAAACTGGAAATAGAACTGCCTTATCAATGAAACATGTAAAATATCATGTAGGAAACGAGTTGCCAGTCCAGGTTCAATGCATGATGCTGGATGCTTGGGGCTGGTGCACTGGGACGGCCCAGAGGGATGGTATGGGGAGGGAGGAGGGAGGAGGGTTCGGGATGGGGAACACATGTATACCTGTGGCGGATTCATTTTGATATTTGGCAAAACTAATACAATTATGTAAAGTTTAAAAATAAAATAAAATTGGAAGAAAAAAAAAAAAAGAAAAAGAAAATAAATGCCAATAAAATGATATGCTCTAAAAAAAAAAAAAAAAAAGAACTGCCTTATGATCCAGCAATCCCACTGCTGGGCATACACACTGAGGAAACCAGAAGGGAAAGAGACACGTGTACCCCAATGTTCATCGCAGCACTGTTTGTAATAGCCAGGACATGGAAGCAACCTAGATGTCCATCAGCAGATGAATGGATAAGAAAGCTGTGGTACATATACACAATGGAGTATTACTCAGCCATTAAAAAGAATACATTTGAATGAGTTCTAATGAGGTGGATGAAACTGGAGCCTATTATACAGAGTGAAGTAAGCCAGAAGGAAAAACACCAATACAGTATACTAACGCATATATATGGAATTTAGAAAGATGGTAACGATAACCCTGTATACAAGACAGCAAAAGAGACACTGATGTATAGAACAGTCTAAAAAAAAAAAAAAAAAAATCAGGGGCTGGTTCTTTCTGAGGGCCACTTGGGAAGGATCTGTTACAGGATTCTATCTCTTAAAGTAGGCCATCTCCACATCTACACAGCATTCCCCCTGCATGTGTGTCTATGTCTAAATCCACGCCCCCTTTTCGGCCATGCCCATCGACTTTTCGGATCTTAGTTCCCTGACCAGGGATTGAACCGGGTTCACAGTGAAAGCACGGAGTCTCAACTGCTGGGCCACCAGGGAATTCTCCTAATTTCCCTTTTCTCTCAGGACATCAGTCATTTTGGATTAGGGGCCCACCCTAGGTTCATTATGATCTCATCTTAACTAATTACCTTTGCAGTGACACTATGGTCAAATCAGGTCACATTCTGAGGTCCTGGGGGTTGGGACTTCAACATGTAACACCTTTGGGCCTGAGTCCTGGTCCCTGGTCCATGAGTTGTGGTCAGAATAATACGACCATCAGTAGAGCGGCATCCTTTGTGTTGGACTTGACAGGCTGGTATCTTGGTGGGTGTGGCAAGCATTTAGAACTCTGTGGTCTCTTCTCCAGTGTGGTGTGGACACAATTCGTAGGACCATCATGGTGATCTTGTGCCATCTATGGTATTTTTGCCTCATTATTGGTATTTAATCCTTAAGCACAACTAATGTGGGTCACTAACAATCTGTATGGTGTTTCCAGTGGTCATGTGTGGATGTGGGAGTTGGACCATAAAGAAAGTTGAGGACTGAAGAACTGATGCTTTTGGATTGTGGTGTTGGAGAAGACTCTTGCGAGTCCCTTGGACTGCAAGGAGATCCAACCAGTACATCCTAAAGGAGATCGGTCCTGGGTGTTCATTGGAAGGACTGATGCTGAGACTGACTGAAGCTCCAATACTTTGGCCACCTGATTCGAAGAACTGACTCATCGGAAAAGACCCTGATGCTGGGAAAGATTGAAGGCAGGAGGAGAAGGGGACGACAGAGGATTGAGATGGTTGGATGGCATCACCGACTCGATGGACATGAGTTTGAGCAAACTCTGGGAGATGGGAAGGACAGGGAAGGCTGGCGTGCTGCAGTACATGGGGTCCCAAAATTGGATACAACTTAGTGACTGAACGACATCAAATGGGAAGCCAATGAAGGCTGTTGAGCAGTGAAGCAGTAATCGGGACTGGAGGTGGAAGGATGTGTCGGATTGGCATTAGAAAGGCCCTTCTGGCTACAGGGTGGAGAATGGACTGCAGAGCACCAGGGTGACCACAGGGAGATCCATTGGGATGCTCATGAAGTCATGCAGGTGAGAGACAATCCTTGAATGAGGATGGAGGAGATGGAGACGGGTGGGCACATCGGAGGGAGATTGGGAGGCAGACCTAGCAGGACTTTGTGAAGCGTGATGTATGAGTGCACGGGGTGAGGGAGAAGGAGGTGTGAGGAGTTTGGTGGGAGGGTCACAGGCTTGCTTTTGGATGCTTCTTGTGGGCAAGTGTCTATCTCTTGGTAAGTGTCTGATGATTCAGTGGGTTTCTGGGTACTCTCTGGACCGGACTTCGGTTATATCCCCATCTACAGCTCCCTGCACATCCCCATCTGCATCTCCTCCTGTAACTCCTCACGTTTCTACCCTCTGCCTGTTCACTGTACCCCTTGCTTGCTCCTACACATTCTTTAGGACTCAGTTTAAGACGTTTCTCCGGGAAAGTGATTCTTTATCTGCCAGTGCTTTCTGTGTGCCTCTCTCACTTTATACTCTGTTGAAATTGTCCCTTTCTATGGCTCTCTACCTGCAGTGACTTGTGAGTGAATCTAGGCAAGGACTGTGTCTTTTTCATTGCTTTAGTTCAAGTTCTTAGCCAGTATTTGGCAAATCATGGACACTCTATATGGTCTCTTGAATAAATGAATGGATGAATATAGAAGAAAATGAATGAGTGAGTATTTGGTGGTTTAGAGGTGTCTTTGCTGACAGGCTGTGGGAGGCACTGCAGTCAACAGGAGTTACGTGCACTGGTGGCCCTGGTTTTGTTTGTTTGTTTGTTTTTGTTTTGTTTTGCTGCATCGTTTTGTTCAGTCACTCAGTGGTGTCTGACCCTTTGTGATCCCATGAACTGCAGCACACCAGGCTTCCCTACCCTTCACTATCTCCCAGAGCTTGCTCAAACTCACGTCCATTGAGTCAGTGATACCATCCAACCATCTCATCCTCTGTCGCCCCACCTTCTGCTCCTGCCCTCAGTCTTTCCCAGCATCAGGGTCATTTCCAATGAATTGGCTCTTCCCATCAGGTGGCCAAAGTATTGGCGCTTTAGGACTATTCTCCATCTTTATGCTCCAATAATATTATCTCTAATTACACAGGCTGCTCTCTCTGCCTGGAACAGCTTCCTTACTCTTTTCATGGGCTGGAAAAAGTGCATTCTCATCCCCAAAGTCTCAATCCAAATGCTTCCTCTTCTTCTCTGACTCCCTCTGTGAGGTGAACACTGCCTGTGTGTTCTTTGGGCACAATCTCATGGTGGGAATCACCTTGATGTGCTGTGGTCCTTGGGGCCAGAGAGTGTTCCTTTTTATCTCTCTATTCTTAGAAGCTTGTACAGGGCCTGGCATACAATAGGTGCTCAATAAATGGCTGTTAGTTGAAGGGATGAATGAATGACAAGCTGTGTGACTTTGCGTGTATTATTTCTCTTCCTTTCTCATTTTCAAGATTTTGAATTTATTCTTTAGCTATACTAGTGTATTTTTTTTTTCAAGAAAAAATAGATGTGTTGTCCTTTGATATCTCTTAGGGAATGAATTTTTAAAAAGCGTCTTCTATTTGCCTTATTAACTCTATTTCCTCAAGTGTGACTTTTGTTTGTCTTCATTCTTTCTTGGTAATGTTTTTTCTCAACTATTTGGCTACTCTTTGTTGTGCAGAATATTTATATTTCCTATTCCTTAAATACTTGTATGGGCAAGTTTTGTCTCTTTCTTGTGGCCTACCTCTGGTGATTGTTGGGGGAGAGTTGGATGTATTGGGAGGTGGGATGAACTGGTGGTTTTTCTTCTGGGCGAGACCCTACTTTGGGGAATAAGGAGTTTTTCGTCACCCCTTCCCATGCTCACTGCTTCAGTCTGGGTGTGGGTGCTGCTGCTGCTGTCTGCCTAGGGAACCTTGGAAACGGAAAGGCTGTGCCAGCCTGCTTGTTCCCAAAACAGCTCCTCAGATAGGCCCTGACTAGTGCTCCAGAGACATTCCTTTCCTGTGTGTTTGATCTGGACTTGACCTTCTCCTGAACACTCCCTGACTCTACGGTATCATTTCCCACACTTATTTCTGGTGATGCTTTCCTCTGGTTTTGCTTTCTGTATTTCTAATCCTGTCTGATTTTGACCATTTGGAAACTTCTCAAAAGTCCTGGTCCCTTGATAGAGTTCTTTCTTGTTTTCCTACACTATTTTGGGTTTTTCCTTGTGTAACATACTTTCTTTATCCTTTCATGATATTTTAGGAGAGTGGGAAGGTAGATATACATGCTCAGTCCACCATTTGGGACCAATCTTGTTTCTTTTCCCTAAGATTTTGCAGGCATTACATCTCATGATATGTTGTGAAGGAGTAATCCATATCATAGCCTAAAGATAGTTATGTTTATCTTTTAAACAGAACTTTAAAAGGCATCCCTGGTGGCTCAGTGGTAAAGGATCCACCAGCCAATGCAGGAGGCATGGGTACCTTCCCTGATCCGGGAAGATCCCACATGCCTCGGAGCAACTAAGCCCGAGCACCACAACTGCTGAACCTGTGCTCTGGAGCCCGGGAGCCACAGCTCCGGAGCCTGTGCTCCCCAACAAGAGAAGCCCCCGCACTGCAGCAGAGGGTGGGAGCCCCCCTCACAGCAAGGAGAGAAAAGCCCAAGTAGCAATGAAGACCCAACACAGCTGAAAAATAAACAAATACACTTATATTAAAAAAGAGCTTTAGAAATTACCTTAGCATTTGCCCATAAGTTAAACACAACAAAGAGTATCTCCACTTCCCACCACCACCGCCCCCCCCCGCCCCGTGACCAGAGTTACCCTTGGAAAATCACTTCTTGCTGTGATCTGAAGAAAACCCCTTCTTCCTTCCAGACTTCCAAGATACTGGAAAAATCTCAACAGGATTTGTTCTCTTATTGAGGCACCTGGGATCTCAGTGAGTGTGTCAGAAGGAGGAGGCAACATATTTTTAAGTCATTTTTATCTAGTAGCAGTTGCCAACAAAGGTCCGTCTAGTCAAGGCTATGGTTCTTCCAATGGTCATGTGTGGATGTGAGAGTTGGACTATAAAGAAAGCTGACTGCTGAAGAATTGATGCTTTTGAACTGTGGTGTTGGAGAAGACTCTTGAGAGTCCCTTGGACTGCAAGGAGATCCAACCAGTCCATCCTAAAGGAGATCAGTCCTAGGTGTTCATTGGAAGGACTGATGTTGAAGCTGAAACTCCAATACTTTAGGCAACTGATGTGAAGATCTGACTCATTTGAAAATACCCTGTTGCTGGGAAAGATTGAAGGTGGAAGGAGAAGGGGACGACAGAGGATGAGATGGTTGGGTGGCATCACTGACTCAATGGACATGAGTTTGAGTAAACTCTGGTAATGGACCAGGGGGGCCTGGCATGCTGCCATTCATGGGGTCGCAAAGAGTTGGACACGACTGAGTGACTGAACTGAACTGAACTGAGCAGAGATCTTGTTCCTCTTCTGGTCATGACCAAGTAAGCTCCTATCAGACCAGCCCTCTTAGAGATAACATTGATAAACTCCAGGTGAAATTATTTATGAAAACTACCCAGGGCTCTGGAAAGGCTGTGAGCACGGGTAGATACTATGCTATGAGCAGGCAGATGGGCGTGCTGACACATGAAGAAGGGAAGATCAGAGAGTCTTGCCTTATCACCTCCATGAGGATGGATACCCCGAGATGCCAAGAACTAGTTGGTGTGACTGGTTGCCCGCCTGTGGGCACGTCTCCTTGCTCCTGCCTGGGGGGCTGCTTCTCTGTCTCCACCTGCCTCCAGTTCTCCTGTGGCCTTTCCTCTGCCAGCTCCAAGTCCTCGCCATCAAGAAGCCTTTCGGACTCTATCCCCATCCTGAGATGTTTTGTCTGCTCACCCCGCCCTTGCCTCTAAAATATCCTGAGTGCATTTCTGGCCTCGCTCTTAGCACATATATTTAAAATGTCTGTTTTGTGGGTTCGTTCCTTGCCAGCAGGAATTCATCTTTTCATCCCCAGCGCCTGCAGTACTCGGCATAAAGTAGGTGCTCAATAAATGTTTGTTGCACGAGTGAATAAATAAATGGTTTAATGAGAGCCTGGGAGACTGTCTTCTGGTAAATAGTAATCTTGGCATGTCTATGAGCATCTAGATTTATTTTTCAATTCAATCTTAAGACGCTTTCATTTTAAGATTTAGAGACAGACTGTTCTCCGTGAAAGAAAACATAGCTGTGTGCACAGGTGGCTAAAAGCTATGAATCTGCAATTTGACCTCATGGAGAAGCAAAACAGTGTAGAACTTGGTGTCAACAAAATGCAATCAATATCAGCATGAGTGTTATCAAGCCCCCAAGCACCTGAAGGCAGTGGGAATGCATATATGAGTCTGATGGGGGCCTGGGGAATCTTTCTGGTCAGCCTTTTGATTTGAGCATCTAACAAGTAAATCCAGTGGGGGACTTTGGAGACTTGATCCCATTGAGCATGGCCATTCTGTCAGATGTGCCCTCTGTCTGGGCAGCCCAGGGCACAAAAGGGGAAAAGAGGAACACATGGCTGGTCCCAAACTAGAAAGAGCTTTCCTGTGAGAGGATATTGAGCTGTTTGATAAAGCCCAATATTACGCTTGAATTATGCTTGAATGCTCTAGTGAAAGAACATTGTTCCAAGGCACTTACCCTGGACTGGGGTGGATCCGCTTTCTGCTGTTGCTTACTGAGGTGGCATTGTGGGCTGTAATGATTTGTATTGTATTTATCAACTGACAGGGTAATCCTGGGAACAGCAGGGGGGGAGGCAACCGAGGCCGACTTCTCAACCCTGCTAATTAAAACAATCCTTCCTCTCCCCATGAAGGCTAATGAGACAGAAAGAGAGCGGGCTAATGAAAATGTCACCATGAGATTGCCCACTCATTTTATTTATTAACTTAATGCCGTCACTCCCATTTTGGGGTCCTGCGAGAGAGACAGATTTTTCAAATATTTGCTCGAAGACCCCTTCTGACGCATCACCACTCTGCATAACACGAGCTCTCACCAAGCACATCCTTGGTTGCTGTTATTCAGTCACTGAGTCGTGTCCAACTCTCTGTGACCCTATGGACTGTGGCCCGCCAGGCTCCTCTGTCCCTGGGATTCTCAGGCAAGAATGCTGGAGTGGGTTGCCGTTTCCTTCTCTGGGGGATCTTCCTGACCCAGGGATGGGGCCCGATTCTTCTGCATTCTAGGCAGATTCTTTACGACTGAGTCACCCGGAAGCACATGCTAATTAGTGGTCTGAAATTTCATGTCCGGTTGTCAATAAATGACACTATTCTAGGAAGAGGGGTTTGCCTGTGCTCACTTTGAACAAAATAAAAATGAATCTGAATCCCTTTTCAGCATAATCCAAGAGGCCAGTTTGTTTATGAAAGCCTTGACCCCCTGGGGTGAGTGGCCAGTGAAGCTGGAGGAACCCCAAGGACACCAAGTGCTGTTTAGAGAGATAAGTTCACTGCACTCGAGCAGATTTAACATTGATCCCATCAAGCGCTTGGTTCCGCCAAGATGGCAGAATTCAATTAATATCATATTTAATGGAGCCCAGCATGATCTGACCTGTCAATACCTTGAGGGCACCCCAGGGCCCTCCTGGTTCATTTCTACCCCTTGAATATTTGGTGATTTCAACTGATGACTTCATTAGCACCCACTGTCTATAAGACAGATGAAAAAGGAAGAGAGTCTTCACTTTGGCATAGATTCCATCAAGTGGGATTTTTATGCAGGGCAACCCCCTGAGTTTTTTTTGTTACCAGAGGGTATTTGTACAACAAGTGGACTGTGAGGTTTGGGGTCACCCATCCATCAGCAGCAAGCTCTCATTCCCAGAGAGAACCCAGGCAGTGAAGAGAGGAGAGTCTGGTTATGGATTCGCCGGGTATGTTCGTTTCCTCCAGCCACCATAACGAGCTGTCTCACACCGGATGGCTTGAGACGACAGAAATAGATTCTCTCACAGTTCTGGAGACCAGAGGTCAGAAGTTACGGTGTTGCTTTGAGAATCCTTGCAGCCTCTGGTGGCTCAGGTATTACTTGGTTTGTGACCCAATCATATCAGTCTTTGCCTCCATGGTCATATGACCTTGTCCTCTGTGTCTGTCTTTTCCTAGTCTTTAAAAAAAATGTTTATTTATGTACTTATTTGGCTGTGCCAGGGCTCAGTTGCAGCATATGGGAACTAATTCCATTACCAGGAATTGAACCTGGGCCCCTTGCATTGGGAGTGCAGTCTTAGCCACTAGCCACCTAGTCTTTCTTGTAAGGACACTTTTCATTCGATTTAGGCCCCATCCCCTAAATCTCATCTCAAGAGCCTTCGTTTAATTACATCTGTAAAGACCCATTTTCCAAGTAAGGTCATGCTCACAAGCTCTGGGGGTATGTCTTTCTGGGGGACACTATTCAATGAACTGTAGCAGAGTTGGATCAAATAAAGTTGAGTTGATCAGTTGGTCTGAGTCTATTAAAGGAGCATTTCCTGTTCTTGCATCAAGAAAGAATTTGTACCTCCACTTCTTTTTTCATGGCATGAAGATACGTGCAGACTGATTTCTATAGAAAGAACACCCAGAAACGAATACAACTTTTTTTTTTAAAGAATAGAACTTTTTAAAGACATCAGTCACCATCTCTTTTTAAATATAATTTTCTTTCTTTCTTTCTTTATGGCTGTGCTGCGTCTTTGTTGCTGGGGGAGTTTTCTCTAGTTGCAGCAGGAGGGGGCTGCTCTCTAGCTCCAGCGCGTGGGCTTCTCACTGCGGTGCCTCCTCTCACTGCGGTGCCTTCTCTCACTGTGGAGCACAGGCTCGAGGGCGCAAGGGCTCAGTGGTTGCAGCTCCCAGGCTCTACATCACAGGCTCAATAGTTGAGACTCAGAACATGGTTTCTCTGCAGCGCCTGGGGTCTTTCCCGATCAGGGCTCGAACCTGTGTCTCCTGCATTTGGCAGGCAGGTTCTTTACCACTGAGCCACCAGGGAAGCCTGATCACCATCTTTTTATTTCCATCATTCTATATTTCTTTTATTGAAATATATTTTTCTTTTATTGAAATATATTCTATATTTCTTTTATTTTATATATATATACATATATAAAGTGAAGTACAGTTGGTTACCAATGTTGTGTTTTAGGTGTACAGCAATGTGATTCAGATATAGATATATATGTATGTATATATATGTATATCATATATTTTCAGATTCTTTTCTCTTATAGGTTATTACAAAAGATTGAGTATAGTTCCCTGTGTATATAGTTCAGTTCAGTTCAGTTCAGTCACTCAGTCGTGTCTGACTCTTTGCAACCCCATGAATTGCAGCATGCCAGGCCTCCCTGTTCATCACCAACTCCCAGACTTCACCCAGACTCACGTCCATCAAGTTGGTGATGCCATCCAGCTATCTCATCCTCTGTCATCCCCTTCTCCTCCTGCCCCCAATCCCTCCCAGCATCAGAGTCTTTTCCAATGAGTCAGCTCTTCACATGAGGTGGCCAAAGTACTGGAGTTTCAGCTTTAGCATCATTCCTTCCAAAGAACACCCAGGACTGATCTCCCTTAGGATGGACTGGTTGGATCGCCTTGCAGTCCAAGGGACTCTCAAGAGTCTTCTCCAACACCACAGTCCAAAAGCATCAATTCTTCGGCGCTCAGCTTTCTTCACAGGCCAACTCTCACATCCATACATGACCACTGGAAAAACCAAGGCCTTGACTAGATGGACCTTTGTTGGCAAAGTAATGTCTCTGCTTTTCAAGATGCTATCTAGGTTGGTCATAACTTTCCTTCCAAGAAGTAAGCGTCTTTTAATTTCATGGTTGCAATCACCATCTGCCGTGATTTTGGAGCCCCAAAAAATAAGGTCTGCCACTGTTTCCACTGTTTCCCCATCTATTTCCCATGACGTGATGGGACCAGATGCCATGATCTTCGTTTTCTGAATGTTGAGCTTTAAGCCAACTTTTTCACTCTCCTCTTTCACTTTCATCAAGAGGCTTTTGAGTTCCTCTTCACTTTCTGCCATAAGGGTGGTGTCAGCTGTGTATAGGTCCTTGTTATATATATATTTATTTATTTATATATATATATATATAAATTTATATATAAACATATATATATAAATTTATAAATTTATAAAATTTATATAAATTTATAAATATAAATATAAAATATATAAAAATATATATATATATATATAATATAAATATAAATATAAAAATTTATAAATTTATAAATAAATATATATATATAAATATTTATATATAGTAGTGAGTCTATGTTAATCCCAAACTCCCAATTTTATCCCTCCCCCATCCCTTTCCCCCTGGGTAACCGTAAGTTTGTTTTTTATGTCTGTGGGTCTATTTCTGTTTTGTAAATCCGTCCGTTTGTGTCTTTTCTCCTTCACGACACCACATAGCGGCGTCCTGTGTGTGTCTCCCTCTGACTTACTTTGTTAGTGTGACGACCCCTAGGTCCATCCACACTGCCACAAAACATGCACATATTTTAATGTAAAAAGGCTTTATTCCTGGAGAAAAGACAATCTCTTTAACAAGTGGTGCTGGGAAAACTGGTCAACCACCTGTAAAAGAATGAAACTAGAACACTTTCTAACACCATACACAAAAATAAACTCAAAATGGATTAAAGATCTAAACATAAGACCAGACACTATAAAACTCCTAGAGGAGAACATAGGCAAAACAGTCTCCGACATAAATCACAGCAGGATCCTCTATGACCCACCTCCCAGAATTTCGGAAATAAAGGCAAAAATAAACAAATGGGACCTAATTAAAATTAAAAGCTTCTGCACAACAAAGGAAACTATAAGCAAGGTGAAAAGACAGCCTTCAGTATGGGAGAAAATAATAGCAAATGAAACAACTGCCAAAGAATTAATCTCAAAAATATACAAGCAACTCCTGCAGCTCAATTCCAAAAAAATTAACGACCCAATCAAAAAATGGGCAAAGAACTAAACAGACATTTCTCCAAAGAAGACATACAGATGGCCAACAAACACATGAAAAGATGCTCAACATCACTCATTATCAGAGAAATGCAAATCAAAACCACAATGAGGTACCATTTCACACCAGTCAGAATGGCTGCTATCCAAAAGTCTACAAGCAATAAATGCTGGAGAGGGTGTGAAGAAAAGGGAACCCTCTTACACTGTTGGTGGGAATGCAAACTAGTACAGCTACTATGGAGAACAGTGTGGAGATTCCTTAAAAAAACTGGAAATAGAACTGCCATATGACCCAGCAATCCCACTGCTGGGCATACACACTGAGGAAACCAGAATTGAAAGAGACACATGTACCCCAGTGTTCATCGCAGCACTGTTTATAATAGCCAGGACATGGAAGCAACCTAGATGTCCATCAGCAGATGAATGGATAAGAAAGCTGTGGTACATATACACAATGAAATATTACTCAGCCATTAAAAAGAATACATTTGAATGAGTTCTAATGAGGTGGATGAAACTGGAGCCAATTATACAGAGTGAAGTAAGCCAGAAAGAAAAACACCAATATAGTATGCTGCTGCTGCTGCTAAGTCACTTCAGTCGTGTCCAACTTTGTGCGACCCCATAGATGGCAGCCCAGCAGGCTACCCCGTCCCTGGGATTCTCCAGGCAAGAACACTGGAGTGGGTTGCCATTTCCTTCTCCAATGCATGAAAGTGAAGAGTGAAAGTGAAGTCGCTCAGTCGTGTCCGACTCTGTGCGACCCCATGGACTGCAGCCTACCAGGCTTCTCTGTCCAGGGGATTTTCCAGGCAAGAGTACTGGAGTGGGGTGCCATTGCCTTACTAACGCATATATATGGAATTTATTTTATTTTATTTTTTAGTGGGCTGCCATGCCTTTCTCCAG